>NC_051067.1:137442841-137757372 GCF_004664715.2 Peromyscus leucopus
AAATAACTATAAAGAAAATAAGTTATTAAAGAAACTTTCAGAGATAACTCCATCAAAAGTAAATAGAAATTGGACTTTTTACTTTTTAAATGTAGCTCAGTGGTAGAGTACTTGCCTAGCATGCCCAAGGCCCTGGGTTTGACTTTCAGCAACTCTTATGTAAGCAAGTACGTGCACGCACGAGAGAGAGAGAGAGAGAGAGAGAGAGAGAGAGAGAGAGAGAGAGAGAGAGAGGTGGGGGAGGGCAAAGCTTTTTTTTTTTATCAGACTATCACAATCAAAATTAATTGTGATATGACAGGGACTTAAAAAGATCAGTAGTGACATAGATTGTGACTGAGGAGGTTTCACAATTATTACAACTCCACTATCCACAACAGCCCAAGGGTGTGTGTGTGTGTGTGTGTGTGTGTGTGTGTGTGTGTGTGTGTTACTATCTCTGTTCATCAGCAATGGCACCTAAGCATACTACACAGTGGGAAAAGGCAAGTTGTAATAGAGTGTTTTCCTTCTACTTACACATTTTTATTGATAGGCATTCAAGCATATGACTATACACAAAACATTGAGAATATCTTGTTACAACCATGGTTTCTGTTTTACAGGCGACATCAGACAGGGCTTTCCTATGGTGATAGAATAAATTGTCCAGACACAGAAAACAGAAGCCATCAGACACATGGGTCTTTTCCAACTGGTACATACTCCGGTCATTCCATATTGAACTACAGTGAACTGCTCTAGAATGCAGTGCTTTACAGGCCTGCAATAGAATCTTCCAGGTCCGAAGGAACTGAAAATTGATAGCATGCACATTTCAGCAAACATTATTTAGTGAACAGAGAAAAACTGGCCTATTCTCAGGATGCCCGGAGAAAATCCTGCCTTGCCTTTTTAACCTCCCTGTGGTCCTCCCGAGTTCCACATTCTCACCCAGTTACCCTCAGTGGTCTAGAATGAACTACTTAGCTTTGTCTGCTCCTGCCCTGCATGTAAATGGAGACTTCGCATCTGCGTACCTAGAAGTGCCATGTGACAGACGGTGAGAAGTTGGAGCCCATGTAGAATCATGTGAGCCTGAAGTTAAAGACCTTGCGCTCTGAAGCAGCATGCGTATAAAAGACTACAGAAGAGGGGAGGGAAAGTTCCAGAAAGTTCTCTGAAAACTCACATATGAGAAAATGCAAATACTATTATCTTGAATATTTTTCAACTGGAATTTCAGAAACGTCCTCGACTGTGTCATTGTCCCCAAAACCATTTATAGATATTTAAATAGTAATACTATCCTCGCCAAATTAATTGATTCTCAAAAGCCATTAAAACTGTGCATGAAAAAGATAAGGCACTAATGGAAAAAAATGAAATAAATTGGAAGTGAATAATTGTATTTACATTTCTCTACTTCCAAGTTTCAAGCCAGGTAGTTATGCACTTGAGTTTCACTGTTGTTACTATTTGTTGTCCTGAGAAAAATAATAGAGCGAAGACATAAATACTATTAACACATTTGCTTCTCACAAAAGTCCCATGATAGGTAAGTTCTGTTGTTTCTATTTTTCCAGGTGAGGTATAATCGGGTAAACTGAGGCACGGAGCAGTACCCACATCGCACACCAACATTTTCTTATAAATGTTTCTTTCTGAACTAGATGAAATTCAAGAAAATTCTCCCCTTGAAATGCGGGGAATTCTGGGCCACAAAACTTACATGGGCCCAGGCAAAGGCCACGGCATCATGCTTAACCAAACCTGGGAAGCTACAGCCTGCAAGTCCAGCTGGGCACAAGAGCTGTAACCCGTGGTGAGTGCCTGCAGAGGTGGACGAAGCCTTTGTTAGGATACCCCCCACCACCACTACCCGCGCCCTGGCTCCCGCAGACGCCAGTGGCCCGGAGCAAGGTCTGCCCGCACCAGCCATCCCGAAGGGACTCCGGTGCCCACGAGGTCGGGTGGCCGCGATCTCGCGCATGCGTGGCCCCGGGCAGCCTCTGCGCTTACCTGGTGCGCTGGGTGAGGAGGTGCAGGGCCAGGAGCAGCAGGGTGGCGATGAAGAGCAGGCCCGGGAGGGTGAGCAGCGCGGCCAAGCCCGCGTCTGGGGTCGCGGCTCCTTTCATCCCGACACGCTGGCGGCTCTGCAGGGGGCGATGGCTTCTGCACAGTGCCCTCTCTTCTCCACCCGAGGCTCTGGCCTGGCCGCGGCGCCAAACAGAATGTCCCCGCGGTCCCTGAAGCTGAACTACAAAGTTAGTGGAGTCCCCTCCTCCCCGCCGCCTCCCCCTGACCCAAGCGCACCGCCTCGCGCCGCCTCCCGCTCCACTGGCAGGAACCCTGCCAAGGGAGAGGGAAAGGATTAGGATTTCCCCAGATGGATCCGTGGAGGCCTGGAGGAGGGGGGTTTCGTTTCTGAGTCAGCAGTGAGTCCACAGGAAGGACCCTGCCTGACGCCTCTCCCACCCACCATGCTCGGGACTTGGCCCTGTGGCGCAGGTCTTCCTAAACTGCTGGCACACAGCACAGGATGTGCTCCCCACCTCCTTCATCACCAACATCCTATTGTGCTTAGATTGAGGTCGAGGGCATAATATGTGCTCACACCACAGACTGGGGTAAGGAGGCCAGGCCATCTTCCAGAAGGGTTACTGAGGTGCACAGCTCAGAAAGAAGCCCCAGGTTAAAATCAGGTGTACACCACAAGCCAAGGTGTACCCGCACGTTGTACAGGCAGAGAAGGAAGACACTTGGAAAGTATCTTCTCATGGGGGCTGGGGTGATGGTTCCGTAGATACAGGGTTGGGGCTGTCAAACCCTGCCTCAAGAGATCAAGTGAGACCTGTTGAGAAAGAGACCCGATGTTTAACTACACAAGAACCCACACCAAACACAAGTAGACACACCCCCACTACCACCACACACACATAGCTTTTTTTCTGAGTAATGACTACCCAGCAGACAGTTTACATGTTTACTCCCAAAACTTATAATTAAGTTTCAGCAGTAGTTCATAGAAAATATCAGGATATTCAAGTTGTCCTGTGGACTCAGTTGGTGAGTATTTTCCCTTCTAACTAAATCTTATTCCAAATCCTCATTATCTTCTCCACTAGGCAAGACAGTTTACACCCTCACCCCATCCCTGAACAATTATTACTAACAGCTTCAAAATTGGATTCCAGGCTTCTCACCTCTCTACACAGTTCTGCTTTCACCCTGTCCCAGACTCCGAAAGTGATAAGTACTGCATGTGCAATGGGAAGTGTCAATCCTAAAGATGCAAGGAGAAAGATCACCAACCCAAATCATCATAGCCAAGTTAGTTCATGTAGGCTTTTTTATTCATATGCAGGGGCTGCCTCCCTGCAGGGTGGGGTTTGAGAGGTCATCATAGGACATGAGGAAGACAAGATTTTTATAGGGCAGGGCAGGGGGTTTCAAATGGAGGGTTATAGAAGCAGAACATAACAAGGTGGTCTTAATAAGATAGTCAGAACAAGGTAGTCATAACCTTTTGAAACAATTGGGTAGCAAGATGGCCATTACAACTTTGTGAAACAAAGACATGATTGCAAGGTGTTCATAACAACAGGTGTCGTATAACCCTTTGAAACAAAGGCCTGGTTCCTACTTCCTGGAACAGGCAGTACAGAGCCATTGAGGTTAAGGTTACAGGTGGGGCACAGCTCAGTCCTTGAGAAACAGAGATTAAATCATAAACAGAAATGAACCCAGTTTGTCTTTACCACAAGATGGATTTCAAGCCCAAGGTGGAGGCAGGCTGGTCCATCAGAAGCCCTCCACAATCTGTCTCTTTGACCCAGTCTCCTTGCTCTATGACAGTTCCCGTGAAACCCATGCCTGAGCCGTTTTGTACTCCACATCCCACCCACACGCTCCTATGATTAAGAGTTCCTTCTGCCTCAAAACAAAAAGTGCTCTCTCCTCTAAATGCTCACATTGTCCCTACCTATCAAGGCCCAGCCCTAATTCTACTGCTTAAGGTTTTTTGTTGTTGCTTGTTTGTTTCTGTTTCATTTTCTGAGACTATGTCTTAGGATGCAACTCATGTTTGCTTGGGACTCCCTATGTAGACCAGGCTAGCCCCAAACTAGTGGTGATCCTCCTGTCTCTGCTTCCTGAGTGCTGAGATTACCAGTGTTTGTCTCATTTAAATCCTGCTCCCCTCATAAAATTATCCAAAATTCCACTTTTGTTGTTGCTCTTTCCTTCCAGTCCACTGTTGCTACTTTCATCCCATCGAGTTCATTTTCCATTTCCATCTGCTATTTCTCTGTCTGTTTCTCCTTCTAGAATAGGTGCATACTATGCCTGAAGCAAAAGAATCATTTTAGCACAACTAAACACATCAAGGAATAAAATAGATACCAAATATTGCTTTCAATATTATTCACTGTCTATTCACAATTCACATTTTAACTGCAGAATCGGTTTTCTGTTTGTTAAACCTGAAAAAAACTGGTTTATTTCCAATGTGGGCTTATACTGCAAAGAGCTATGAGAACTGTTTGATTATGGCTGACTACTGGTTCCCTTCAGAAATCAGCTACAGTTATTTCAACATTGGATTTCAGCAATATCTTGTGTACTTTGGATGCTCTAATTGGATCACAATCAATAACCAAATCTAAAGGAGCCATCATGGCATAGCTTTAAGACCCGAGGCCTCCAAAAACAGAAGTGTCTTCAGAATTAGATGACAAATCATATCTTATCAGACCATTTTCTTTGAGAAATGATATTTTCACACCAATGAGGGGGTGGGGACAAGGAGAAGCAAAAAAAAAAAAAAAAAAAAAAAAACTGAAGTAAAAGCAGAGTCAAGGGAAAGGGCAATACACTGGAGTCTCAGAAGAGCCATGGATATCAGGATTGCTGTTCAGGTCACCCTTATTTATCACATGACTGTAATGGTACCATAGTTTAGATGTGGTTGATCATGAGGGGCCCATGTTGTAGAGATTCAGTCTTCAGTGTGATGGTTGGATCTTTGAGAAATGGGGCATTGTGAGCTTGTGGGAAATGTAAGCAAAATGTACTGTCTTTTCCATAAAAGGGTTAAAGTAAACAAAACTATTGAAAAATTGTATATGCACTCAGCATGTTTGTATTTACATTTGTGTGTGTATGTGTTTACAATCACGGGGTTGCATGATAAGACATGCACACATGTCTATACAATTATATATACAAAACAATATTGTTTCTATAAACAATTATATATATGTATGATATAGATACACATACATACACACACACACACACACACACACACACACACACATATATATATATATACAAAACAATCCATGAAAAAGAGACTTTCAATGTGAGAGAGGGTGGTGGACATGAGAGGGGTTGGAGGGAGGGAACAGAGGGAGGTAAGGGACAGGAGAAAGTGATGTAATTTTATTTTATTTTAAAATGTAAAAACAAAAAACAAGAACAAACAAACAAAAAAGCACTTAGAAATACTTCCAGAGTCAGCACTTTTGAAGTAAAAAAACACATTTAAGGCATACTTTCTAGTAAACATTGCATTATGCTTATCAGCTCTGTTGCTGTAGCCACTCTGGTAAGACTGTGAGGCCAAGTTCTGACCACTCAGAAGAAGGCACAGGTGCCTCTGGTTGGTAATAAAATCCCAGTAGGACCCCATTCCCACTCAAAACCAGATGTGCTTGCCTTTCTGATTTGGTGTTTTAATTCTTTAATTGGTAGAAAAAAATGAACCTCATCAAGACCCCTAGACAGTAACAATGCCACCTGTAGTTGGACCCCTACTAGAGGTCAGCCAATGGGGGTAACCTAGCTTTGACTTCCAGCCTCTAAAATTGAGCCAAACAATATTTTCCTTAACAAAGGATCTAACTCAGGCTATTTTGTTTAACCAACAAAAATGGACAAATACAGGTGGCCAATACTTTCTGTTTCTGTGCTAGTGGTTGAGTCTGGGGTCAGATGGTCTAATAAGAAACCAATTTCTAGCCCCTTTGCTCTCTTTCAAATGGGGTATTAAGGCTGAAATTCTGACCCTCCTTTCCTTCAGAACTTCTCTTTTGATTCTCGAGAAAAATGAATAATGGATGTTTCCCCCTACTTTACAACTTAGTGTTTCTAATTCTCCTGTTCAGACTCAGATTCTATTACACTGGACTAAGCCTACCTCTATAGGTAATTTCTTAAATGTAAGCCAGGTCCATGGACTACATTTGGTTTGTGGGATCTGTAAAACATAAATAGTGTCTTCTTTCAAAGAAGATGACGTGAGGTGAACAAAAATTAATATTAGATAAAAGTAAGAAAAGAAATTAGTCAGCATGCGATTGTGGAGTAACAATGGGGGAATTTAATAGCATGCATCCACGTGCTTTCAATCATTTGAGTTTTCCCCCAAGCAAATGATGTGGTAGGAATCTGGTACATGACATATTCAGGAACAATGTGGAAACCTAGTGCAGTGGAAACTCCCTGGAATCTACATAAGTGACCCTAGCAAAGACTCCTAGTAATGGGGGATACAGAGCCTGAACTGGCCATCTTCTGTAACCAGGCAAGGCTTCCCGTGGAGAGACTGGGACACCAATCCAGCCACAAACATCCGACTTACCATTGATCCTGTCTGCAAGATGTGCTGGGGTAATAGTGGCACAGAACTTATGGGAGTGGCCAACCAATGACTGGCCCAACTTAAGACTCATACCAGGAAAGGGAGTCCATGCCTGACACTGTATGGAAGGCCAGAAACCAGATGCAGGACAGCCCAGAGACTCCAGCATTTCTGTGGGGAGGGAGGAATTCAATGAAATGATTCCTAATGATACTCTGCTGTACTTGTAGGCCAGAGCCTAGCATAATCATCATCGGAGAGGCTTCATCTGACAACGCTTGGGAGCAGATTCAGAGACCCACAGCCAAACATTAGGCTGAGGTCAAGAAACCCTGCAGAAGAGGGGGAGGAAGGATTGTAGGAGCCAGAGGGGTCAGGACATCAGGATAACACAACTCAGAGAATCAACTAAGCAAGACTCATAGGGGCTCACAGAGACTGAAGCCTGTATTGGTCTGAGCTAGGTCCTATGTATACATGTTATGATTGTGTAGCCTGGTGTTCTTATGGAACTCCTAGCAGTGGAAGTTGGGACTGTCTCTGATTCTTTCGACTTTTCTTGGGACCCTTTTCCTCCTACTGGGTTGCTTCTCTCAGCCTCGATATGAGGTTTGTGCCTAGTCTTATTGTAACTTGTTATGCAGTATCCAGTTGACATTCCTAGAAAGCCTGCTCTTTTCTGAAGGGAAACAGGAGGAGTGGATCTGACAGATGGGGCTGGGAGGAGAAGAGTGTAGTAGGAGCTGTCTGAGCCATGCTGTGAAGCACCGCCCACAGAAGGTAACTGATACACCTGCCTATGACCTTAAGGTACATGCCCGTGGGGCGTGGCCACTTGGGGACCCTTAAGACCTAGAGTGCCCTTAAGCAGCTCTCTCTCTCTCTCTTTGCTACCTCATGGTTTTGGATGCTGGGACAGACCAAGGCAGAGCTCTCCAGAGAACAGCGTGGGACTGTGCCTCACCTCTCCAGGATCCTGCCACAAATTTCTTTATTCTGTTTTATGAGTTAACTGCCAAATAAATTCCTTTGATCAATGAGCAGACTCCATGGATTGATAGCAATATGATCCCAATAAAAGAGAAGAATTTAAAAAAAGAAGGAAAGAAGAGAAAAGAACGAGAGAAACATTTAAAGGCACCACCATGGGAAACGTCCAAGAGGCATTCCGCCCTTTCTTTTCCTAATGTAATAAAGCATCTAAAATCAGGGTTGAATAGTAAGCCTGAAAAGCCCTATCAACTTTTGACATAAAATGTAGCCTGAGTTCCAAATTACAAAGTATGCCTTGCTGTGATTTTTTTTCTCTTCCTTTTTCTTCTTCCTGCAGTAACTCTGATTTCCTGTTTTCTGTTAGAATCAAGACCATGACTGGACAAACTTGTCAAGAAGAGGAAAAAGAAGAAGAAAAGATGGGTTACCTGTTTTACATACACTGTTTCATCTGCTTCTCAAAGCTCTGGTTTAGGTACTGTTATCACAAGCTGCTTATATGAAATGGTTGGTTGAGACAGAGGTGTTTTGGAGTTTGAAATTTTTCAGGTTTTGTAATATTTGCATTGTGTAGTAAGCTGTCTAAGGAGTTACTTTAGGGTTTGTATATGTGTATTCATATATTCTAAGGGTAACTTCACAAGGCATCATAGTATTTTTAGTACACCTACCTTAATTTCTTTATTATTATTATTTTGAGATTGATGTTGACACTTGATCCTCCAATGCACCTAAATTTTGGTTGTGACTTCTCACCTGAGGGCAAATGTAGAATTTTCCATTGTGGCAATCATTAGTTGCTGTGGATGATTGATTGACAAATAAAACACTGATTGGCCAGTAGGCAGACAGGAAGTATAGGCGGGACAAAGAGAGAGGAGAAGTCTGGGAAGTGGAAGGCTGAGGCAGAGAAACACTGCCAGCCAGTTCCATGAGAAGATGTTAAGATATCGGTAAGCCACGAGCCACGTGGCAACTTACAGATTTATAGAAATAGGTTGATTTAAGATATAAGAACAGCTAGCTAGAAGCCTGAGCCATTAGGCCAATCAGTTTAAATAATATAAGTGTCAGTGTGTTTATTTTATAAGTGGACTACAGGACTCCGCCTGCAGGGGCTTGGAGGGACCTGGAGAGAAGCTCTCCAGCTACAATCAGTGTTCAAAATTTTCGATTTTCAACTTTTTTCATATTGAGAATATCCAATGTAAATTCTCTTCTACATAAAAGAAAATCAAGACTAGGAATTTCAGGACACCCATGCTTATTCAGCTTGTGTTTCAGAATGTGAAGTTACCTGTCTATGACTTTCCCATCCTATCCTCACAGCTTTCACAAATGCTTAGCTAAATTCATCCAGTCATTCTTGCCTCTGTTTGTATGGGTCCAGTTTTTACCTTGTGTTGTTCATAACTGAGATAGCCCGTGGAGAACCCGAGCTTCTGTTTTCCAGGCTGGCTTTCCATGGCCTTTAGGAAGCTATGGGCCTAATCTGACCTTTTTTATTCTGAAAACAAAAGGGGTGTGAAGCTTCCCTTCCTAATGAGTATATGAAAATTAACCTGTGATGGGTAACTTGTAACAGTGGAAATGATGGAATTTCTCCTGTTTTCAGAATCAAGCATTTTCTGCTGCACTGAACAAGGGTAGAAACAAGTCCTCCAGATGTGGTTGTCTCAGGTGAGGTGTCAGTATTTTGACTTACTACGTTTGTCCCATGAAATGTAAATTATTCTTTCCTGAAGATTCTTATCTCAGCTTAGTTAGCCACAACCATGTAAAATACGGCTGCTAAGCCCAAATGTTGTTACATAGCAAATGGTGAGACACTGAAAATGCATAAACCGAACCTGACTTAAAATGTCTTAAGTTACAGTACCACCATTTGTCATCTCATTTATAACTTAGGTAATATCATTTATTTCCTTGGGTTTTGTTCTCTTTTCTCCTATAGAGCAAGACTTTATACACTGAGTGTTCAGTTTAGGCAGAGAACATATAGACAGTATAAGCAGGAATCTTCATTAAATAGGATGTTGGCTGGCTGTGGTGGTGTACACCAGGCCTTGGGAGGCAGAGGCTGGAGGATTTGGAGTTCCAAGACAAGGTTGAGATGCAAACTGAGTTCTCGTCTCTAAATAAGTTAATGATGTAACAAGTCAAGGACTGATGGACAAGCAAGGTGACACAGCAATGTAGTTCAATGTAAACCTCTTTTGTGAAGACGAAGTACAAGTCTAGTAAGTCCCGAATATATTATTTTGCAACAGCTTTAAAAATGGTGGAACAGATGGCTCTAATTATATCCAAAGGAAGGGAAGGCTTGGAGAGCTTTTGTTTCTTGTTTAACCATTTGGCATGAACTGTACACTGTTGAGTTTTGAATACTCTGGTTTATAAAATCATAATTGCGGTTTAACCGTTCATTCTCACGATCTGACCCAACTTCCCATGCCAAGTCCTGCAATTCATACTCTTTGTCCCTGGCTTACACTGGATTTCCCAACATTTTATGTCCCAATTTCTCTCTGAACCTGGATTTCTGAGAAGTGAGAATATGAAGCTTACCCTACAAATTTCTTTCAGTGAGAACCGCTCCCTTTAATCCTGTTCCCTGTCCACCTCTGTTCACTAATGGAACATTTTATAGGTTGCAAATATTTTCTTTGGATTGGGCTGAGCTGATTCTCTGAAAAGTGTTAACCTAAGTAATGTACAAAGGCTCTGTAAAGATAGTTAAGTTTATTGGAGAATATCAGAGCATTGCAAGATGAGTCCACATGTCATAGTAAACTATGCTGAGGAGGATTAAATAAAATACTATAAATAATAATCTTTGGCTATGATTAATAACCAAGGTGATGTCATGCCAAGATTACACACTTGTATAGTCTTTCAGAAGCATGTGTGTGTGTTTCTGAGAGTTAGAGGTTTTTGTGAGTTGTTCCTGTTACAAAGCAACCACACTTCAAGGAACTTAGTGAACTCACATAACTACTGAGGTGTATGTTAGAATGCTACCCTCCTGCAGAATTCCTTAAATTTATATTTTAGTTAGGATATTTATTGTGGTGATAAAACACCATGACCAAAAGCAACTTGGGGCATGGAGCAGTGTAATTTCACTTAAATTTCCAGGTAACAGCTCATCACTGAGTTAAATCAGGGCAGAACTCAAGGCATGGTAGGAACCTGGAGGCAGGAACTGATACAGAAGCCAAGGAAGGGTGCTGCTTACTGGCTTGCTCCACATGGCTTACTCAGCCTGCTTTCTTATAGCATCCAGGACCAACAGCTCAGGTGTGTCACTGCCCACAGTGATCTGGGCTCTACTTCATTTATCATCGATCAAGTAAAGGCACCACAGGTTTGCCCACAGGGCATTCTGTTAGGGACATTTTTTTGTTTTCAGCTGAATTCCTCTCTTCCAAAATGACTCCAGCTTTTGTCAACTTGACTTAAAAGTATCCAGCATACTTTCTGCATCATTTAATTTAGGATTTAATTTTTTTAAAAAAGTGGTTTCATTTTAATTCTGACAACTTTCAAAGGTACTTCTCAAAAGAATCCTCAACATTTCATATACACTAGTTCTCTTGGACCATCTGCATGTAGGATTATTTATCCCTAACACAGTTCAGCCTCTCTGGTTCTCCTCTTCTACCAGATTTGCCTCTTCAAATACCATATTTCTCTTGGCTTTGAAATAAAGAACCATTCAGCTTATATATTTTTGATCCAGTAATTGGCATCTCTTATGACAAGTAGCTATCAATAATTTCTTCTGAAAAAGCATCATAGAATATTTTCAAAATATAATCATAGAAATGGTAATCATATAAGCAACAATCTGAAGTCTTTTAAAGAAACGGCATCCATAATTTTCTCTTTCATAAATGCAAATAGATGCTAAGAAAATAAGGAAGAATGGAATCCTCTCATGTCTGCTCTTAAAGACGCTGTGACTGGCTAATCGGAGCCTTTAGGACTAACAGGTGTCAGTCAGCGTGTGTCTTTCCTGCATTTATCAAGAGCTGTATTTCTAGGCTTCATGTGTCTTTTCCTCACTTTGCTCTTCCTATGACTAACTATTCCTGTTCTCAGCTGCAACATGTAAAGTCTTAACTGAGGCTGAGCAGAATTCCTCTTCCCTCCTTTTAGGTGTTCCTGGACCTCCAGATGTTTCCTTCTCTCTCTGTTTCTTTGTTTTATTTCTCCTTCTTTGATTCCGAAGCATCTGGAAATCAATTCCATGTCTGGCTTCTCAGCGACAGTCCCAGAAAACTCAAGCCCTGCAGTCCTTAAGTGCCTGCATGTCCTGAACGACTCATGTCCCATTGCAGTGCAGTCATTGATCGGGCAGTCCATGCCAGAACGCAGATTATATTACTATGGATTTACTATACGTAACAATGACTGTATCACCAGCAGAAGAAGAGATTTATTGTGGGAATTGTACTGTACTACTCTGGGTAGGAGCTGAAAAAGTGAAGACAGGAAGGGAAATCTGAAGGATCAGAGAAAGAAACATAGCTAGTAGGCATGTTGTAGTGACCTACGGAGAAATCGTGAGGCTGGGCATATCCAATAGCTAAGCTAGGCTGGGGAGGAGCAAACTGGGAAGAGTTATGGGAGGTCTGTGCACTTGAGGCTAAGTAAAAGGTAGAGGTTTGGGGAAGCTGTGGGTCAGCTGACCAACAGAGAAGCTAGACATGATGGGCAGATGGAAAACTAGTGTGATGGCTAGTTTTATGTCAATTTGATACAAGTTAAAGTGATTTAGGAAAAAGAAAATTCAATTGAGATTGCACCCACTAGATTGTCCTGTGTCCAACATTGTGGTGTATTTTCTTGACTAATATGGGAGGGCCCAGATCACTGTGGGTGGTGCCTCCCCTGGGCTGGTGGTCCTGGGTTATGCTATAAAGAAAGCAGGCTGAGCAAGCCATAAAGAGCAAACCAGTAAGCAGCACTCTTCAGTGGCCTCAGCTTCAGTTCCTGCTTCCAGGTTCCTGCCTTGCATTCCTGCCCTGACTTTTCTGGATGATGGATTACAAATTGTATAAACCCTTTCCTCCCAAGATGATTTTTATCATTGTATTTCATCACAACAATAGAAGCCTTAACTAAAACACTTGGCAAGTCAAGCCACAGAGTGTAGATTCGAGCCAGACAATCTTCCAGTTCCATCACTGACATCATTAATTAGTTCCATGAACTTGCATTTATCTAGCTATAAATATAGTTTAAATACTCATATTTGCATATCTCTTATTTTTTTTCAAAAGATCCACACTCATTTCTAAATTGACAGTGAAATTTCATAATCCTAAAATAGGTTCAGAAGATGTGTTAAGTCACATATTTTAGCTATTGACAGTTTATAATAAAATTATATTATAATTATTTTTTCATGTTTCCATGCAATGTGCTCTAAATACAATAGCAATTTCTTGCACACCCTCATTAATTTTAAAATTACAGTAGTAAGCTCTTAGTAACCAGAAATTTTACATTGTTCCATTTTCTTCTTTAACTCGTATTTCTATTCCATTTCTCCCACAAAATTTTATCCTAACATAATATAGTTTTATGCTTGGAGAGTTTTATTGATAACATTTTATATCTTGCTGCAATAAAATTTTTGTATATAAATTGAAATTAATTTTTATATTCTCTGTTACCATATGACCTATTATCATTTTATCTGGTTAAAGGTACCTTTATAATGACAATCAATACATAACTGAGCAAAGAAAGATAAGTGTATTATAGAGACTGATAAGTAAACCTCAAAAGTTAAGATCAGTTAGCAATGCAGATTTATTATGTTAATATATGTGTATGTATGCTTATATGTGTTACCCTTCTCTGACAATGAGGAAATGGATTCCTTCATCAATATATTTTTATGTCATCAGTTACATCTCTGTGTAACCAACTTTCTATTTCCAGCACTTCCATAGCCCCATTCTCATAACCTGCTTCCCAGTGGATTCTGCACGCTGCACAGGGCAAATATGCAGATGCCTTCTCACACTGTTTATGTAGGCTTCTGCTCGTGTTGCTGGAGTTGTTGGGATAGTTTACTCTCTCTCATCTGCAAACTCTTGGACCAAATTTTGCCAAAAGGAATTGAGGGAGGACGGAAGAGAGATGAAATATGTTTAAATGCCATTTATTAATGCAAATGAGTAAGTTACACTGATAAGATAGAAAAACATACATTAGAAAATATAGGTCATTTTTTAAATTTTCTGTTTTAATTTTTTGCTTCTTAAATCCAACATTTCATCTTTGTTATATTAATGAAACCATCTCTCTTACTTAAAGACATAAATTACTTATCTTTTATTGTTTGACTAATTTGCCTTGTCATCTTGCTTCCTCTGTATCTGGCTGGTGACTCCTGACTCAGCCCTTTCTCTTCCCAGAATTCTCATTGTCTGCTCACCCCACCTATACTTCCTGCCTGGCTACGGGCCAATCAATGTTTTATTAAACCAGTGTACAAGAGCTTTATCACACAGCACACCTTCATATAAAATTTATACAAAAGCCAATGATGTAATATTTTTATGATTATAATTAATAGCTGCAATTTGCAGAATTATTAAAAAACTGCTCTACATTTACATCTAAATGGCTACCATTTACTGTTTGGTACACAGTTAAGCGATATTCTCACCGTGAAACACATTACATAGGAAAGCATCCAATTATTAATCAGGTCCTGTAATTTGTAGCATCTACAATTGTGTCTTAAAAGTGTCTAAGGTGAATGAAATGGTCTGGAGTAACTGTAGCTGTTGAAAGGAAGAAGGGTGGTCTAGGGAATTGGTGAGACCCACCATATAAATACTGGCTTCCTTTTACTGTGCCCTGTGGGTGTTTTATACTTCGATGTCCTTTGTTAGATGTTTAGTTTTCAGGTTTTATCAATTGATTTTGGTGGATCGGGCATGGGTTCCTCTCAGTGACCATTTCAGTCATTCTGGAATGCAGAAGTTGATTTTAAATGGAAGCTGTGTGCTCATTTTGGACTTTCCGCATTTATCGATAATGATAAACTTCAGACATTGAGCTAGTATCACATTCCTTACTTCAAAGCTTTGGAAACCGTGTTTTGCTTTATCTTCCTTGGCATTTTATGACACATGGTGTGTCACTTTTTCCAGCTGCACCAGAACATGCCTGGCCCTTGGTGTCATCCTTTCCCATAAGGTGCTGTGTCAGAGCATACCTGTCTCCACTCTGGCTAGAGGTTCTGCTTTTGAGAAGACTTTGGGGTTCAGAATTCTCACTTTTGTTTTTTAGACCAAATCACTCAAAATATGGTGGAAAACCCATCATTCTGTTTCAATAGACTGTGGTATAATACACAAAACCTTTTTAGAAAATGACATTTCACGGTGCCACATAAGTCATAAGGTTCTTGATTTAATCTGAGTTTTCTGCACACCAGAACTGGGATGTTTTCTTGGGAAGACAACCTCTTTCCTTGTCTTAGTTCTTCTGTGTGGCTATAACAGAGTAACAAAGATCGCTTACTTAATAAAGAATACAAATGTATCTTGCGCCGGGCGGTGGTGGCGCACGCCTTTAATCCCAGCACTCGGGAGGCAGAGGCAGGCGGATCTCTGTGAGTTCGAGGCCAGCCTGGGCTACCAAGTGAGTCCCAGGAAAGGCGCAAAGCCACACAGAGAAACCCTGTCTCGAAAAACCAAAAAAAAAAAAAAAAAAAAAACCAAAAAAAAAAAAAAAATGTATCTTGCAATTCTAGAGTTTGAGAAACTCCAAAGTGTCTTAGCAGAAGCCATGGTGTCTAGTGAAGGGCCAGCCTCTAGCCTCTAGATGACACCCTGGATGTTGTGTTCTTCAGAGTGGGGGGAACTGCACCCCACATGACAAGATCAAAGGCCCCTTTAAATGGCACTAGCTGTCCCCTGAGAGCAGAGCACTCATGACCTAATTACCTTTTAAATATATTCTTACTTTTAGCTCTGCTACAATGGCAGTTAAATCTCCATGTGAGTTTTGGAAGGGATACACATACAGTTTACCTCTCATTGTTTGAAAAGGATTTAGAGAAGTGGCATATTGCAGCATAACTGCATTACAGTGTCAGTGACCAAAGGATGCTTGAAAGTTATTCTGGTTTAAGAGACGAGTGCAACCCAGAAAATGCTTGGCTACTGAAGAAAAGTGTTGGAACACGTTCCAAGAGTGGAGTCGTGTGAGGAGAATTCTGAGTGTTTGTGAGAATGACCCAAGAAAACAAGACATGAGTCTTGTGACCCCCGTTTCTTCAGAACAGGAAGTTGTTCTTGGATTATGCTTTCATGCTCCTCTCAGGAGGAGCAGATAGGACTGAGCAGACTTCAGATTATTCATTACAACTGGTTGTAGTTATTTCTTTTTCTGTCTCTATGGAAAACATGTTTTTGCTTCATGCAGCTTGTCCTTGTGATTGTATACAGCTTGAACACATGATAACTTTACTCAGGTGACTCTTCTTAACCCTCAAAGTAGAAATTGTCTGAAGCTCAGAATACAGTTGGCTACTGCATGAAACTTTAGTCTGCCTCATTTATTGAACCATTATCCCAGCTCCCACCACCTTTAGATCAGGAAACAAAAAGAAGTTTAAAAATTGAAATATGCCAGAGAAATTGCTTAGGTGTCCTGGATTTTGCTGAGAATTTCTTATTAATGGTAGGTTAAAAAAATAAAAACAAAACAAAACACCACCGAGGACAAAAACCACATGCTCATAGGATGTTTCACTATTCCCCTTTATTTTTGTAAAATTCACTATTACTGTCAGTTTGTAAAAATAAATAATAAGCAGAGTAAAAAAAACAGATTGAGAAATGGAAAAAAAAACTTCATCTACATGTACTACACGTACTATTCATACTATTCATACTATACACCGGCAGGGGAACTGACATCTAGAATCTATAAAGAACTCAAAAAATAAAACATCAAAAAAGAATTTATCCATAAATGTGCAAATGAATTTTATTGACAGCTCTCAAAAGAACAAATAGAAATGATCAATAACATATGAAAACATCTTCAACATCTTTAACCAACAGAGAAACTCAAAACCACATTCAGATTCTGTCTCACTCTGTGGGAGTTCCTGCAAGCTTCATGGACAGCAGGGAAAAGATCTGTTGGGGATAAGAAGGAAGCCTGGTTCAGCAGGACTGGTTAGCTGGAATTTTCCAAACTTCTGGAGTCTGACCCTGAGCAGTTTAGTTTTTGCATAAATACAGTAAAACTTTGGGGGAAAGTTTGTGCATGACATTATCACAACAAAGCTTAAAGTGTGGCCACATTGAAACTCCATGTGTCCTTTGCAAAATATATGTCCTTTGTGAAACACCTGTGACCTCTTAATGAGTTCTGTTGACTGAGAAACAAAGCTCAGGATAAGGGTTTGTAATAAGCATAAGGATGGGTTCAGTTGACTGCAAGGATGGACTCTATTGGCTGAGAAACAATGCTCAAAATAAGGGGGGCTCAGGTGAGGGCTGGCTCCACAGAAGAGCAAAAGCTCACCAGGTCATTAAGCAACATCCGCTCCAGCCTTCCAGGTGAACAGTTTCTTCTGTTGAAGGAAAAAGTCCGTATGTTTAACAAGTCTGGTTTCTCTAGCGCTATCTGTAAACATGTGGGCCTCATGCACCATCACTCCAGTAAGAATGGCTGTTGTCAAGGAAACAAAAACCCACAAACACTGGCCAGAGTGTGCTGAAAGAGAAACCTTGAAACACTGCTGATGGGACTGTAAACTGAGGCAGCCATAACAGCTACTATGGAAATCAGAATGGGTGCTCCTCAACACACCAGAAAACTGAACTATACAGTTCTGAATGTTGGACTTGAAAGACTTGAAGGAGTATACCACAGACATACTTATATGCTGTGCCTATTGCTGTACTAGTCATTAGAGCCAAGGCATGGAACCAGCCTAAATACCCCTCAACAATTGAACAAATAAAGAAACTGAAAGTCTGTGAAGATAGTCCAGATAGTAAATGTAGGGACCTGGATCACATTATCCACATTTGATTTAAAGTTGGGCATGGTTGTGAGCATTTGTAATCCTAGTGGTAGAGAGGCAGAGAGAGATCCCTAGAAACATAACAGTGAGCCTCTCGGGCCAGCCTCTGTAGGGAAAGGAGTACTTGTCAGTGTGAACTGTGACAGCCAGTTTCCTAACAAACCATCCAAGGGTGCCTTCAGGTGAGAACTGTGTGGGATGCCTGGATGCCCCATATCAATTTGAACATTTCTTGGTTCTTGGTTCTCAAAATATTGGGCATGGAACCAGGTGTTGCCTTGGTTCCTGGTGAATCTAAGACCGTCACAGACAATGAGCATCAGCTGATGGATATGAGGGGGTAATAGCAGTGCAGATGAAAAGGGTTAAGCTTGATCTAGGGATGGGTACTCCTTCCCTGTGTATATTGTACATTTCTTTTTTAGTCATAAATATTCGATTGTCCAACCAGGGCTCCTTTCAGAGGCTAAAGGAGAGTTATCAATTGACTGCAGCTCCTGTACAATACCAGCCAAGGGTCCACCAGCTTCAGACATTGGGTAAAGGAAGCCTTGGCAGTCAGGTGAGTAAAGCCGTGGTAGCCAAGATGCATTCTGGTTTTAGATCTAGCCTAACAGCTGGAGGTAGTCCTACTGAGTTCATTGTGGGTAAAGAAAGTCAGGGAAGCCTCAGGAAAGTGCCCAGGATGGAAAAGGTAGACCATTGATACAGTGGATGGAAAATTTTCATGCTGTGGTGGACCTCAATAACATTTTAAGTTAGTATCTCCTTACTTTCAGACATCCGAGATCACCTGACATGTGCTTGGAATTGATGACAGTGGGCTTTAGGAGTACTTTACCAGGATTTTTACAGGCTTTTGTTATCCTGCACATCCTAAGTAAAGACACTTTGTTATATAGATGACATAATTCTACCCTCTGAGAGAAATATGAGTGCATCTTAAGACTTAAGGATGAGCAATCTGTTTGCAAAGGGTGCTGGGGCCAAGTGCAGCTGGGATATTATTAGACGCTTTACAGTTTGGTAAAGTACGGATGATAGCCGTCAAGATGATGGAGAAGATTCTGCAGCAGCCCATGCTTGGCGGTGTTACAGAGTGAACAAAGCTACCTTGAGAGAATAGAACCAAGCAGTTTCAGAAGCTGTTAGTTTATTGATTGGGAATCCTAGTGCTGGGAGCATGTTACTTCCTACCAGTTGTTGGTCTCAGATGCCCTAGAGGCCCTTAAAATGATAAGGGAGATTGCCACTGTTGGCTACAGGCAAGAACTAGATGGTAAGGTTCCACGGCCTTACCTGAAGACACTGTACTGTTGCAGGACTTGGAGGATTCAAGCTGGGGCTGAGCTGAAAGTGTTCCCTCCCTGGTCATTAGGTTAGTGAGGAAAGGAGCTAGGGGGGCTGCTGAGAGTTCTGGCCAAGAGTCCTAATTGTCTGTGGACCCTGCATGCTGACCTGGAAAAGTGGCAGGCCAGCTGTGCCCACTAGTGCAGGAGTGGCATGGGTAGGCATGGATACAACCAAGTTTCTGACTGGACACTAAGCCCTTTCACAGGCAGGAAATGACATCTGCCACCTGGCACTGTGAGTTCACACAAAAAGCTATAGATAGTTGGGGAAGTCGCAGGGCAACCGTAATCATTTTGTTAAATGCATGTGATGTGCAGCTAATGTGTTTTCTGAACATTTGTGTTCACTCCTGTGGGTTATTATAGTTGTCTGTGTCCATTCAGGTATTTTTCTGTTTTCCCTACTTACCACCCCCTTTTCTCACTTGAGTTTTATGGAAGAAGGAATACCAGTGAGACTCATCACCAGCCATTCTCTGCAGATAGATTAACAAGAGGACATGAGCATTCCCAGTACCCTCCTGGAGTTGAAGGAAAATCGTCAGATGTTTACAGTGTGCCCTCCATGACTCAGAGACCATTGTAGAAGAAGTAGGCAGAAGGAAGGTAGGAGCTGGGGAAAGGGTAGAGTGGGGTTGAATATGATCCTCCCAACAGAATAGCCCAACACCTTCATCAGAGAAGCTGTGCTTGCTTCCAGGTGTGCATCAGGATCGGGCCTATGGACTGTTGACATTTGGAAGGAGGGAGTTGGGAAGGTCATTGGATCCTCACCTGAGATTCCTGCCACTCCCAGTGTGTATGGAATTCTGCCCTAATTACATATGGCCTTGGAATCTCCCAGATAGTGCTAGAGTAAATGGGCTGGGGGAAGTTTAGTGAAGAAAGGCGACATCTCTACAGCTTTGGGGAAGTCATCACCTCTGCTATGTAAAGACTATCCAGTGTGACTTCTTTGGAGCCACCCATGCTGTGTAAGCACAACAAAGGTATCGGTTCCCCAGGGTGGAATCAAATCTGGATTTATTGTGAGGTGGGAGTAAATACTGCTTCCGTGCCCCACCCTATGCAGGGAAGGAATTCTTACAGCATGAGCATTTGTCTAGTCACTGGTTTGTATCATGAGGCTATGTCACCGAAGCATGCCTTTCCCAGAATGTGTCTCTATCATTAAATTGCACATGAGGGTATCCTAATGGACTTATGGGAATTTTTTTTTTACTTAAAAATACTAAGAAATACTAATTGCACATATTAATCAGTTTTAGTGTAGTATTTCCAGGTTTGCATGCAGTACACCACAATGAAATCTAAGTAAGCTTTAAAAATTAAAAGTTAATAATGGATGTCAATGTCCATAGTCAATTTTCCCTTTCAAAATGCTTTTTAGTATATATTCATTATATAAAATTATGTATTTTATGATGGCATTTTATTAAATTTTATCATACTTTGACCATATTCTCTCATCATTGTCCTTTTGTGTTCTTTCTACACTTCTCCAAGTTTCCTTCCTCTTCCTGCTTTCCTGGTGTGGGTATGTGTGCATGCACGAAAGCATCATGTCATTTGTGTGTGTGTGTGTGTGTGTGTGTGTGTGTGTGTGTGTGTGTATGAGTGAAAGCTATGTATGTGCACATACCAAATGTGGGTTCTAGAAACCAAACTCAGGCCTTCTGGAAGAACAGCAAGTACTCTTAACCTCTGAGCCATCTCCTAGGGTTTTTGTTTGTTTGTTTTATTTTTGGTTTTGTTTTTTTAACATAATATGTTTATTGATTCTTTGGGAATTTCACATCATGTATCCTGATCACAATCACTTCCCTTCTGTGTCCACCTCACTTGTGACCCTCCCCACAAAATAAAAATAATTTTAAAAAATAGAAAAAAAAGGGGGGAAAAAGTCCAATTTGTGTTATCGCTGGAGCATGGTTAAACTCTCAGTTCCCTGCCCCTTAAATGGGACTGAGTCCTTCCCCTCCTGAACCCCCACCAGAGGCCATCAGTCATGGAGAGCCACACCTCAGCATCCTTGTCACACTTTTTAAGAGTTCTCTTCCATGGCTTCCTGTTTAGGCTGTTACTTGGGGGAAGGGGAGGAGGGCGGAGTTCGAGAGAGGTAGGGGTTGTCCCAGAAGCCTTCCATGTCCCTCTTTTGCAATTGTGTATCTGCCACCATCAATATCACTGTAAAAATAGCTTCCCTGCCCTTTACAGTCAGTGGAAGCACAGATTGTGGACTTCCACATGATTTCTAGCAACAGCACAGACCATGAACATAGCTCCCAGCTGCAGGAGGGCCACAGACCCAGACAAGGCCATTGGAGGAGCCTGGACCATGGACATCAACACAGACTCTGACTGCAGTAGGACCTTGGACCCAGACATGGCTCTCGGTGGCAGCAAGGCCCATGGATATCAACATGGCTTCAGTCTGAGGCACTTGCATCTTGGTCTTCTTGACAGCCTGGGGTAGCATTGCGGGGGAGGGGACAAAACTACTTGACCACACTTGCCATGGACAGGCTTAGAGGCCCAGACACACTTCTATCAGGCAAAAGCTGGACCCAGGAAAAGCCATAAGCTGACCCACCCAGTGGGGCCTGCATCTAAGAGGAAATACCCGACATTCCAAACATTCCCTATACCCCAGACAAATGTCAGGTCCTGAACCCTGGAAATCCTCTCACTCCAACTGTGGTGGTATTGTGTTCCCCAAAATATTGTGTACCTTAATAAACTTATCTGGGGTCAGAGAACAGAAAAGCCACTAGTTAGGCAGTGATAACACACGCCTTTAATCCTAGCATTCCAGAGGCAGAAATCCATCTGGGATCTCTGTGAGTTCAAAGCCACATTGGAAACAGCCAGGCATGGTGACTCACGCCTTTAATCCCAGGAAGCAAGCCTTTAATCCTAGGGAGTGATAGTAGAAAGCAGAAAGGTATATAAGGCTTGAGGACCAGAAACTAGAGGCATTTGGCTGGTTAAGCATGTGGCTGATTAAGCATTCAGGCTTTTAAGCAGCAGTTCAGCTGAGAGCTATTGGGATGAGGACACAGAAGCTTCCAGTCTGAGGAAACAGGACCAGCTGAGGAATTGGCAAGGTGAGATAGCTGTGGCTTGTTCTGTCTCTCTGATCTACCAGCATTAACCCCAATAACTGGCCTCGGGCTTGATTTTATTAATAAGTACTTTTAAGATTCCTGCTACACCCAACCTCTGCTATGATAAAAACCCCACTCTGCCTGGGCTCTGGGCTCTGTGCTCTCACTACTGCTTCAGACAGAGTCCAAGCTCCAAGCTTGGAAATAAAAGCTCTTTTTTGCTTTTGCATATGGGATTCAGTCTCCATGGTAGTCTTTTGGGGGTTCCTGCTCTCTGGGCATAATAGCATCATGGACCACAGACACCAACATGGCCTCCAGTGGCATCACTGACCATGGTGGTCCTTCTAGGAGGTCTAATCCAGAAAGCGAACCAACTGTACCTCAACTCAGGCCTCCATTGTTGCCCACAGCTAGGTCAATCCTGTGGGCAACACGTTCGATCTGCCCAAGTTCCAGGCTGTTGCACATTACCCCACTGACCCCACTGGGCAACCACAGGTTCCACTGTGGACCTTATCCCTCTCTCACACTGTCACTGTCGCCAAATCTCCACTTCCGCCTTTCTCCACACACACACATACTGCTCCTTCTTTGCATCTTCAGTCACCTCTCCATCACATATTTGTTCAGCATAGTGATGCCCACCTAAGGAGGCAGAGCAGCCTGGAGCGGCGTTTGGTTTTGTTTGTTTTCTTTCCTTTTTTAACAATAGCCATTGTGACAGAGTTGTGATGATCTCAGTGTCATTTTTGTAGATGAATTTCTAAACGGTCTCATTAAATAAAAAGCATGGAGTCAAATATAGGGGTGAAAACCTTAGAGATCAGGGAAATAGTGAGAGCCACCAACCACCTTACCTCACCAGCTCTGCAGCCCCCCAAAGTGAGCTACTTCCTGTCTATCCATGCCTTATTGCCTTGCTGTTTTGCCCTCTCATTGGCTCTTAGCCCAGCTACCTCACTTCCTTGTCACTGCCTGTCTGTACAGACCTCCAGGTCTCTATGGTTGGTACTGGGATTGAAGGTGTGTGTCGCCATGCTTGGCTGTTCCCTAGTGTGTCCTTGAACGCACAAAGACTCTGCCTGCCAAGTGATCAGATTAAGGGAGTGTGCTACCACTGCCTGACGTATGTTAATGGCTCGCTATTTCCTCTGATCTCCAGGCAAACTTTATTTATTAACACACAAATAAAATATCACCACACATTTTGACGTGCATTTCCTTGCTAGCTAAGGATGTTAGCCAGTGTGTTTTTCTTTTATTTGTTGAGTTGCATATTTTACTTTCTCATTGAAAATCTGCTTTCTGACTTCTTTTGCCCATTTACTGATTGAATTATTTTAGTGTTTAATTTTTTGAGTTCTTTATAGATTATAGATGTCCATTCTCTGTCAGATATATAGCTAAAGAAGATTGTCTGCCATTCTCTGGTCTGTCTCTTCACTCCACTGTGTAAGACAACAGAACATAATTTCATAGAATCCTTTTTGTCGATTTTTGAAATGTCCCAAGCTATTGGAACCCTTTTTAAAAAGAATTATTGCCTATAACTATATCTTGAAGTGTTTTCCCCTATACAGTTTCAGAGTTTTGAGTCTATGATTCATTTTGAGTAGATTATTGTACAGTGTGAAAATTGAGTATTTGCCAGAAAAATGAGTCACAGAAAACAAATGAAAAAGGAATAATAGGAAAAGAAGAATCTGGCTGTTTCTATTTATTTTAGGCAGCACTGTGGGGATAGAATAAGGTTTTCTCACTATATATCAGAATTTTGAGATCAGTGTTTGCCACCTAATGCTTGAATTCTAAGTGACTCTTGAAAAGTTTGTTCTTTCCTAACTTTTTGCTATTTTCAATTATACTCAGCAAGCTTGTATCACTACAATTATTTTTAAAAAATTTAAATTAAGTGTATAGATAGCTAGATAGAGATTTTTATATACCAAGAATAAATAATTTAACCTTGCTAATATCAACTGAAGGGGAGAAATTATTTTAGGAGTCAGCATGTTTGAAGTAAGGAGGACTAGAAGGAAATATGCCAAAATATAAAGGTGGCTGGTGATGTATAGGAGGCTAACCTGTACTTTATTTATACCTGTATCTACATTTTCCAAAGTCTCTATGGTTAGCATGCATTGTATCCATCATTAGAGAAAGGGATCCTATGTTAGTTGCTCTTGCACTGCTGTTATAAAACCCCATGACCAAGGCAGGTCACAGAAGAAAGAGGTGAACTGGGCTTAAGGTTCCAGAAGGATGAATCCACCCCAGTGGGGCAGATCTCAGCAAGTACAGATGTGGCCTGGGCAGGAACCTCAACACTCACATCCTGAACTCGAGCCACACAGCAGAGGAAGCAACATGGAAGTGAAGGATGATTTAGCTCTGAAAACCTACTCCAGTGACACCCCCAAAACCTCCCCACACAGCACCAGGAACTGGGAGCCAACCAATCAAATGCAGGTGTCTGTGGGAGACATTCTCAAACAACTACAGATCCTTAATGGCATTTTGAAGGATGTTTCACATCTCTAGTTCTCTGTTTCTGTTTTTTTTATCAACCCACTGGCTCCTTTTGGCACCAAAGAAACAAGTAAAAAAAAGTGTCTAGGGATGCACGTAACAGGGTATTTACTTAGTATATCCAAGGTTAGTGTTAGATCCTCAGCATTGCAAACAGAAGGGGGAAAAAAAGTCCTCCACTTTAGAAACACATAAAAAGCCTGAAGCTGTTACTATCCTACATCAAAATACTGAGAAAAAAATTAGCATTACACACATTATTTAAGAATGTAGCAAGACTTGTGTAAAGTTCCTCACGCCAGGGACAGATCTTGCCAACCCGCCTATTTCATCCTACTCCTTCTCTGGAAACAAAATTCTCCCCCAAGCCTAGAATTTCACAACATTTCAAATTCGGATGCAAAAATGGAAATACCCGTCAGCTCTTTACTTGAATGAGGTTAATCATTGTGTTGCTTCTTTTCTAGCATCCAAAGCATTTCAGCTTGCTGTGAGTGTGGGGTGGGGGTATAGCAGCCATTTCAAAGCCTGAGATCTATTAAGGAGGGTGGAGCAAATCTGGAGGGAGCCCTTTGGCTTAGGGTGATGGTCATGGAGTATGCCCTGGACACAGAAAAGTGGAGGGAAGCCAGCTAGAAGTCTAGGGGAGGCAACAGAAACAAGAATGTGTTCCAGCAAACCTCATTGCCTTAGAGCCAGTCTGTTTGCTGATACAGTCTCATGATGGAGAGAGGTAAGTAAGCTATGTGTACCATTATAATGTGGTTTCATAAACACAAGGAGGACCTTTTCAACCCTTTTGGGGATTCATGAGTTGTATGACTTTAAAAGTAACCAGAGCCTATTGTTTCAAGTTTTAGAATATTTGCAGAAATGATACATGTATTTCAACTTTGAGCCAAATCAAATAATGGAAGTGTGTTTCTTATACATGCCTTGTCTATATTGTCTGGAAGTAACTTTATTCGACATTTAGAATAAAGCAATGAAACTGTTACTAAGCCTGCCTTCCTTTTTACCCCACAAAAAGCTATAAGCAGTTATCAAAGTCATAGTATAAGTAAGTACATAGTGGAGTTTGCGGAAGGAAGCAATTTGATATTGTGATTGAGAAACACAATCAGGAATCTGTTGTAGAATATTATTTCAAGGTGTGTTACTTCAGTTTATGTTGCATTTGTTTAACATTGTGAAGCTGTGTTCCTGTGCCTGTCTGAAACACTTGATGGTTTAATAAAAAGCTGAATGGCCAATAGCAAGGCAGGAGAAAGGATAGGTGGGCCTGGCAGGCAGGGAGAATATATAGGAGGAGAAATCTGGAAAAAGAATAAGAAGTAGCCAGAGAAGGAGGAGGACTCCAGGGGCCAGCCACCCAGCTACACAGCCAGCTACGAAGTAAGAGTAAGATTTACAGAAGGCAGAGAACAGGAAAAGCCCAGAGGCAAAAGACAGATGGGTTAAGTTAAGGAAAGCTGGCAAGAAACAAGCCAAGCTAAGGCTGGGCATTTTTAATTAAGAATAAACTTCCACTGGGCGGCGGCGGCACACGCCTTTAATCCTAGTACTTGGGAGGCAGAGGCAGGCGGATCTCTGTGAGTTCGAGGCCAGCCTGATCTCCAAAGCAAGTTCCAGGAAAGGCGCAAAGCTACACAGAGAAACCCTGTCTCGAAAAACCAAAAAGAATAAACTTCCATGTGTGATTTATTTGGGAGCTGTGTGGTGAGCCCCTCAAAGAGAAAAAGAGCAAAAAACCCAGGAATCCTTAGATGAGAGGAGTCAGAATAATTAGAAAGGGTACAGACTGACCCTGAAAGCCATGAAAGACGTAATTCAGACTAGTGGTGGGTAGAGAATTTCATGACTGCAGGACTCCAGGAGGTAATTTAACATTTGGGGAGGCTCTGTGGTTTTCTACACCTCAACTACTTCTAGGTGTTATGGTTTGAATATACAATATCCCTTACAGGCTTCTGTGTTGACGCCAGGGCCCTGGCCCTCGCCCCAGCTAACAGTGCTATTTTGGACGATGAGGTAGCAGAAAGCTGTAATTTTGAGTCAGTCAATTTCCCGCTCTCTGTCTCTCCCTCCTCACTTCTCCCTCTCCCCTCTCTCCCTCCCTCCCTCTGTTGCCCCTCCCCCTGCTTCCTGGCTACTATGACTTGAGAAGCTCCTCCCTGGACCCTTAATTCATGAGTTTCACCACCACCAGCACATAAACAACCGAGCCAGCCAGACTACACTTAGACCTCTGAAAGCAAAAGCCATGATAAGTCCTTTGTTCTCTCACGTGTTTTCTGACTGCAACAAACATCTCGCTATTACACTGTCTGATACTGTCCTGACCCCATAAATTGGTCTGTAGAGACATTCCTTTCTTGTTCTCTGCCCCACCCCACCCTATTACCAGTACTATGAATCTCTAAGAATTCCTTCAAGCCTTTCCCTATAAAATAAATTTTAAAAAAATGAATAAATGGGTCAAAAGAATAAGCTGTTCTATGAGTACAACTTCACAAGCAGTTGTAGGAAACAGGGAGGAAGCGGTATACAGATTCTTTACGATAATCTATTTCAAATTAGAGTACTATGTCATAACCAAGATGTGGGTGAGACTGCAGCCATGACGCAGAGCAATCCTGCAGGGACAAGGATTCCCCTGCTGTCCTGTTGTGGTCTTCACGCCCACCCCAACATTCCTAAACCTGAACGCCATCAGTTACACCTTCCTATACCACTCTCAGCAGCAGAAAGCCATGGACATGAAAGGACACCGTGGGAAAGTTTGAAGCCTTGGGTTTTTACACTCATTGTGATTCTGTAGGGAGTCCTCAGGACTTCACATTGACTGTTCACTCATTCCCCTGCCAAGAGGATTCTTACAGTGTCACGATGACAATGCCCACAGTTTACTTAACTGCTGTGGATATCGCTCTATATAAATAAAACACTGATGGCCAGTGACCAGACAGGAAGTATAGGTGGGACAAGGAGAGAGGAGAATTGGGGAAACAGGAAGAAGGGAGGAGAGACACTGCAGCCACCGCCAGGACAAGCAGCATGTAAAGACGCCGGTAAGCCACCAGCCACATGGCAGGGTATAGATTTATAAAAATGGGTTAATTTAAGATAAAAGAACAGTTAACAAGAAGCCTGCCACGGCCATACAGTTTATAAATAATATAAGTGTCTGAGTGATTATTTTATACGTAGATTGTGGGACTGCAGGGCTTGGTGGAGCCTGGAGAGAAGCCCTCCAGCAACAAATGGCACCCAACGGCTCGAGTTTCCACCTTAAACCTGAGAATATTTAATAACCAATTCTAAACAAAGCCAAAACCAGGTTCCTGCTTCTTGTCTCATATGGGCAGCTAGACGCCACAAAACGCAGGTTTGAACACTGGCGGGTTCCTGGCGTGTGCGTTTGACCGGCAGTATGGCAGTAATAAGGTGTCTGCCAGCGGCACATTAAGCTGTGCGGTAGATTTAGTCTTTACTAGTATTTAAAAAAAAAAAAAAAAAAAAAGGTTTCTGGGCTACATGTTGCTTTGATAAAAGCTTAGACCCACTATTTCTGAGACTTGATGACTCACAAAACTGGCAGAAAACGCCATGTTGGTAAGCTGAAATGGGCGGAGCCAGCAGCCACAGCACCGTTTCAGTCTTAAAATACTGCAGTTTAAAGCAATAGATTCACAATACGTAGGCTTGAAAGAGACAAAAAAAAAAAAAGATAAATTAATATAAAAAAAGCCACGTAAAGATGAATATTACACAGACAATCTGGATTGTGCTGTCTCTGGGATTTTTAACTGCAAAAAAACATTTGATCAGAAAAGATGTTGAATTAAACCAATATGCATATTTTAAAGGTACCTTGACTTCAAAATTTGGATTTAAGGATATGTTGCTTTGGAAAAGGAGGTTCTGCTTTTGTTTCCACAGAAAGCCAGAGGCTGTGGATTTGTTCCAGATTAAGATACATCAGGTTTCACCAGCCAAGACCCCCTGAAAGGTCTCCGATGACACCATGGCCCAGATGATCCAACATCCAGACCGGTTTCAAGGCAATTGGTTCACACAATACAGCCTCATGGACTACCCCATAGGCCTAAAATTTTCTTTGCGTCCCCATAAGATACAGCACCCCCCTCCAGCAGGAAGTAGTAAAAGATGCTACACCCAAATTCCCAAATATACCAAGCTGGCTTTAGAGGTGGAATTGGCTCACTCCCCCTCTAAACCCAGACATATTAAAAAAAAAAAAATGGTTAAGAGATTCTTGCGTCCCAAATCAGAAGAGCCCTCTGGTGTGGGACAGAGAAAAACCAATATTTTTATTTAAAACAGGTTGATTATAAATGTGATCTCTTTCTAAAAAAGAAAAGGGGATATGATATAGATATATAGAAGGATATAGAGATGATAAGATAAAATGGTAGATTAATGAACCTACTTTTAAAAAACAACTTGTTTAAAATGTTTTACATTGGTATAGATTTTAGTTTATGTTTAAAATGTTTTACATTGGTATAAATTTTAGTTTATTGATACAAACTTGAAGTTAATTTTGTTATACTGTATATATATATGTATGTATATATATATATATATATATATATATATATTTCTATTCTTGTTTGAGGTATTATGTTTATGTAACTCATTTAAAATTGTAATGGATAATTAAAAAATAGATTAATAATTAGTCATCTATGATAATCATATTTGTAGCCATGTTAGTTAAGTCTTCTAGGTATACATAGATATATTTCAGATAGATAGGTAATCTTCAAACACTTCATAGACCTAGAGAATATGGTATTTAAATAACTTAGAATTCTGTTGACATGAGACACAATTGCTCCTGGCTGCATCCAATTGATCCCGAGAGAATGTTGGGCTTCTAAGATATTTCCATTTGGAAGTTTGGCTTCTTGGCACAAAATGGCCTACTGGGCAAAGAACTGCCTTTGCCTTGACGGCTGACAGTACGAATACAATGCTGTCCTTTCTGGACAAGCGGGACACAAGGAAAGCGACCACTGTACTCTCCCAAAACAGGGTAAGATGGTCTTTCAGAATTCCAGCTTCTGAAAATGGTCTGTCAGATACTCTTGGCCTGTAGCCAATTTGATTGCACCAACAATGCTGAGAAACATGAGGTGACTGTCCAGGCTGCCAGCTGTCTTGGTCTACTCTTGCAAGATTCCCGAAAGTTGCTTGCATCCATCTACCATTTCTCAGGTACCATTAAGTTCCTTCTCAGGTCTTTGATGTGGTTAAAGACTATGTAGTTGTAATTTCCTCAGTTATGATAAAAGATAAGTTAGATATAAAACCTTGAACTCACAAATATAAGATAGATAGGACATCTTTAATATTGTAACTGTAAGTCTTGCTTGGTAATTGTTTTGTTATATGTAATTTTACCATGTTAAAACCTTCCGCCGGGCGGTGGTGGCGCATGCCTTTAATCCCAGCACTTGGGAGGCAGAGGCAGGCGGATCTCTGTGAGTTCGAGGCCAGCCTGGGCTACCAAGTGAGTTCCAGGAAAGGCGCAAAGCTACACAGAGAAACCTTGTCTCGGAAAAAAAAAAAAAAAAAAAAAGTTAAAACCTTCCTTTTTAAAAAAAGAAAAAAAGGGGAAGTGCTGTGGATATCGCTCTATATAAATAAAACACTGATGTCCAGTGACCAGACAGGAAGTATAGGTGGGACAAGGAGAGAGGAGAATTGGGGAAACAGGAAGAAGGAGAGAGAGACACTGCAGCCACCTCCAGGATAAGGAGCATGTAAAGACAGCGGTAAGCCACCAGCCACATGGCAGGGTATAGATTTATAGAAATGGGTTAATTTAAGATAAAAGAACAGTTAACAAGAAGCCTGCCACGGCCATACAGTTTATAAATAATATAAGCGTCTGAGTGATTATTTTGTACGTGGATTGTGGGACTGTAGGGCTTGGTGGAGCCTGGAGAAAAGACCTCCAGCAACACTTAACTCCTGTGATGCGGAAATACACCCAGGTAGTGTTCTCGTGTCTGGCTGGTCGGCATAAAGTTGATATAAACTGACATGCACATGCTTTTCTGTGAACATGAATTTTAACTTCTATGGGACAATGCTCTAGCAATCAAGATCTAGAGTTGTGGTACTTACATTTTTCAGTTTTTAGGCTTTTTAATAGAAAGCCCCAAATTGTTTTCCAAGATGCCCATTATTAGGATCCTGCCCTTACTCTTCTGGGTTCTGGCATCTTACATCATCAGGGGACACAGGCGACTGCGAAGCTGCTGTGTGGTCATGCAATCCCCACCTTAAAAAGCTGTATGCTGACCCCCACACTTTTTCTCTGTGTTTCCCCCACCCCCTGAGCTTTCTCTCTGCTCCCTCCCCCTACAGGTCTGGCTTCCCCCTATCCCCTCTTTCTTTCTAATAAAGTTCTTTATAACTCTGGTAGTCATGGCCGTGGCCCTTGACTTTTCCCCTGACCAACCAGCGCCATTTTACCAATCACTCATGCCACTTTATTTTCATGAGAAATATATCCATATGTCAGTTTCTTCACATCTTTGTGTTTGGTTTTGCCTTTGATTACCTATTTCTAGTCTTCTAGTTTATTAACCCAAATATCTTCCTATTAAAGTTGTGTTGATTCTCTTATAGCACTTTTCAATTTTCAGTATTCAGGTTCTCTACCACTGCTGGATTTATATGTTAGTGCTTAATTTGGGTTATGAGTGTACAAATGAAATGTAAAAGAAATTTTAGTGCTTGTAAGATTATTGGTAGTATGTAAAATTACAAATTGTTTTATGTCTTAATCTTTCATTTTCTGTCATTTATGAACTCTTACTCTGAGCTTTCTGTGTGTGAACACTTAGAATTTCATATCCAGACAATGATGTTATCCACAAATACAGATAGTCTGATTGATTCTTTTTCAGACTGTCCATCATTTCTTTTTATTTCTGCCCTTAGGTCCTGCTGAGGACATTCAGCATGATGTTTAACATGGTAATAACATGGGCACTTACCTGGATACTGGTTGTGAAACATTCAATGATTAGTAACAAAAAAAATAGAAGATTTTTGTAACAGTTCTTTATAAAGTTGAGAAAAGCTTCTCTGTTACTATTTTTTCCTGGAAATATTTTTATTATTTTTACTTATTCTTACTTTACTTATGTATTTACTTACAATACATTCTGACTGCAGCCTCTCCTACCTCCCCTTCCTCACTTTACCCCCTACCTTCCCTCTCTCCCACATCCACTGTTTCTCTGTTTGATGTCGGCTATGTGCTTGCTGTAAATTGCCTTTATTATGTTTAGGTATGTCCCTTGTATCCCTGATCTCTCCACGACTTTCATCATGAAAGGGGATTGGATTTTGTCAAAGGCTTTTTCAGCATCTAATGAGATGATTACATGTTATTTTTGTTTCAGTTTGTTTATATCATGGATTACATTGACTGAGTTTCTTATGTTGAACAATCCTCCCATCTCTTGATAACTCTTGATAATGGTAGATGAACTTTTTGATATGTTCCTGGATTTGGTTTGCCAATATTTTGCAGAGGTTTTTGTGTTTGTGTTCATGAGGGATATTGGTCTATAATTCTCTTTCCTTGTTGAATGTTTGTGTAGTTTGTGTATCAGGGTGACTGTGTTATCATAAAGTGAACTTGGCAATGTTCCTTCTATTTTTATTTTACAGAATAATTTGAAGAGTATTGGTATTGACTCTTCTTTCAAGGTCTAGTAGAAGTCTGTGTTAAAACTGTTTGGCCCTGAGCTTTTTGTGGTTGGGAGGCTTTTAATGACTGCTTCTATTCTCTTATGTATTATAGGTCTATTTAAGTTGTTTATTTGCACTTGATTTAACTTTAGTAAGTAGTATCTATCAAGAAAATTACCCATTTATTTTAGATATTCCAATTGTGTGGAATATAGGTTTTTAAAGTATGACCTAATGATTCTTTGGATTTCTTCTGTGTTGTTCTTACATCCCCCTCTTCCTTTCTTATTTTAATAATTTGGATACTATTTCTTTGTCTTTTAGTTAGTTTGGATAAGGGTTTGACTATCTTGTTGATTTTTCTCAAAGAGCCAACTCTTTGTTTTCATTGTATTGTTCTATTTGTTTCTATTTTATTGATTTCAGTGCTTAGTTTGATTATTTCTTGCCATTTACTCTTCTTAGGTGTGTTTGCTTCTTTTTGTTCTAAAGCTTTCTGTTGTGCTGTTAAGTTGGTAGGATTAGATCTCTCCAATTTTTTTTATATAGGCCCTAAATGTTAACTTTCCTTTTAGCACTTCTCTCATTTTGTCCCAGAAGTTTGGGATTCACTTGCATTGAATTCTATGAAGTTTTTAATTTCTTTATTTCTGCCTCAACCCAACAGGCATACAGTAGAGAGCTGTTCAGTTTCCATGAGTTTGTAAGCTGTTGACTCAGTTGTTGAAATCTAGCATTTATCTATAGAGGTGTAATAGGATGCAAGGGTTATTTCAATTGTATCTATTGAGACTTACTTTGTGACCTTGTATGTGATCAATTTTGGAGAACTTTCCATGAGGCACTGAGAAGAAAGCATATTCTTTTTTGTTTGGGCGAAATGTTTGGTAGCTATCTGTTAGGACCATTTGCTTTATAAAGTCTGTTAGCTATAGTTTCCTTGTTTAGTTTTTGTCTGGATGACTTGTCCATTGGTGAGAGAGAGGGAGACTTCACTATCCCAACATTGAAGCCTCTCTCAATCAATGTGTAAGAATTGATGTGTGGTTTAAGCTTCAGTAATGCTTCTTTTACAAATGTGGGTACCCTAGTGTTAGGGGTACAGATATTAAGAAGTGAAATGTCATCATAGTGGATTTTTCCTTTGTTGAGTATGAAGTGTCCTTCTCTGTCTCTTTTGATTAATTTTGGTTTGAAGTCTATTTTTTTAGATATTAGAATGGCTATACCAGCTTGTTTCTTAAGTCAATTTGATTGGAAAATCTTTTTCCAACCCTTTACTCTGAGATAATACCTGTCTTTGATGTTGAGGTGTGTTTCTTGTATGCAGCAAAAGGACAGATTCTTTTTTGCAACCATTCTGTTAGTCTGTATTTTTTTATTGCTTTTTAATTCAATCCATTGATATTGAGAAATATCAAGGAGCAATGACTGTTAATTCCCTTTATTTTGTTGTTGTTGTTGTTGTTGTTGTTGTTGTTGGTGGTGGTGGTGGTGGTGGTGATGGTGAGTGTGTGTGTGTGTGTGTGTGTGTGTGTGTGTGTGTGTTTCTCTTATTTTGATTTTGCTGGTGTGAGATTATTTATTTCCTGTATTTTCATGGGTGTAGTTAACCTACTTGGTCTGTAGTTTTCTTTCTAGTATCTTCTGTAGGGCTGGATTTGTAGATAGATATTGTTTAGACTTGGCTTTATCACAGAATATCTTGTTTTCTCCACCTATGGTGAATGAAAGATTTGCTGGGTGTAATAGTCTGGGCAGGCATCCGTGGTCTCTTAGAGTCTGATGGACATCTGTCCAGGACCTTCTGGCTTTTAGTGTCTCCATTGAGAAGTCATGTGAAATTCTAAGAGGTCTACGTTAATATGTTAGCTGCTCCTTTCCCCTTGCAGCTTTTAATATTATTTCTTTGGTCTGTATGTTTAGTGTTTTGGTTATTCTGTGGTAAATGACTTTCTCTTCCAGTCCAATCTATTGGTGTTCTCTGTGCTTCTTGTATCTTTATAGGTCTCTCCTTTAGGTTAGGAAATTTTTCTTCTATGATTTTGTTGAAAATATTTTCTGATCCTTTGAACTGGGATTCTTCTCCTTCTTTTCTTATTATTCTTAGGTTTGATCTTTTCTTTTTTTATTTTATTTTTCCATCACAGGCAATTTATTTTGTTCTATTCATTCACAGTTAATACAGAAAATACTTGGAAACATTTCCATATAATGTTTGACACAGAAATCATCAAATAGAAGTATACAATGTTGACAGGAGGCAGTACATTTATAATTTATAACCCCAAATGTATTTATAAATTAGAAATGGAAAGATCTACAAATGAAATTATGAAGGTTCACCAAAGTCATTTAATCTGTCAGTTTCTCATTCATTTTTATGTCTTAATAATATTCTATTGTATGAATAAGCCACATTTTATTTCTCTCCAGTATTTGATAGCTATTTGAGTTGTTTTAACTTTTTTACTATTAGCAACACACTGCTGTAAACCTTCATGTACATGTTTCATAGGTGCACATTTTCAGTAGTTTGAGGATATATTCCTAAGGGTAGAATTGTTGAGTAACAGAGTAACAATGTTTTGCATTTTGACCAACCACCAAACTGTTTTGCCAAAATGGCACACCATTTTACAATCTCACCAAATCCTTGTTTTTAAGGCTCTGATTTTTATACAAAAGCATTCAATCATTCTGTCAGACCAAACCATAGTGCCAATTTATTGGATATTTTATGTCCAGGAATATTTTAGATTTAACATTTTTTTGACCAGTGTGTCTCTTTGTTTCTTTGTTTCTTTGTTTCTTCCTTCCTTCCTTCCTTCCTTCCTTCCTTCCTTCCTTCCTTCCTTCCTTCCTTCCTCTCTCTCTCTCTCTCTCTCTCTCTCTCTCTCGGTTATTCAAGACAGAGTTTCTCTGTGTAGCTTTGCGCCTTTCCTGGAACTCACTCTGTAGCCCAGGCTGGCCTCAAACTCACAGAGATCCGCCTGCCTCTGCCTCCTGAGTGCTGGGATTAAAGGTGTGCGCCACCACTGCCCAGTGTGTCTATTTTTTCTGTTGTATCTTCAACATCTGAATTTCTCTCTTTCACCTCTTGTAGTTTGTTGCTGATGCTTGTGTCTGTAGTTCCTATTTGCTTACCTAGATTTTCTATCTCTAGAATTCCCCATTTGTGATGTCTTTATGCTTCCATTTCCATTTGTAGGTCTTGAACACTTTCATTCATTTCCTTCAACTGTTCCCCCCCCCCTTGGCTTTCTTTAAGTGCTTTACTCATTTCCTCTGATGTTTTGTTTGTCTTTTCTTTGATTTCTGTAAGGAATTTATCCACTTCTTCTTTAAGAACCTTTATCATCTTCATCAAGTTGGTTTTAAGATTTTTTTGTTCTGTGCTTCAACTGTGTTGGAATGTTCAGTGCTGTAGTAGGATAGCTTGGCTTTGGTGGTTTCATAGTGCCCTGGTCATTATTGTGTCTTTTGCTGGTATCTAGGCATCTGAATTTGGGGTGATCATAGATCTAGGTGCCAGTTTCTGAGTTTGTCTTTGTTGGATGGATGGTTTGTTCCTTGATTTCTGTTTCCTCTCTGGTATTCTGGCCTATGTGGTGATATTTTGTTTGTACTTTAACAAATAAAACTTTCCTGGAGATCAGAGTGTGGAGCTAGCTACTAGCTAACCTGAGAGGCCAGGCAGTAGTGGCACACACCTTTAATCCCAGCACTTGGGTGGAGGAAGCAGGAAAATGAGGAGTGTAAGGCCACCCTGGGCTACACAAGATTGATCCAGTCTAAAAGAGAAACAGAGCCAGGCAATGGTGGCACACACCTTTGATCCCAGCACGAGGGAGGTGGAGACAGGAAGTACTATGACTGGGCAGAGAGAGGATTATAAGGTGTGAGGGGACAGGAGCTCAGCTCTTTCAGGCTGAATGTTCAGTAGAGGTAAGAACTCTAGTGGTTGGCTGGTCTGCTTTTCTGATCTTTCAGCTTTCACTTTGATATTTGACTACAGGTTTTTATTAAGACCAATTAGGATCCATGCTACAATGTGGCCTGTGGTTAAACAGATGGTCTTCCCCTGAGTTGTGGGTAGGAGTTCTTGAGGCCTGCATGGCCTCTGGTCCAGCAGGGAGCCTCCATTCCAATTAGAGGATGAAACACAGGGAGAAGGAGAGCAGGAGATAGTGGAGGAAGTGTGTGAATGGGTAGCCTACCTGAAGTTCTGGTGGCTGGTGTGGCCTCTGGTCCAGCAGGGAGTCTCTGCCCAAGTTGCAGGTTTGGATTTGGTGAGAAGGAGGGGATGAGGATTGGGGATAGTGTGTGTGTGTGTGTGTGTGTGTGTGTGTGTGTGTGTGTGTGTGTGTAAGAACCAAGAGAGTAGAGGAGGTCAGCAGGGCAGGCTGCCTACCTATTCTTGTAGCAGGCATGGCCCATGTTTGGGGAGGGCTGTCTGCTGGAGCTGGAGGCTGGGACAAAGGGGAGAAGCAGTGAAGGACAACTGAGGATTAGGTCTTTTGGAAGCTAGAGAGTGGTTGGACTGGAAGCCTACTAGAAGCCTACCTGTTTTTCTGGCAGGCTTGGTCTGTGGTTGGGAAGAGAGTAAGAGGATTGGGGGGAGGTGTGATTGCCTGTGGGAACCAAGAGAGTGGAGAAGGTCTGGGGGTGGGTAAATGGCCTACCTGGTCTTCTGATAGGCATGGCCTGTGGTTGGGCAAGGGGTGCCTCTCCTGGAAACTTTTATCAGATGCTTGTTAAGTTTGAACAAATATATTTCCTATATTGGTGGATAGGATCATGGATTTTGCTTCATTACCTATGAATACTACACATTTAGTTACCACCTAATTGTGGATTGTATGCATTAGTTTTCAAATACTAAACCACTGCAGAATTCCTGTGATGAAACTCATTTCGTGAAGTTTAGACTTTATGTATTGCTGAATTCTATTTGCTACTTTGGGTTCAGATTTTTCCCCCCATTCATGAGGGTCTTGTGCCTGCTATACATAAAACTGTTCATATTTTCAGAGAACAGCGTGGAATATTGCTACACATATATGACACACGTCAAGGTAATTGACATATTCATAAGCTCAGTTAATTCTCATTTCTTTGTATTGGGAACATCCAAACTCCATTCTGCTATGGGATGTTCTGTATGTTGTGAATATGTGTTGGTCTGATTGGCTGATAAATAAAACACTGATTGGCCAGTAGTCAGGCCGGAAGTATAGGCAGGATAAGCAGAGAGGAGAATTCTGGGAAAAGGAAGGCTGAGTCAGCAGACGCCAGGCCCCCATCCAGGGTCTAGGGAGCAGCATGTAATGGCACACAGATAAAGTCATGGAATGTGTGGTAACATATAGATTAACAGAAATAGGCTGAGTTTAAATGTAAGAGCTAGTCAGTAGTAGGCCTGAGATAATGGCCAAGCAGTTTTAATTAATATAAGCTTCTAAGTGATTATTTTACAAGCACCTGCAGAGTCCATGGGACTGGGCAGGACTGGAGAAAACTTCAACTACACCATTCTTCTAGGTACTTTGAAATATATGATGTTAACTACAGTTGCCCTCCTGCTATAGAACATAACGTTCCTAATTAAAGGTGGTTTTGGTTTGGGGGGGTTTCATTTTTGTGTGTTTGTTTTTTTGTTTTTGCTTTTCTACTCAAAGTCCTGGTATGTGGCCCAGGAGGGCAGAAAACTTGTGTTGATCCTGCCTCTACATCCTAAGTGCTGAGATTACAGGTGTATGTTACTCTGCCTGGCTTTCACATGCATGTCTGTCCCCACAGCTAAGCTCTGTCTCCAAGCCCTAAGTGCGGCAGGCACTCTCCTATTCTTTGCTTCTATGGCAGCTGCTAATGTAGTTCCAACCAACCTGCTGACTTCTAACCAGGCTCTGTTATGGCATGAAAATACACTCAATATTATCACAGCATAGCGTCTATTTTAGTGTTTGTCTAGGGAACCTTGAAAAAATGTGCTGAGCTGCTTCTTCCTTGTGGTGGCCTATAAATCTAGTTAGCTCCTCCTCCATGGTGATGTCAAGTTCTAATCTACTTCTTAGCTGATAATCAAATTCAAATACTCAGTCTGTTGTTGAGAGGATTGTAGGTTTACTATCTCTCCCTCAGTTCTGTCAGTTTTTCAATATAGTTCTGGCCTGGCTACACTTAGGTTTGTTTTGTGCTCTTGGTGGGCTAGCCCCTTTATCTATAACACTCACGTCTCTCAGGACTAGTTTTATTGCTCTGCCATCTATTTTAAAATATATCTGTTCTGCTTTACTTGCAGCTTGACTATATTGCCGTATTTAAATTAAATTGTTCTAGACAGCATGTGCTTGAGGCATTTTCTGTGACCCATTGGCATGGATCACTGTGCTGATATGTCTTTTAATTATTTAATGATTTCCATTCAATTCATCTGTTAAGGTTTAAATGGACTTATTTTCCACTGTGTCACCATGTAAAGGTTTCATAGTGGCCTCTCTAGATATTATATACACATAACCTGTCAATCTTAGGGTATAGTCTGTTAAAAGGAAATTTTCTTACACCAATTAAATTTAATAGCATTTATTTACACAAAGAAAAACAGGATTAAGGAGAAAAACGAAGCAGTATTGATTCACAGTTCCCCAAATCAGAGCAGGTTCTGAGCCCTATGACCAATGTGACCTGCCCTAGTGGCATTTCCAGAAAACAGAAGTGAGGTATAGAGCTAATGTGCTTATTATCATAGTAAGTGGCCAGCTGGCTAAAGAGCCACCTGCAGTTAATTGACAATCAGCTATTGTGACTAAACTCCATATTAGTTTGGCCAGTTAGTGTTTGGTGTAAGAGCTTGAGTAAAATCAATGAGCTCCCCCAAACTTTATTTGATGACTCATTATGCCAGTGAATGATTAATTGAACATGTCAATGTGACTGAATTGAGGACCATCTAGAAATCTAGGGAAGCATTTTAATATGTGCCTTGGGAGGGTATTTTCAGAGACAACTGCCAACTCTCAGGTGAGGAAGATCCACAGTATGCTTGAGCACCATGTGGTTGGCTGGAGTGGGGAGACAGCCAGCTATAGGAAATACTTTAATTTCTCCCATGGAGGCTTGCTGGCTTTTGGATCCCGAGACTTCCACCAATAGCTCCTTCACCAGGAACCTGGGCTCTTGGTCTCCTGTTGGTATCTCTTCCCTGGTTTCCTGTTGGTATCTCTTCCCTGGTTTCCCTGGCTCTGAGGCCTCTGGACTCAAACTGAGCTATGCTACTGGCCTGCCAGGATCTCCAGCCTGTTGACAGCTTGTTGTTGGACTTCTCAGCTGCTGTGATAATGTGAGCCTTTTACATATTTCTCGCTGTGTGTTCTATTATTTGGTCTCTATATAGAACCTAATACAACAATTTAAGTGCAGAATTTCACCTCTTCCTTTACCCTCCGCCATTCCTTTAACTCATTTCCTTATATATGTCCCCAACATACATTTACTTTCAAAAAGTATCATTATAATATCGTTCATTGTTTAAAACAACTTTCAAATTCAATTATATTTCGATGGTATTCTTCCTCTAGCCTAAGTCCCTCCAGATCCTTTCCCACTCCTTGCCCACCCAACTTTAAGTTCTTTCCCAAACAACAAACAAAAAGTCAATACAACCACAACCCCCACAACAAGAAAACAAACTAAACCCAAGATACATTTACAACCACAATTGTCTCCAATGACATGGGTGTGATTATCTTTTATATTGTTCCACGGGCCTAGTGAACTTTTAAAAAATTTTCAGTTTTTCTCTGTTGTTGAGATTCAGTGAATTTCTCTTCAGTCTTCTAGTCCACTAATTTTGTCCTGAGCCCATTCATTGAGTTTTCAAGTATTTTCCTTACTCAGTTTCAAAGTTCTAAACTTTTCATTTAGTTTTTCTACTTTTATGATGTACCATTATTCTCTTGTTTTTTAAGGGTGACTTTTATTGCTCATTGAAGTGGTTGCGTAATGGCTGATAGTTCTCATATTTCTCTTGTTTTTAGTCCTGGATTTTATTGACTGTCCTATCCATTTCTCTTGGACTGGTGGACAATTTCCAGTAAAAACTTGGATGCTTTCAGTATCTTGTGTCATATGTCCCTGGATTGTGGAAGCCCTAGGTTCCCAGTTGGTCTCCTTTGGTACTTGAGAGTCTGGAAATCCTTGCAATTGGTGCTCAAGGGTGGTCATTACTGTCCTGGAAGACATAAATGTCTTCTCTGGAAGAAATAAAGGGATAGAGATGCCTGTGGCTGTTCTTTTTTACCTCCACTGGGTAGATGTGTGAAAGAGCCCTTATTAAACCCAATGAGGATCAACACCCTGGCTTCTGGTCTTTTCTGATGTCCTTCCATGGTAATGTTTAAGTGTTTCACTAGAGCCCAGCAGTGGCATAAGCTCTGGCATCCCCTCAGCCTTTGGAGACATGAGAAGTGGTAGAACATGCTTTATTGTGTCCATGGGCTGTAATACAGTGCTTGTTATATAAAAGTATTCTGTTTTTTTTGACTGTTCATCTTTTGTGGGCTTTTGGATAGAGATAGCAGGATTTTTTTTTTTCTGTCTCTCTCCTCTCCATGGTTGTCTGTTCCTTCCTCATCTCTCTCTCTCCCCTTCTCCTGTCTCCTTTCTCCTTACTCCTTCTCCTCTCTGGAGATGTCACTCCTCTGCTTAAACTTCAAAGCCCACCCCCAGTAACATACTTTCTCCAATAAGGGCCACCACACTCCTGATCCTTCTCAAAGAGTTCTACCAACTGGTAACCAGTATTCAAACATGTGATCCTATTGCGGAAATTCTCATTCAAACCACCACAATTTGATTTTAGTACAATTTCAGAGAAAACAGTCAAATGTCTATCTTCTGCAGTGTATTTTCAGAACACCATTTGTTAAATAGACTCTCATATCTCCAATGTATATTTTGACCTCTTTCTTAAAGAATAGCTGACAGCAAATTGTGGGTTTATTTCTAGCAGCTCTGTCCTCTTTCTTGGTCTGTCTTTTGTAATAAGACCATGCTGCTTTAGTTACTGTGACTCTTTATCTAGTGTGTGATATGGTTTAGATATGAAGTGTCCCTTCAAAGGACTAACATACTGGAAGTTTGGTTATGATGCTGCTGCTTTAGGAGTACTGGAAAGTTTAGTACGTGAGACTTAATGGGAAAAGTATGTTGCTGGAAGAGGAGGTGTGTCCATTAGGACTTTATCTCTTTCTGGGCCTCTCTTTTTCTGTCTCTCTCATTTTTCTCTTTTAATGCAGCTCCTACTCTCTCCATCCTGTGCAATATTAGCAGGAAATTTTAAACTGTGCTACATGGCCTTCGGCCTTGTTCTGCCTCATAATGGACCCAGAAATATTGAGCAGGAAATATAGAATGAAGCCTCTGAAAGCATAAACCAAAAATAAATCTTTTCTCCTTTAAGTTTTTCTATTAGGTACCAACTTTGAAAGATAACTCCCATAGAGAGGTAGGGATTATTTCTGAGACTAAACTTGACCATATAGTTCTTAAATTTGGGGGACTATGTGAAGAAGGAACTAGAAAACTTTAGTGAAATGAACTACAGAAAGCCTACTGTGCTTTAGGCAAAGCTTAATGGTCAATTGTTATAGGAAATCATAAGACACCAACATGCCTACAGGAAAAGACAGTAAAGACCAGGCTAGGAGGTTTCAGATAAGAATGATAATTATATTGGGAATTCAACTAGAGGCCATTCATGCTATATTGTGCAAAAGAACAACCTGTATTTTGTTGATGCTCTAGAACTTAATGGAAAGCTGAATTTCAAAGTTATGGACTGATTAATCTGACAGAAAATTTTAAGACAATGAGGCATGCAAGCTACTTCATATGTATTCTTGGCTACTGTTAGCCAGAATTAGCAAAAACCAGAAAAGTTTACAAACTTGTGCTTTAGTCAGAAATGCAATGTATGTAATGTTGGGGGTGTAGAAGACATAGTTGAAGAGATTAGCCTCATTGAAAGGAAACCAGATGCTTTGAATTGAAACAGTAGGAAAAATGCTTTGAGGGCATTTAGGAAATTGTTCAGAACCCAGTCACCACAGACTCAAGAGAATAAATAAATAAACTAATTTGAAATACTTGCCCTTAAGAAGGGAGGGTCTCCAAGGGCACCTTGCTAGCACAGAGTCACCTAGAAGGTGTTTCCTTAGGATTAATTTCACTGTATTCAGCTACCTGGGCAGTTAGAGCATAGAAGAACCAATGCAGCCCTACTCTAAAGAGACCTATGCTAAAGGCAGAGCTTGGGATCCTCTACATGATGATGATATTTGCAGACATGAAAAATATAAGAGTTACTAGTCATGGAAGGTTTTGCCTAATTTTCAAAAAGACATATGGAAGACTGTGGGAGCCTGTGTAAGAAAACTGTGAACTTATTGTCAACTATTAATAGGGCAGAGTGCAAAATGTTATTCTCATAAGATGGTTTTTTAGAAAGAATTGCATAAACTATGATAAGTGAATGCACTTGGAAGCAATTGAAGGGAATACCCTGGTATGTCCACACTATCTCTGTGGGAAAGGCAATGGCCTGTGAATATTATTCTTGGTTCTTTTCACATGACCAAAGATAAGACATACACTAGTTGTATTTCCCTGCTGTACTTTGTTTAAGCTAAATGTAAATATCACCTTGGTTTTTGTTTGCTTTAACAATAAAATGAAAAGTGCTTTGTTGGCACTATTCTTGAGCTCAAATGCCTAAAGTGTCCTGGTACTCCACCCATGTCTTTGGAATGTCTTTCAATATGAGGAGACTTGGCCTTGCTGGCCACAGGGCAGGTGGACAGAAGATCAGGAAACGTCTGGACACGGTTAGAGTCAACCTGAAGATAACCTCTGAGACTCAGCTAAGTGACGCTGTAAAGGTGAAGAGCCAGCTACAGTGGACACCTCCAGGATATTGGAGATGGCCAGGACATGGGACATCTGCTAAGGAAAGATGTAGACCATAAGTGTCACCAGACAAAGGAGAGGCTTTAAAACTGCAGCTAGCAAGGCCATAGAAATGTGTTTGCCCGAATCTTCGGAGCTCACATTGCTACCGTGTGCTCTAGATGCCTGGCATGAGCTATAGGACTTAATGGTTGCTGATGGGTCTTAGCCTTGCTTGGGTCTCACCCCACCTTTCCATTCCACTATTTCTCCCTTTTCTAATAAAAACACTTATTCTGTGCCATTGTCTCTTAGGAATATGCAACTTTAAAGAAAAAAAAAACATTTATAGGGAATCACAGGTAAGATTTTGAATTTGAACTTTTGAACCATGCTCAACTAAGACTATAGGATTTCTTGAAGATAGGTAATGCATTTTGCACTGCAAGATACACATTACCTTTTGGAGGAAGGTGTGTAATGTCATTATTTGTATATAGTGTTTGTCCCTCCCTGCCATAAGGCTCAATGTTTTGAAGACCCGGACACCAGCTGGTTGGGAAATAGGAGGTGGGTCCTGGCTGGATAAAGTCAGTCTCATGGGACTTTCCTTAGGGACTATAAAATGTCCCTGGCCTCTCTCTGTCATTCCCTCTACTTCCTTCCCCTCATAAGATAAATAGCCCCTGCCATATGCTCCCATTTTCACTATGTTCTCTCTCAGAATAGCCCCAGAATCAATAAAGCAAAGAGGAAAGACTGGACCCTCTCAAACCAGAAGGAAACTAAACCGTTTCTTGTATACCTTGTTATCCCATAGTACATTTTTTATGAAACTTAATTTTTAGTTTACAAGAGCCCAGAGAAAATGAGATTGCCCTGTAGTCAAAGCTGTAGGATTTTTTTAAATTAATGATTGATGTGTGTACAAGGACCCAAACCACTGTCAGCATTGCTATTCTTGGGTAAATGATCCTGGCTTATATGAGAAAGCAGGTGAGCAAGCCAAGGAGAGAAAGTGAATAAGCAATATCTCTCCATGGCTTCTGCTTCAGTTCCTATCTTCAAGTTCCTGTACTGATTCTGGAGCTACACTTCTGGCATGCAGGTATACATGCAGAACACACATACATAAAACATAAATAAAATTAAAATTTGAAGTTCTGTCATATAGGTCTTTCATTTGCTTGATGAGAGTTGCACCAAGATATTTTATAGTATTTGAGGCTGTTATAAAGGGTGTTGATTCTCTGATTTCTTTCTCATCCATTTATAGTTTGTTTATAGGAGGGTTACTATTTTTTGGGGGGGGAGGTGTTAATCTTTTTTCCAGCCACTTGACTAAAGGTATTTATCACCTATAAGAATTTTGGGGTCATTTTCATATACCATAATATCATCTGCAAATAATGATACTTTGACATCTTCTTTTCCAATTTCTATCCTTTTACCTCCTTTAGTTGTCTTACTGCTGTAGCTAGAACTTCAAGTACTGTATTGAATAAATATGGTGAGAATGCACAGTCTTGTCTTGTTCCTGATTTTAGTGGAATTGTTTTGACTGTCTCTCCATTTAACTTGATGTTTGCTATAGGCTTGCTGTATACTGCTTTTATTTGTTTAGGTATGCCCCTTGTACCCTTGATCTCTCTAAGACTTATATCATGAAGGGGTGTTGGATTTTGTCAAAAGCTTTTTAAGCATCTAACAAGTTAATCATGTGGTTTTCTCTTTCAGTTTGTTTATATGGTGGGTTACATTGACTTATTTTCTTATGTTGAACCATCCTTGCATCTCTGGGATGAAGCCTACTTGGTCATGGTATGTGATGTTTTTGATGTGTTCTTGAATTCTACTTGCCAGTGTTTTATTGAGTATATTTGCATCAATGTTCATGAGAGAAACTGTTCTGTAACTCTCTTCATTGAGTCTTTTTGTGCTTTGGTTATCAGAGTGACTGTGGCGTTGTAAAAAAAAATTTGGCAATGCTCCTTCTGTTTCTATTTTGTGGAATAATTTGAAGAGTACTGATATCAACTCTTCTTTGAAAGTCTGGTAGAATTCTTCATTGAATCTGTCTGGCCCTGGGCCTTTTTTTGTTGGACCAACTGAACCATGCTTGGGGCTACCCAGTATTGATATACAATGGGTGTGGTAGCTTGAATGTAATTAGCCCCCACAATCTCATAGGTAGTTCTATTGGGAGGTATGGCTTTGTTGGAGTGGATATGGCCTTGTTGAAGGAAGTGTGTTATTGTGGGGGTGGAGTTTCCTATGCTTAGGATACTGGCCAGTGTCTCAGTTGACTTCCTTTTGCCTGTAAGATGTAGGACTCTCAGGTACTACTCCAACATCATGTCTGCATACATGCTGCCATGCTCTCCGCCATGATCACAATGCACTGAACCTCTGAAACTGTAAGCAAGCCACCCTATTATTTCCTTGTAAGAATTGGCATGGTCATGGTGTCTCTTCACAGCAATAAAAACCCTAACTAAGACAAGGAGGGTATCAGAAGTGGTTCTAGATCAGCTACAGCTACTGCAGTTTTTGAGTACACAACCAAATCTTCCATAGTTGTGGGGCATACATGGGCACAAAGAGAGTGCTAAGAGAAACTTAGACAAATAGAGCTTAAGCTTTAAGTTGTTTAGGAACAGAGAAGATACAAAGGATGATGTGGAGAGGAAGTTAGCTTAAGCTGTTTATGCAGAGAGTAGATACAAAGGATGTGGAGAGGATGTTAGCTTGGGTTGTTTGTATGGAGATTAGATACAAATGGTGAGGAAGGAAGTTAGCTCAAGTTATTTAGATGATGTCAGGGCATAAACAACTTGTAAATGGGGTGAATTTGAAATGATTGGTTGGTTCCTTCACCCCCTCCTAGGGTTCTGAGGTTTTCTGGTATAAAAGAGGCTTACTGCCTATCAATAAATGAATTCTTGCTTGACTTGACTCCCTGCTGCTTCATATTGTCTCTGGGTAAGAGGAAGGCTGGGAAACCAGTGAGCTGCTTGCACTTGTGCACTTACCTTTCCTTGGTTCCAGGCCACCTCTTCACAGGTGACCTAAGTTCCCACACATAGTGTTAGCAGGTTTTCACTGAAGATCCTCAGAAATCTCTGGAAGGCTCAAGAGGTTCTCTAGGTGGTCCTTAGGTGGTAGAGACTAGGGTTACTGTAGGATTTTCATGGTGATAGCTGAAAGAGATACACAGGATTCTGCCTGTGGTCCCCATGCTGTGAGAGTGGGGTCACAGCAGGGGTGAGCAGTTTCTACCTAAGAGTTGTGTTGCACACAGTTTGGCACCAAGTACCCCATGATATCTTTGGGTGGTGGTGGCAGGGGTTGGCATGGTTTTCTTGTGCCATCCAGGATGCCTCATACTCAATCTTCCTGCAATGACCTCCTGAGTTCTGGAATTAGAGGCTCATGCCATCGGCCATGTTCCTTGTACAAATTTTTGTGAAATGGCAAAGTCAAACTTCTAAGTTATTTTTAAAAATTTGCTAAATTTTAAATCCATTACAATATATTTTTGTGGTGCTTGAGGATGAACCCAGGGCCTTCCACATGCTAGGGCCATTGAGTTGTATCCCAGTCTATAAATACCAAATTTTAAAATTAGATTGATATGATACACTTTATTGGTATTTAGTCAAGTATCTCAAACTTTGTCTTAGATTTTATTTCATATATGGGTATACACACACATCTACATACATATATATACTTACAAAAGGAAAGTTATGCAAATGAAGAAGGCAGAAGCAAACTGATGTCAGAGGTTGCTAGGAAGCAGGATCAATGGGCTACAACAAGTCTGTACGCTGAAGGACACTTATGTTGATTTCAGCCCATTTCAAATGTGCCTTGTACCCTTTGGTCAGGGGCAAAGCAATTCCCCCCAATGACACTTAGTGTCTTTCATTTATTATAATTTTCATTATTCTTTTTGTTTATACATCCTGACTGCAATCCCCCAAGTCCCTCCCCACACCTCCCCCCAGACTCAATCTACTCTTCCTCCTATGTTTCCATTTTTCTCCATAGTCTATCTTCATATACTAAGAGAATTGCTAAGGATAAAATAGGAATTCCAATTCATTTACCATAGATCAATACACAGAAAACATTTCCATGCAGCATGAAAACACTCTGAAACTATTGCTTGTGAGTAAGCACACACAGCTTGGTGAAGAGTAATAACCCAATGAAGTATAAACTATTGGTGAAATTATTATGGCTACTCCACGTAGTTAAAAGGAAGATTTATTTAGTGGGTAGCTTACAAAAAAGGGAAAGGTTGGTATTGGGGTCTGGGGAAGGTGTGTCGAAGTCCAGCAGTGTTGTCTGGAGCTCTGCTCGGTCAACCTCCACTGTCTAGGGTCCAGGAACAGAGAGCCCACTGGCCCATCCAGATCTCGGCTCTCCTGGTGCCTGCCTTTGTAGGCGTGACAGTTATGGAAGCCTCAATGGGGGTTGGAATTTCCAGATCAAAGCTAGATTGGCTACCCACTACAATAAACAGTAAAGGATCTAATTTCCTCTGATTCGCTTGCTGAAGGTGTTCTGCTGGAAATCTCCTTTCTCAGGTCTGTAACTGGCATTTCTCATAAGCCTAATAGCTCATTTGTTACTTTTAGGCATAAAAACTGCAGCTCGGTTAATCTAGTTTAAACCTGTGACTTACATCAGCTTTACACATCCCTTATTTCTCCCCTCTCCTGTGTCTGCTGGGCTTCCTTTGAGGGACATGGATAAGGAGGGTGAAACCTTGCTCATAGGATACCCCTTTCACTTTCTTCATCCCACTACATCCCAAGTTCTTTACCCTCCAGGGTTGAGGCAGCAGCAAAGCAAGACAAATAACTGCAATTTGGCTGCAGGATATCATGTTCTTTTTTGAATGATATGTGTAGCCAGCAATGCCTGGGTATGGGAAATGCTTATATGTCCATTTGGGCTCTCAAATGCATCCCTTCAGGGAAAGCTGCACAGGATCTGGCTATTGTTTGGTCCTGGAGGAAGAACATGCACTTAAATAAGGTCTCTGCTCAGAGACCCATTTCCTGGCAGCATCTAGTGAATTTTCCTCCTATAGTGTCCTCTTTAAGTGATCAAGTATGATCATAGAGTTATGTCCACTTTTGATCTATATCCATACCTCAGGCTTCTCAGTTCTGCTGTTATTCTTCTCTCTTTCCATCTTACATCCCCCTCCTTCATAAACAAACACACTAACAGATTAATTGGAAAAAAAGAACTGATAATTTCTGTGTAAGAATTTCCAAACCTCTATGAATAATTATCTTGGTTCCAGGGTTGGTTTTGGATGGAAGAGAACTCCACCCTTCCACAGAAAAGGAAGAAAGTGGTCTTGGTACATCCTCACTTCATCTCTGGCACCTGGGGTAGAAGATATTACAATGCCAGCTTTATTGGGAATAAAAGTAGAGGAGGTCCCCACTTTCAATAGTAGATTCCTAACCTCTTGGCTCTCAGCTTTGGTTCCAGTCTTCAGTGTTTTTGTTTGTTTGTTTCTTTCTTTTTTATTATTAAGAAATTTTCTATTCCTTTTACATATTAACCCCAGATTCCCCTCTCCTCCATCCTCCCACAAGCCTCCCTCCCCCAACCCACCCCTCATTCCCACCTCCTCCAAGGCAAGGTCTCCCATGGGGAGTCAGCAGAACATGGTAGATTCAGTACAGGCAGGTCTAAGGCCCTCCCTCTGCACCAAGGCTGCACAAAGTGTCCCACCATAGGCACTGGGCTCCAAAATGCCTACTCATGCAACAGAGATCGATCCTGATCCCACTGCCAGGGGGCCCCCTAAACAGTTCAAGCTAAACAACTGTCTTGCCTATGCAGAGGCCTAGTCCAGTCCCATGGGGGCTCCACAGCTATTGGTCCACAGTTCAGGAGTTCCCATTAGTTTGGCCTGGTCATCTCCGTATATTTCCCCATCATGATCTTGATGTCCTTTGCTCATAGAATCCCTCCTCTCTCTCACTGACTGGATCCCTGGAGCTTGGCCTGGCACCAGGCCATGAATCTCTGCATCTGATTCTATCACAGAGGAAGGATCCTTATTTGAGGAAATGCCTCCATGAGACCCAGCTGTAAGGCATTTTCTCAACTAGTGATGGATGGAGGAGGGCCCAGCCCATGGTGGTTGGTGCCATCTGTGGGCTGGTGGTCCTGGCTTCTATAAGAAGGCAGGCTGAGCAGGCCATGGGAAGCAAGTCAGTAAGCAGCACCCCTCCATGACCTCTGCATCAGCTCCTGCCTCTGGGATCCTGCCCTGTTGGAGTTCCTGTCCTGACTTCCTTTTGATGATGAACAGCAATGATAAAGTTAAGCTGAATAAGCCCTGGATAAAGGCTCTATGGTGACAGTTAGGGTATTCACCAATCTGATTATCAGAGTGGGTCAGTTCAGGAACCATCTTCACTATTGCTAGTAGTGGGGTCCTCCTTGTGGATACCTGGAAACTTCCCTAACACAAGGTTTCTCCCTATTCATATAATGTCTCCATCTATCTCTATCATGGTATCTCTTTCCTTGCTTTCCCACTCTGTCCCTGATCCAGCCCAAATATCCCATTTCCTTATGTTCTCATCCCCCATCCCCTACCCTCCATTGCCCCCCTTCACTCCCTGTTTGGTCATGCACATCTCATCTATTTCTTCTTCACAGGGCAATCCATGTGTCCCTCTTAGGGTCCTCCTTGTTAGCTAGCTTCTCTGGAGCTGTGAGTTGTAGTCTGGTTTTCCTTTGCTTTACATCTAGTATCTACTTATGAGTGAATACATACCATGTTTGTCCTTCTGAGTCTGGGTTACCTCACTCAGGATGATATTTTCTAGTTCTATCCATTTGCCTGCAAATTTCACGATGTCATTTTTTTAATTGCTGAGTAGTACTCCATTGTGTATGTACCACATTTTCTTAATTCATTCTTTTGTTGAGGCGCATCCAGGTTGTTTCCAGGTTCTGGCTATTATGAATAATGCTGCTATGAACATAGTTGAGCATGTTTCCTTGTGGTATGATTGAACATTCCTTGGATATATGCCCAAGAGTAGTATAGCTGTGTCTTGAGGAATATTGCTTCCAATTTTCTGAGAAACCGCTATACTGATTTCCAAGAAAGCATATCATATCAATCTACTTTTTAAAATTTGGTTTTTATAGACTGGGATACAACTCAGTGGCCCTAGCATGTGGAAGGCCCTGGGTTCAACCTCAAGCACCACGAAAATATATACACAATGGAGTACTACTCAGAAGTAAAAAACAATGACATCATAAAATTTGCAGGCAAATGGATGGAACCAATCTTTAGGTTTGAGGCTGCAGCAAACACCATTTTTTTCTACCTGGAGAATGATCTGTGATAGCTGTCCTTGTCATTTTGAATGAATGAGTTTATTAAGTACATAGCAAGAAATAATAAAAGAAAAATATCAAGGAGGAGATAGGTAGGAAATCACCATCAAATCTTAAGGACACTAGCACAAGATGCTGATTGAAAGCAATATTACAATAGCATCAAATTGAGCACTTACAACATCCAGTGGAAACTGATCAGAAAAGTCCCCCTGAGACATCCAGTTGGGATTCCTGACTCGGAATTCCAGGTATAGCAGAACATTCTTCTCAGACAAGGCTTCCAACTAAAACAACAATAGGAACTAGCATATAGATGATGAAACATCATCAAGTGAGTGCTCTGATTTCTGCTGGCATGTCCAGCTGAGAGCTGTGGGCAGAGAGCTTTCTCTCCATTGACAAGCTTCTGGTTTCTTATTCCCACCATAGATATTGTACCTGCACTGGAAATTTTTTTTACCTTCTATCTGTTTTGGAGAACAAAATGGTTTTAATACATGTTGCTATGTCCTATCTTCCAATCTTCCCCTCACAGAGGCAAGGGTCAGCCTGATCCAGGACAAGGAGGTTGGGATGATACTTGACATAAATATGTGTCAGTCTGAGATAAGTTTTTGTTCTTAGAGTCAGCTTTCAACAACATCAAACAGCATATGGTAATTTATCAATATAATTTATATTGTAATCTGTTCAAAGTCTTGCCATAAGACTATAAAAAGAGACAAAGTACCCTACAGGCTGACTCTGTAGATGCGGATTCTCAGACAGTTTGAGGCACAGACTATTTTGTAGGAATTAATTAAGAAATGTAGATGTTGCCGGGCGTTGGTGGCGCACGCCTTTAATCCCAGCACTTGGGAGGCAGAGCCAGGCAGATCTCTGTGGGTTTGAGGCCAGCCTGGGCTACCAAGTGAGCTCCAGGAAAGGCGCAAAGCTACACAGAGAAACCCTGTCTCGAAAAACCAAAAAAAAAAAAAAAAAAAGAAATGTAGATGTCTTGGTTCCTCAATTGCTGCAATGAAATACCGTGACCAAAAAGCAAGTTGAAGAGGAAAGGTTTTATTCAGCTTATCATTGCTGTTCACCATCAAAAAGATGTCAGGACAGGAACTCAAACAGGGCAGTAACCTGGAAGCAGGAGCTCATGCAGAGGAGATGGAGGAATGCTGCTTCCTGACTTGCTTCCCATGACTTGCTCAGCCTGATCTCTTATAGAAGCCAGGACCACCAGTCCACAGATGGCACCATCCACCATGGGCTGGGCCCTCCCCCATTGATCACTAGTTGAGAAAATGCCTTATAGCTGGGTCTCATGGAGACATTTCCTCAAATGAGGATCCTTCCTCTCTGATGACTGTAGCTTGGGTCAAGTTACATACAAAACCAGCCAGTACAGTCAAAAAGGCAGATTTGGCTGGATACTTGGCTGCCATCTAAGACTTACAGTCCTAGTCAACCCATTGAGAATGCTGGGTGATAGATATTTGTCAGAGTGTCCTTCACAGGGTGACAACTAGCCAAGTCTTTATACACTGTCACGGAGTGTGAGCTGTCTAAGACTGCTGTGCCCTGTGGAACATCCCCTAAAGCCAAGACTGGCCTTGGAGCAACTGAGAACTGGAACCTACATCTGACCACACAGCCAGCAGCTGGGCAGTGGGTATTCCTGCACTGGTGCAGGGCTGGTGCTTTTCCAGTCTGCCATAAAAACAACTGAGGTCTTCTTGTTCTGTTCCAGATTTTACATATATGTGAAGGACCTAAGACAAGAATATTTACTAAGAACAATTACTAGAGTAACCCCTCTGCTTATGGGGAAATCTATGCATATGTTAAGCATAGGTAATAGGTTTCAAATGCTTAGATGAGGGGAGGCAAGTCAATTTAGACTTTGCACAGCACATTTCTTTGGAGTTTCCTGGAAACGGTCTTTTCCCAGTCTTCCAAGTCATGATTCGTAGTCATGAAAAGAAAGCTGACCCAACACTGGTCTTCCAGAGTAGCCACTGGGGAATAAAATGAGCTGCTTTCCCAGCTAGGCAACTCATCTTCATGCACTGGAATGCAGATCCCTGTGAAGGGCCATGGAAAGGAAGATATAAAGACTATTTGTTTAGATCAAGCAGTTGATCCTTGCAAAGGGGGTTGTTTTATTTATACAAGAACAGCAGTTAATTTTTATGTATTTCTTCTCAGGGTTTTCCCCTGATTTTCACAAAGCATTGGCTACTCAGAGAGGAATTTTTTTTTTTTGAGTGAAGAAAATTAAACCCTTTCTTGGTACGTTTTGAATTATAGTCATTCTGTGTGAATTTGGCCAAATGTGCAGTTTGGGCTTACCCTTCCATAGTGTGCTTCTGAACTGTTACTAGATTTACTTGTGTAAGTACTGCCAGAAGGTTTCTCCAGTACGGCCTGGCCCTGTGGTCAGAGCGAATCTCTCCCACCTGCATCCTGCAACCACTTGGCCATGAATAGAGGCTTATATTATTTACAAACTGTATGACCTATGGCAAGCCTCTTGCTAGCTAGCTCTTATATCTTAAATTAACCCATTTCTATTAATCTATGTATCTCTATGTGTTCCATGGCTTTACCTGCATCCTGTTACATGTTGCTCCTTTGGCAGCTGGCTCGCATCTCTCTAGACTCTGCCTTTCTCTCTCCTTGGATTTTCTGCCTACTTCTAAGCTGTCTTGCCATAGGCCAAAACATCTTATTTACTGACCAATGGGAAGAACATATGTTCAAAGCATACAGAAAGACATCCCCCAGCACCTTATACCTCCCCAACCAAGTGAAATATATGTAATAGTGAAGGGTTTCTCACAGGATTCTTGCTTTGTCTCTGACCATCTTCATGTCATCTTTTACTAGTAACTGAAAAGCAGGGAGTTTTAATAAAAATTAACCCAACAGCTTTCTTTGGGGGAAAGAAGTAAAGACAGATCCAATTTATATGTGTCAATTACTCAAACCACGAGATGTGTGCTAGATCTGGCAGGTTAATAGAAGTAAATGAAAGAACATTAAAGAGAAGAAGTTAGTGGCAGGCTTACTGAGCTCTAAAGAAAAGTGATGCTACACAGTAAACCACCAGACAGACTTAGCAGGTTGAGGCCTCATTCAGAAGTGAGCTATGTCTGACAGATGTGTGCTTGTATGCATGTCTAACTTCAGCCTTATGGGGGTGGAGATCCTACTAAAACAGCATTATTTTAAACAGTTAATGTATGGGTTGCAATTGGAATCTCACTCAAAGATAATAGATAAAATATGCAACAGGAGTGTTCCTGTAAGTTTAAGTGAGATGTCCAAATTGTCAGCAATGGATGACCACTGTAGATGGTCTGCAGATGCCAAGACTCCATGTGCTTCTCCATTTAATTTTCATAAAATTGTAATACTATGTATTGATATTGCAGTAAATTAGTAAATGTGTGTGTGTGTGTGTGTGTGTGTGTGTGTGTGGTGTATGTCTGTGTGATGTGTATTCCTACTTGTATATATGAATTTAGGCATGCGTATAACAATACATGTGTTGAGCTCAGATGGCATCCTTTGGCTATTGGTCTTTGCCTTTTTTGGAGACAGGGTCTCTTCACTGCTCCACAAACCAAGGGAAGCTACTGGAGATTTTCTTGCTCTACCTCTTATCTCCCTGCAGAGGCTGAAATTACAGAGCACGAACTACCAAGTACAGCTTTCACATGGGTTCCCAGGATCCAACTTATGATCAGGGCTTATGCAGGAAGTGCTCTTAACTCTTGGAGGTGTCTCCCAAACTCTGTAAAGGTTTTGAAATAAATGATGCCCAGAATGCTACATAGTCATATGAACAATATCATTTTATGACTTGGTATGTTATGTCAATAAAATCCATGCTCCTTACTACCAGCTGGACATCCAGACCAAGGGACAAATTCCAAGAGCTTCTAAGTAACGCAGATTTCTTTGTTAAACTCTATCCCAGCATCAGTAGGTCAAGACTTAAGATGAGCACTGGCCTCACCTGTGCTGTGATTCCATTTTCCTGCATCTGAGTAATCAATTCAATACTTCTTGCCAACTTAAATAATTACAAAACCACTGCTTTCCCCTCTCATATTAGCAGAGTACAAGTTGAACAGATTCAACAAATGTTTTTAACTTTTCCTAAAACTATTGGCCTCAATGAAAACATAGCCTTTTTATCCTGTTTAATATTTATTTGTAAATAACAGCAAGTAAATTTGAATTTGTAATTATTTAATTTTTAATTTAGTTATTAGTGACAGTTTTTAAGTTTCAAAGGAACATGTGTTATATAATGTTATATGATAGATATAATGTGTGTGAAATAAAAGCTGTAGTCATTGCTTACACTGGATTTGTGAATGAAAAATATCTGTAACCAATTCTTATTTTTCTTTTGGATGTTTGAAGCAACGTCTAATTCCACCCAGGGTGGGCCTCCTGTCTTTACCTCCCAAAAGCTAGGGTTATGAGCATGTGCCAACATGCTTTACTTAGCACTTGTTTTCTTGTGCACTGAATATTAAATTTTCAAACAAGAGATATACAGTGAGATAAGTTCATTAGCCTTTCTGTCACTTAATTTATATGTCTGTAAGAGGCTGTCTTGTGATATAACACATAAAGACTATACTATGATGGATAGGTCATATGTAAACTTGTGATAAATCAAGAATCTTTATAAGAGGTGTGGAATATAAAATGATCATTAGTATATCTGACTAGAGAGAAAACTCAGTAGTGATTAAGATTTTCTGTAGGTAAAATGGACAGTGTTCTAAAGCAGTGTTCTCTATAAAAACAATAATATGTATTGAATCTTCTAAAATATTAAGTGGAAGCAATATAAATATAATGTTGAAGATCAGTTAGATACTGATAATAATACCACAAGGCAGTGGCTTGTTAGTGAGGTCTCTGGGTTCTGGCTTTGAATGTAGAAAATGTAATCTTATGAAGCTTAGAATAGTTTAGATTGTCTAGAATAGATTCACACTGAATAAAGTTACAAGAGACAAATACGTAAATCAAGATGCCAATGTGTTAATTTGACTTCTCAAGTACTGAAATATTTGAATTCACCACTGAGAGAATCCAGGGTAAGTCAAATGTGTGATTTGGTGAAAGGAAGAGAGAAGGCATTCAGACATTGGACAGTTTTGAAGGGGGTATGCCTCCGAGACTAGCATGAAACCTATGAGACCTTCCCAGCAGAGGGTGAAGCTGAAATTCTGACTAATGGGGCACCCTCCCTGCTGGCATTGGGTCTTATCTATGCAAGCTGCATGGGGATGGCTCAGCTGGTGCTCTTCCATTCCAGAGTCCACACACTGGCGATCGCTGTTACCAACATTTCTTCAGACAGTTACAACAATCTTTCTACTCTAGCCAGCCCTCTGTTAACAGGTAGAGTCTATGTCTCAATATTCTTCTACTTGAAGGAGCAGTTCATGTTTGTTTTGCCCCATAAATGACAGTGGTACAATGCTCCTTTGTCTGTTCCTTTTTTAGGTATAGTCTTTCATCTGCTTGATAGTTTTTCTCTGGTTCATGGAACACTAATTTTTAAGATGCTTTTCTAGAGCCATCATCAACTGCCCACTTTGTGGCTAAACAACTCAGAATTCTTAGCCCACAGGGGTGAATGTCACCTGAGCCTCTGTCTTAACCACACAACAGAAAGACACCAATCAAACTCTATTCTTTGGAAGGCAATCAAGACACAAAACTGTAAGAAATAATAAATTGGTTTGGGCAGCAAAATTTTGGGATGATGTATCATGCAGAGTAGATTCTAGAAACAATTATCTCTTGTCCCTCAATCAGTCTTTTGCTTCAGCTGGTTAGGATATTGGGTAAATTTATTCTTTTATATTTGGCAGTTCTTTGATTACTTTTGCAGCCCTGTTTACCTGTTGATGTATAATGTATTTATTGCCATAATATACTAAATATTGTCCTAGACATGACAAATTTCCTTCCCTCGTGGATCTTAGATCTTAGCTAGGGAGACAGATCATGAATGAGGTAAGTCACAAAGGCTAAGGAAAAAACAATTAGGAAGTAAATCCACAATGCTTAACAATGAGTATGTGGTTTCGACTAAGTTAAGAACCTAGAAAAGTGTTTTACACAGGAGCGATACAATCAAATGTACATTTAACAGAATTATCCTTAATATTCTGTTGTGAAAGGGATGAGTTCAAGCAGAGATACTAGGGAGGAAAACACTACAACCATCCCAGTGAGACATTGCTGTCTTGGAACGGGACTGTTTAACCTGTGGCCAGTGGGATGCATGCAATGCAGCACAGGGTAACTACGGAAGCAGCTCCACACAAAGCCCTAAGCTTATTTAAAACAGGAGAGTGTTTCATTTAATATTTATTTATTTTTGTTGCATTTATTTTGGTGACTGGACTGCATAGTCCTAGGGTGTGAATGCTGCAGATAGCAACCTGGTGTTACAATGTCAAAAAGTTAGGTGAGCCTGAGAGTCATGTCTAAAGAGTATCAATCTCTGGGTTTTTATTTTTCTCCACATATCCATGATGTTTTTTAAGTTGTAACTACTTCATAGATTCTGGTAAAGGACCTGAGACTCTAGAGACAAGGCTTTGTTGCTCTCAACACCTCCACTTTATGTGCTTCATGCTTGTGTTGGTGGTTTTTGTGCTGCTAAGCCCTTTGGAAGTAATATGGACAGCTCCACATGGGTACTATGTAATCGGTGGGCATGTGCTGCAGCTGAGACATTGAACTCAGGTACCAAGAAAATTGCACCATCCATTCTGATTGCTCAAGGCACATAATGTTCTGATGGTGTCCTAAATGAAGAGACATCGGTGCCTCAAATGTTTAGCTTGATTGACAAGCATGTGCTGGTCTAAAGTGAAAAAATTCACATTTCATATATAGGCGTATGGCTTTTTTGTGAAACATTTTTCTAGATGATTCAACTTTCTCTTAGTTTAATGTTTTTGAAGATGTGTGTGTGTGTGTGTGTGTGTGTGTGTGTGTGTGTGTGTGTATCTGGGCACACATTTGTTCAGGTATGCACTCATATGTGTGTACATGGATGTGGAGACCAGAGGTTGATGTTAGGCATCTTTCTCAATTGTTTCATTTACTGAGGCAGGGTCTCTGGCTCCACCCACAGCTTCCTGATTTGGCTAACCTATCTGTCTGCCTTGCTCCATGGGTCTCCTGTTTCTGCTTCTCAATTCTAGGATTATAGAAAGGCCAGCATGCCCATCTGGCATCTCTATGAGTGCTAGAAACATAAACTTTGGTCCTAAGGCTTGGAGGCAATCACTTTATTCACTGAGCCATACCACCAACGTTTTTGAGACCAGCTTCTGTAAGAATTGGGAATATTTATATTTGATTACAGCATACCAAATATTCTATATTTTCTCAAACTTTAAATTTCAAAATAGTATTTTAAGGCATATTTGAAATCCTCAGATAAAAGAAGCAATTAAACATTTGAATATTTTTTCAAATCTCAAATTTGTCAACCAGTGAGATAATGAATAATATATAGTTTACAAACAGTAGGGAATTTAAAAAGGTGTTCTTTCTATGTAAAGAAAGCACTGTTTTTCCCTTGTACTATCTACTGTTTGTTTTATCTATTTTGGAGAGATCTCTTTTTCAAACTGCATTTTTTATTTATGCAAATTTCTCTACTTGTATGTCCTTCTTTAACCGAACCAAACATCCAAATTAGTAAGATAATATTCTCATTGTCAGGAACAGTCTTTGCTTTATTAGAGAACCCAGTGTATAAACATATTCTCTAGTCCATGTTCCTTCCTTATAGAACAAAAGTAATTCAAATAATATCCCAGCTGTTGCAGGCATTGTTAGAGCAAGCTGAGGTGTGTCTGCACGTCCTAAATATGCTTCTCAAGCTAGCTAGGTGTTTCAGTCCTCTAGATTACAACTGTACCTCACTAATAGAGAAGAATCAAAACTCAAACTGCTGGAGTAGGATCAGTAGAAAACCGGATTAATATGCTCTACTAAAACATGCATGAATAGAACAATCTTTTCTTAACATAGAGTAGGCATAAAAATCACTCCATATTGGGAACACAACATGTATAAAATCAATGCTTAAACTCAGGTTCTACCGAAGCTGATTCAATTATGTAAAATGGAGTAAGACATTCAGGATTTTTTTAAAGTTATGTATAGGTCTAACTAGGATTGAGTAACAGCTTTGTTGAGACCCAAAGTATCACTCCTCTGATTTCACTAGTTGCTGTCTTAGTATATTTTTTCATTGGATATATTGAAAAGGAACGGTTCCTGGAGACCCTATTCTTCATGAATATGCTAATTGAGTTCTTTCTTTTTCTTATTAGAACTTTTATTTTAAATAAGTTCTTTACCCTTGTTGCTTTTACTGTGCATTCCCAAACATCCAAATTTAACTGAAAACTGCAGAATCTGCCAAATGTCCATGATGACTGACAAGCAGAGTGGTCCTGTGCCACTTAGGATGCAGTCAAGCTTGTGTCAAACTGACTTCCTTATCTCCTGTGAGATTGTCTCCATCTTCAAGGTTTCTACAACTTTGTAATGAACAAATGTTCTCTTCTTGGCCATGGTGGGGGCAGAAACATGACTCTGCTGTGGAACAATCCTCTTCTACACTATGAATATGTATTACTCTCATTGTTTAATAAAAAGCTGACCGGCCAGTAGCTGTGCAGGAAGTTAGGCTAGAAAGCCAAACAGAATGCTTGAAAGGAGAAGGGCGGGGTCAGGAGAAGCCAGCCAGACCCAGATGAGCAAGATGAGACTATCATACTGAGAAAAGGTACCAAGCCACATGGCTAAACACAGATAAGAGTTATGGGTTAATTTAAGTGTAAGAACTAGTTAGTAATAAGCCTGAGCTACCGGATGAGCATTTATAACTAATATTGTTGTACCCATTTCAAAAAACCCCAGAGACCACCAAGGTCTGATGCAAGCACCTAAGGGTCCTTTTATTGTTAGGTTCAAACCTGAGCCACTGCATGGCAGATGGAGGGAAATTCGGCAGTGGTGGCAGGCCCAGGGGTAGAGAATTTTTACAGGGAAAAACCACAAGCCAGGAAATACATGCTTTGGCATCTTGGGATTGGGTAGAAGGGATATGGGGCAAAGTGATTTTTTTGAAACTACTGGTCTAGAAGTCTAGAATTTCAGCTCAAAACCACATTTGAAACTATTGGGTTGGACTTTTGGTGGGGAACCACAAATTGCTAAGCAGGATTATCTGAGCTGCTCAGCAGGATTATCTGGATATCTTCAAGGGCCATAAACCCCAGACATTCTGTCTGCAGGAGGATACTGCTCTGTATCAGTTCAAGTTCTCATGACACATTCCTGAGGTCCTTCCTGGAACTGAGTACATCAGGTGGTCTAAGATGGTGGCCCTTCCCTAAAATGGAATCTGTATTGCCCTCACAATATTAAGCCTCCGAGTTGGAATTTGAGAGTTGCTGGCAGGACAGAAACTTTGGTCTTCACAACTCCATGCTGCTTTGCACTGCAGTTTGGCTTCATTGCAGAAAAGGACGAACCAGTTTGAATAGGTTACCTAATAGTAAATGTTTAGCACCCCCAATGCATACATATGGGAAACAGAAGGACAGAGCAAACTATGTTGATATATTTAACAATATCTACACACACACACACACACACACACACACACACACACACACACACACACATACCAACAATTAACAGAAAAAGAGGCCTTCAATTTGAAAAAGAGAGAATGAGGAAGGGATACATGAGAAAGTTGGGTGGGAGGGAAGAGAAGGGGGAAATGATTAATTATAATTTCAAAAGAAAGCAAAATTATTTTTAAAAATTTAACAATTAAAATTAAAGAATTTATACAATTTTTTGTGGGTTTTGAAGTTATATTTTTAAAAGGTTGCTAAGGGATTTCAGTGAAGTCACAGGGTGATTTCTGAGGCTTACCTGACAGGATTGCAATGATGAGGCCACACTTAGCAGAGTGCAGGAAGGTAGGCTAGCGTCACTGGACACAAAGTTAAAAGCCTTGTTTCTTGAGAACACCCAGAAAATATCTCTGAGGTGAGTATGAAACCAGGTCATCTGGACTCAGGCCTGAAGCCTGTCTTATTGTTATTCTGACACTTTTATTTGAAAATGCAATGCTGTCTCCTGTTGGCAACCAAACTGTTAGTTGTGTGGAATTTGAATTCTCAGCAGGGGAGGTTTCAGCAGGGAGAGTTCCTAAGACTTCCAGTCTCTTCTATCTTGCTTTGCTCTAGTCTTCTCAGCAGCAGTCCACCTCTGTCTGGAATGTGTGAATTGTGTCTGAAACTCAGTCCTCCAATGCTCACATCTGTTACACTATTCCATGCAGAAAATGTTTCTAAGTTGTTTGACTTTTACTGACCATGTTGACGGGGAGGGTGAGGGATGAGTACTTTCTTTATGAGAGAAAACCATCAGTTCTTCCTGGGTTGACTTTTTCTCTTTCCATTAGCAGGTTGCCGCTCCTTCCTCTTCTGCCTCACTTACCCTTGTTTGCACTTCTAAAGGCAGCTGTTGAGACCATATAAACTACAATAAAACGTCTTACCTAGCTATTGTCTCCTCTTAAACATCAGACATTTTTGCTCTCTTTAACATGTTTTTGCTAAGACATGATGTTACTTTTCTGTCAAAAACTAGGTTCATAAGTTTGAAAACATTAAATAGCTGTAAACCATAGAACATGGCTGACTTTGTATATGTACAAATTCAAGCTCTTTGGAGTTTTAATTTTCATTTTATTTTAAGAAAAATGAATGCTGATGCAATCAGCATTCTCTTTGATGTCCATCTGACATTCTTGGTCTCAGCAATTTTTTTCCATGGTCTCTTGAGTTCTTCCAAAATGGAAATTGTATGATTGAGCAAGCTACCTTTGAAAAATAGGAGAATCGAATTCTCTGATAAGTAAAAGATTTGTTTTACCTGGAAGATTTCATTTATGCTAAAGAAGCAAAAACTGTTAAAGAATTTAAGCACATAAAACATCCACCTGTAATTAGGGGTGCAACATTTTAATCTTCCTCTTCTGTCAGAAGAAGACCTTTCTCTGTCAGTTAAAACCATAGCTTTTCATTTATTTATTTTTATTCTATTTGGAGGATGATAATACAATTACAATATTTTCCCTTCCCCTTTCCTCTCACCAAACCTCATAGACCCCTCCCCACTCTCCTTAAAATTCACAGCCTCTTACTTCACTGTTATTGCATGCATATATGTACATACATATATATTCCCAAGTATAATGTTACCTGAATGTATGTTTTCAGGGCTGTTTGGTACTGGATAACTGATTGGTGTGCTCTTCCCTGGGAAAGAGCATCTCTCCCATTCCCAGCTTTCCTCAGTTGTCTATAGTCTTTTGTGTAGGGTTAATGTGCAGTAGGGGCATACTACCTAGGCGGTAACCAACAGCTTTTTATTTTAAACTACAGTTGGGTTTGAGGTTAAGGGAAGCCAAGAATCAAGGTGTTGGATACTGGCTGCCTGGAGGAAAGGTATTGAGAGTGTTTTAAGAACAGTTCAGAAACAATATCTCTAAGGCTCAAATTTCAGTAACCATCTGTGCCTCTTAATCCCTCCCTGTACAGTATTAGTCAGGGTGTTCAATTTGTCTAGGCCTTGTGGGAAGAAAGATCTTCAAAATAAGCATGAAAGCTCTCACTTCACAGAGGTGTTATAATTATGAGGTTAATTTCTGTAGAGTGTTTCATGTATTGTAAGAGCTAAATAAACATTAGGGATTCTCATTAAGAAATTGCACTGACCAGAGCTGATAGTGCCTGAAATTTCAGTTTCTGTGGGCAGTCTGATTACATCACCTCCACAGCTAATAATACCAATTTATAAAAGTGACACATTCCATTATGTGAGAGATGAAATGCAATCCGCTTTGTCATAGAAGTTTTTCTCTTGCCCATACTTTCTTTGGGAGATTCTCCTACTTCAAACCAGTGAAAATCCTTGAGACATCTGTTTTTACTTATGTGTTATGTATGTCTTTATACTATCACAAAGATATCACATAATTTATGTTTGCTAGACATACATACAGCAAATAATGCTATAGTCACATTTGACTCTGTATTAAACATCTGGTGTCAACAGAAGAGATAAGAAAAAATGATTGTACTGTCAGAGTTAATAATTCAGAAATATTAATCAGCTCTTGTAATCACCTATAGTATATCATGCATAATTGGCCCTTATGAATTTTTCTCCCTTGTGTCACTTAGTGAATTTTATAGCTTGCATTTTAACCAAACCAAATGTTTAGTCGGGTGCATGATTTTCACTTTCTTATGATGCTGCTCTGTATAAATTACTTTTGAATATCTAAGAAATAGATTATCATCATCTTCACTGAACCAGGGTTGAATATCAGTTTGATGGTAAATGATCCATGGTCCTAGATAATGTCTTCATAGGTAGGATCTTTGCAGTGAATATTTGAATATGAACTATCAAAAGGGATATCCACTGCAGGCTCAGCACTTCAGGGAAGGTGAATTTTTATAACACTGTGTAAAGGGCTTTTGCCGAAGAGTGGTAGTGATAGAAGGAGCAATCTCCACCCGGATGGTATGGCAGACTGCAACTGCCCCTCTCTAAACCCTGTTGTGTGCTGAAATAAGAAAACTTTGAAGTTTAAAAAGCTTCCAGATGTGTAAGCACTTTTCAAAAATCATATTCCAATGTCCAGCTACTACACAGTGGAATATTTTACAGAATAGCATTAGCACGGTCACATTTTACTGTATTTAGGCATCTGGTGTCAGATTAAACAGCGCAGAAAACAGGATGATGCTGTCAAACTTAATACTTCAGTAATATTAAGTAGCTCTCATAATTACCAGTACTTCTTCATATATAATTGGCCCTTGATGTACATTTTATACTTGCATGTAATGCTGGGCATATATCTAGAATGTAATAGGTTCCAGTCTTTCTTGTAAACTATCAGTGAATATAGCTAAATGGAATCAGTTCATCGGTGATAGTTCCTTGCTTGAATTTTTTAAAAGTTACACACACACACACACACACACACACACACACACACCTTATTTCATATAATAACAAACAATCCCTTCTTTATGCAAAGCTATTTTGCCATAAGCAAACTCAGGAAAGTAAGCCTTGTCCTCAGGCTTGCTTGTGAAGGTAACATCTAGGGCTCAGGTTACTGTGAGATTCAGTTTGGGACCATTTGCTTCTGTGATTAATTAAAACCCGTATGTCATCCACTGTGATTTTTCACCTGTGATACTGCAGGGCTGTTCAAACCCACTTCATACTGGGTTTGAACAGGTTAGTTTCAGTAAAGACAACATGTCATTGTGGGTGAAAGCTAGTGTGCTGGGTCCTGCGCTAAAGCAGAGAGCTCTGGTCAGATCTTGATTGCAATTCATCTGAGCATTTCAAGTTAAAAGACTTCTACTATGGTGATCTGATAGAAAAGCATCCTTAAACATCTTATTGGTTGATATGAATGTTTCCCATTCCCTGTGCTCTTCCACTGGTCCTGTCTGCATTCCTGATCTTGTTAGTCTTTCTGAGAGGAGTAGCTGTTTTTCTCTCTGTTACTGTCTGTTTCTGTGAAATAGGCCTTGGAACCATACAAACTTTAACACAGAGGCTGAGTATAAATAACTGGGCTATAACTGAGGAAAGGAGTTCTCCAAAGTAGCAGGCGGCTATACCTTTCTACACCATCCAACTCCCTTGCTCTGTTTTGTTCCTTAGGTATGCTAGGTTTCAGATGGATACAGCTTGCTACACTCACAACTAGCTAGAGAGATATAATGTTTATGTGGTTAGAAAGAATGTTTGCACATTGAAAGGAAAGATCTGGAACATTTTCCAAGAATGCTTGTTTTTATGACCTCAAAGAGTTGTAGAATTATAGTTGTTGTTCATGGACATGCACACACATTGATGAGTATGTGCAACCCCGTGATGATTTCTCAATAACTGGTTGCATAAGCCAGTTTTTTTTCTTCTCTGTAATTGGGTTCCTAGTGAAAAGAGAAAGGGAAGTACAGAGTGTGTTGGTGTTAGAAGAATGAGGAAGTAGAAGGTATTCATGACAAACATGTTCATGTGGCAAATTCTGCCCTAGAATAGTGGTTCTCAACCTTCCTAATGCTGTCACTCTTTAATACAGTTCCTCATGTGGTGACCCTCAAGCATAAAATTATTTTATTGCAACTCCATAACTTTAATTTTGCTATTGTGATGAATTGTATTGTAAATACCTGATATTTCCAATGGTCTTAGGCGACCCCCGTGAAAGGGTCATTTGACTGCCAAGGGGTCGTGACACCTAGGTTATGAATCACGGCCCTAGGAGAAAGCAGAATCATATTTCATTAGAGGGACTGTTTAATCTCTTTAGAGCTGTTTCCAGTTTGTAGAAGGAAAAGCAATAGAGATTTTATGAGAAGCAGGTGAAATCTGAAAAACATTGTATGTGGTACTAATCATGATCAAACTTGGTATTTTAAAGTGTATAGACCCCATTTTCCTGGAAGCGCTGAAGTACCAATGCCCAATTCAAATTTAGTCCTTTTTATATTAACATGGTCTCTGTTCTAGTTTCATTCTGTTGCTGTGATAAAACACTGGCAACATAGGGGAGGCAAGAGTTTATTTTATCTTACAGTTACAGGGTATAGTCTAAATGGAAGGTAGAAAAGGCAGGAATTTAAACAGCTAGTTATACCACACCCATAGTCAACATCAGAGAGAAATGAATGAATTCTTGCTTGCTCAGCTTCTATGCTTAGCTAACTTCCTTCATTCTTACTCAGTTCAGGTGTAGCTAGAGTTTTCCTGCCTTGCCCACAGTCAGCACAAATCTTTGTCACCCGCCAGTCCCACAGCCGCTCAGACCCAACCAAGTAAACACAGAGACCTATATTGCTTACAAACTGTATGACCGTGGCAGGCTTCTTGCTAATGTTCTTATAGCTTAAATTAATCCATTTCCGTACATCTATACCTTGCCACGTGGCTGGTGGCTTACCAGAGTCTTCACATGCTTCTGGTCATGGCTGCGGCTGGCAGTGTCTCTGCCTCAGCCTTCTGCTTCCCACAATTCTCCTCTCTCCTTGTCCTACCTACTTCCTGCCTGGCCACTGGCCAATCAGTGTTTTATTTATTGACCAATCACAGCAATTTGACATACAGACCATCCACAGCACTTCCCCTTTCTTTTTTTTTAAAAGGGAGATTTTAACTTTTACACACCTCCAAAGTCAGCTTGGTATATTTGGGAATTTGGGCGTAGCTTCTCTTACTACTTCCTGCTGGAGGGGGGCGCTGTATCTTATGGGGACACAAAGAAAATTTTAGGATCATGGAGTAGTCCGTGAGACCGTATCGTCTGAGCCAGTTGCCTTGAAACGATTCTGGATGTTGGATCATCTGGGCCATGGTGTCTTCGGAGACCTTTCAGGTGGTCTTGGCTGGTCAAACCTGATGTATCTTAATCTGGAACAAATCCATAGCCTCTGGCTTTCTGTGGAAACAAAAGCAGAGCCTCCTTTCCAAAGCAACATATCCTTACACCCAAATTTTGAAGTTAAGGTACCTTTAAAATACACATTTTGGCATAACTCAACAGCTTTTGTAATCAAATGTCTTTCTTCAGTTACAAATATCAAAGAGAACATAATCCAGATTCTCTGTGTGGTAGCCATCTTTATGTGGCTTATTTTTTATATTACCTTGAGCCTATTGCTTTAAACTGCAGCCTTTTAAGCCTGAAACGGCGCTGTGGCTGCTGGCTCCACCCACTTCAGCTTCCCAACATGGCGGTGGTACGTTTTCCGCCAGCTCTGGGAGCCATCGTGGGTCTATGCTTTTATCCAAGCAGCGTGTAGCCCAGAAACCTCTTTTTTTGTTTTGTACTAGCAAAGGCTAAATCTACCACGCAGCTTAATGTGCCACTTGCAAAGGCCTCATTCCTGCCATACTGCAGATCGAGCGCACACGCCAGGAACCCGCCAGTAACTCAAACCGGCAGCTGCTGCTCATTTGAGAGAGACAATTAGGAAGCTGTTTTTAGCTCCGTTTTAGAATCTTTTCTCAGGTTTTAGGTGGAAACTCTTGCCCTCTCGTTGGGCACCATCTGTAGCTAGAGTTTTCCTGCCTTGCCCACAGTCAGGACAAATCTTTGTCACCCGCCAGTCCCACAGCCGCTCAGACCCAACCAAGTAAACACAGAGACTTATATTGCATACAAACTGTATGGCCGTGGCAGGCTTCTTGCTAACTGTTCTTATATCTTAAATTAATCCATTTCCATACATCTATACCTTGCCACGTGGCTGGTGGCTTACCAGAGTCTTCACATGCTTCTGGTCATGGCTGCGGCTGGCAGTGTCTCTGCCTCAGCCTTCTGCTTCCCACAATTCTCCTCTCTCCTTGTCCTACCTACTTCCTGCCTGGCCACTGGCCAATCAGTGTTTTATTTATTGACCAATCACAGCAATTTGACATACAGACCATCCACAGCATTCAGGGTCTTTCCATGCCAGTTAACAATCAAGACCATACCCCATAGGCCAGTCTGATCAAGGCAATGCCTCACTTGACACTCCTTTCCAAGTGATTCCAGGTTGCAGAAGATGGACATTTAAAAATACTATGTATTATGAAATATGGAGTTCAAAAAGTACTCTTCCATTTTATAAAACAGAATTTGATTATAACAGAAAAATGAAACTGCTTCAAAGAATCTAGCCAATAACCTAATCTAATTGTTAATGCTGTAAAGTAAGAAAGTCTTAAGCTCTGAATGCCTGATATATAAATGGTAACAGAACTCTTGAAAAGAAAACTTGATCTGTATAATTTATTTTACTTTAATTTAATTCTGTTTAGTTTTTAGAGACAGAGTCTTAACCTAGCTGGCCTAGTATTCTCTATGTAACCCAATGTAGCCTCAAACTCACAAATATTGGGATAGCTTGTGTCACCACACCTCTTTTTTGTTTTCACATTTTGGAATTTTCATAATATATTTTGATCATATTCTTTCCTCCCCCACAACTGCTACAAGATCCCACTTTCCTACCAAACCAGCTTCATGTTCTTTCTCTTAACCACAAAACAAGAAAAATAAAGTGAGTGGAGTCTAATTTGTGTTGGCTATCTATTCCTGAACATGAGATCTGCCCTGGGAGTGTGTGGTTGATATATATAATATCATTCCATTGGAAAAAAACTAACTTTGCCTAACCCAGCAGCTATGAGTTGTTAATAGATTCTTGTCTAGGGCTTGGACACTATGCACACTTCTTCTAAGTGCTAAAATTTTGTCTGAGCTTGTTCAGGTTGTGTGCATGCTGTTGCAGACTCTGAGTTCATATGTTTATGGGCCCTGTTCTGAATGGAAAACATTGATTCCTTGGAGACATTTACAACCTCTGGTACTTAGAATCTGCCTCCTCTTCTGCATAAACCCCTGAGCCTTACGGGAAGAAGTGTGATAAGATACCCCATTTATAGCAGAGTGTTCCAAGGTTTCTCAACCTCTATACATTGCTCAGTTGTAGGGCTTTGTGTTAATTGCCATCTACTACAAGAAGCAGCTTATCTGATGAGTAATCAGTGACACACTGATCTATGAACACAGCAATATGTCATCAAGAGTCATTTTATGTTCAATTATCAGAGTATTACTGGTAGGTTTTCCCCTAGGGCCCATGACCCATATAGTTTCAGTGTCATGGCCTCATTAGCAGTTTCAGGTATGGGTTTCATCTCATGGGGAACAGCCTTGAATCCAAGAAAAAGTGGTTGGTTAATCCCAAACTATTCATTCCACTTTTGCACCAGGGGACATATCTTGTACGTAGGTCGCTGTTGTGCCTTGGAGTGTTCATGGCCAGATAAGACTGATGATAAAGTTTCTTTTCTTGCAGTATCTATAGTACCTTCCAGTTGTATGGATGCTTGTCAGTAGGGGGGAAGTCTTCAGCTGAATATCAGCTTGATTTCTTCATATTCAATGCTGTATCTTCAGCAAGAGGGGAAGGTCTTACCATCGGGTTGTGGAGGACAATCAACAGCATTGACAATAGCCTGTAATGTGTATGTGTGTGGGGTAGGGGGTCCACAGGACTCCTTTGGCCAACAACTCATTTTAGAGTTTTAATTAGTACTATAGAATATCTATTTAGGGTATTATCTTCCCCATTATATGGTGACTACATTTAAACTCCACATATATATGGAGTTAGAAAGCTTCTATACTAGTAGGTTTCCATATCGCTTTTCCAAAGACTGTTAATGTTAGTTAGCCTTTTCCATATTCCCTCCTTTACCTTGTATTCCCATTCCCCACCCTATTTAATCTTCCTGGTCTCATTTCTCCTTTATCTCTTTATAACACTGTATTCTATTTCTCTTTCCTTAGAAGATCCCCTCCTCCCCGACCCCACACTGGTTACCTAACCTCTATGAATATTCCAAACAAATATATATAGAGAAAGAGCTTAAAATTTATTATTCACATTTAAGAGAAAACATGTATCTTTTGAGGTCTGGGTTACCTCGGAATGATTGTTCTAGCTTCATCCACCCACCTTCAAATTTCATTTTTCTTAACAGCTAAATAATATTCAAATGTATAAATGTACCACATTGTCATTATCCATTCATTAGTCAATGGATATCTAAGCTGTTTCTAATTTCTGGCTATAATGAATAGAGCAGCAATGAACATTAATGGACAGGTATCTCTGTAATAAGATATGGAGTCCTTTGTATAGCGGGATTACTGTGGATGATTGTTTGATAAATAAAACACTGATTGGCCAGTAGCCAGGCAGGAAGTATAGGCAGAACTAACAGAGAGGAGAAAGGAAAGGACAGGAAGCCAGAGAGGGGAGACACCAGCTGCTGTCCAGGGAGCATCATGTAAAGGAAGCAGGTAAAGCTACGGAACACGTGGCGACATATAGATTAACAAAAATGGGCTTAGTATAAGAGTAAGAACTAGACAATGGTAGGCCTGAGCTAATGGCCGAACAGTTTAAATAATGTAAGAGTCGGTGTATTTATTTTATAAGTGGGCTCCAGGACTGGTGGGACTTGGCGGGACCTGGAGAGATACTCTCCAGCTACACAGGATCTTTTGGTAGATCTTTTTTCAGCTTTATAAGGACCTCCATGCTCATTTTCATACTGGCTCTACCCGTTTGCATTCTATCAGCAATGAATAAGTGGTCCTCTTTTCCTGCATCCTTGCTAGAATTTGCTGTCATTTGTTTTATTAGCCTTGTCCATTCTGACTAGAGTAAGATGAAGTCTCAAGGTATTTTTAATTTTCATTTCCCTAGTGGCTAAGGATGTTGAACATCTTTAAAAGAGGTTCTCAGCCACTTGTCTTCCACCATTAGAAAACTCTGTTTGGTTCTATATTTCATTTTAACATTTGGTTATTTCCTTATATTTAGTTTTTTCAGTTCTTTGTATATTTTAGATAGCAACCCTCTGTCAGATATATAATTGGTAGAGTTGCTTTCCATTGTACAGGCTGCCTCTATTCCCTGATGAAGGTATCCTTTCCTGTACAAATGAGTTTTAAGTTCACGAAGTCTCATATATTAATTATTGGTCTTAATGACTGTGCTGTGGGTGTCCTGTTCAGAAAGTCCTTTCTTGTGATGATGAAATGAAGCACATTCCCTAATTTTTCTCCATTGGGGTATCAGGATTTATGCTGAGGTCCTTAATCTATTTGAAGTTTTGTTTTATCCAGGGTGATAGATATGGATCTATATTTTAGTTCTTCTAGATCAGCAGTTCTCAACCTGTGGGTTGTGACCCCTTTGGGGGGTCAAACAACCCTTGCACAGGTGTTGCTGTTTGCCTGGTGAGGTCTCTAGGCACTGGGGGGAAGGGGTGAGGAGACACAGAGGCAATGACACAGACTATCGGAGGTTGCAAGCAAGCTCATTTATTTTAGGAAAGGGTAAACCTTATATACCCTCCACCTCATCCTGAAGAAAGGCCTGCCTTAGTGCTCATTGCTAAGTTGGTGCTTTCTGATAGGTTCTGGAATCTGCTGGCTTTTGCTGACCTCATAGACACCCCCCTTGGCTATTTTTGCACGATGCCTAGTTATTGTGGAACAGTATAGCACATGCTCTAGCTTATCTGAAACATGCAACAATTCTGCCTGCTTCACACAGGGGTTGCCTAAGACCATCAGAAATATCAAATATTTATATTATGATTCATAGCAGTAGCAAAATTAGAGTTATGAAGTAGCAATGAAAATAATTTTATGGTTGGGGTCACCACAACACAAGGAATTGTATTAAAGGGTCATAGCATTAGGAAGGCTGAGAACCATTGTTGTAGATTCAACTATCCAGTTTGACAAATGTCATTTGTTGAAGATATGTGGAGTTATGTCTAGGTCTTCAATTTTAATCTGTCAGTTAATGCCTATTTTTATGCCAGAACCATATTTTTATTACTATAGCTCTTTAGAGCAACTTGAAAACAGGGATGGTAATAACCTTCAGCAGTTCTTTTATTATGCAGGACTGTTTTTGCTCTCTTGAGAGTTTTGTCTTTTCATATGAAGGTAAAGATTATTTTTCAACTTCTGGGAAGAATTGTTTTGAAATTTTGATAGAGTTTTATTGAATCTGTTGATTGCTTTAGGTAGGTTGGCCATTTTTATAATTCTAAGCATACTGATCCATGTGCATGAGAGGGCTCTCCATCTTCTGATATCTTCCTCAATGTCTTTCTTTGCTGTCTTAAAGTTTTTACTGGGCAAGTCTTTCACTTTCCTGGCTAGAATGATCATTATCAAATGGTCCTGGCATCTCCACCATACAGGAGTCTCCGCTGCAATTCAAGTTTTACCTTCATAGCTTTGTGCTATGGCCTAGGTCTATTTGTAGGGACTCTGAACCTACCATAAATTTCCTGACCTTATCATTTCTCTGGAGCTATGGTTCAAGACTTCACCGCCACCTCAATCTTTCATTTTAATGGCTGAAAATCAATACCATGTTGATAACGCTGCCAAGTCTCTCTGCCAGTTCAAAACAGATCCTGGCTCCTCCAACTACAACTGCAGCACTCTGTCGGTGCTGACCTCTAGGAATACAGTTACTTTCCTAGAGCAGTGGACCCCTTAGACATTCTGACTGTAGGCTCTCTTCTTTAAAATAAATCTGCATTCTCACCAGTTGGAGCCTCCTGTGAGTGGTGTCTTACTTTCAGGACATTTTTTCTGTTGTCCCAGTGAATAGCAGGAGGTTTGTTTGGCAACTGTAGTCTCTGTATTCAGCATGAGCCTTGCTACATCTTTAAACTCAGTCAAGTTATTTTTCTGAATAAACTATATTTACCTTTATTAGAGTAGTAAGCAATAAGCATGCCATGGACTGCCTTGAAAACTCCTCCATCATACATATTAACACATCACTTTGAATCCCATTTCTCTCAGGCTCTCTGAACAGAGGTAAAAATAGCCAGATTCTTTGCCATGTTATAGCCTGAATGGTCCCATTTCTGAGAGAATACCTGTTCCCCTCTGAAACATCAAGACAAGCTTCCAATGTCCATATTTCTTTAGGCCTCCTGGTTTCGCAAACTTTCATCAGAATAGGTTATTAAGCTTTATTGATAGTATTAAAAGACCTTTCTAGCCCTAAGTAACAGACTTTTCCACATCCTTTCCACAAACAAGTTCTAAAGGCCTAGGAAATACATGGTCAGGTTCATCTCAGCAACAGCCCACTCCTGGTACCAGTTTTCCATAGTACTTTCCCCATGCTGTGATCAAATACCTGACAATATCTACTTGAAGAAGGGCTGGTTTTTATTTGTAGTTTAAAGGAATTGTCCATCATGCCAGGGATATCATGGCACAAAATGTAGTTCAAGCTTAAAATCTGCCTCAGACTCTGGGATGCTAGGATTGCAGGCACCAGCTGCAGCTACAGTGACCGGCCAAATAGCACTTACATTTTTGTTCTGTAGATGTAACTATTCAGACTGTTTTGGCAACCTCATTTTCTAGTCTGCTTTATTTATGTTCATCTTTGTTGCTCACTCTATCAAACAGTGAATTTGTTTGGACAATTTAAGTGGCTTTGATAAGGACGCTAGTAGACAAGATAGTGTAAGCATCAGCTCTTAGGGCCTGAAATTCTGAAAAGGTAGAAAGAGAAGCTGTGTGAAGATGGCTGATAAGTACAGTGAAACCTCTCCATAGTGGGTAACTCCCTAGATGCAATAAGCCAAATCAGACCGAATTAAAGTCTAGGTTTTAATCTGAGCAAAGTATTACTGGGTGGTCTCGGGGAAGAGGGGAAACCACATGGCAGGTCTATGGGCTGCTTAAATACCCTGTAGGAGTGGTCTTGAGGAGCTCTGGGGGAGGAGCTGCCATTTGGTGGGCTTTCCTTGGACGGGGTTTGGAATGGGACCCAAGCTGGAGACTGCCAACAATGGCTACCTGACTGTTGGGTGGAAAAAGTAAGGCAGAGCCAGGAGTCTTTGTAAAAAGGGGTCAAAGGAACTGAACTGCCATCCCGTCTTGTTTTCTCCACCATCGAGCACAAACAAAAGAGACTGGCTTCCATCTATCCCCTGATATCAACCAAGAGAAACCTTAAAACCTGTTGGAAGAATCAGATACTTTAAAATGTTTTTTTCTCTAATGCATATGTTTTGACATTTTGGTCAAAACTGAGGTGACTGGAGTTGTGTGAACTAATATATGGGTCCTCAGTTCCATTCCATTGGTGTGTGTGTGTGTGTGTGTGTGTGTGTGTGTGTGTGTGTGTGTGTAGGTTCCATGAAGTTTATTATTGGGGCTATCCTATATAACTTGACATCAGGTATGGTATGATACCTCCATCAATGCTCAAAAATCAGGACTGCTTTGGGCTTCCATATGAATTTTAAGAATTTTATCTACTTCTGTGAAAAATAAAATTACCATTTTGATTGCTATTATACTGAATTTTTGTGCACTGCATTTGGTAAGATGGCCATTTTCATGATATTAATACTATAAGTCATGATTTTTCTTCAGTGTTTTCAATGTAGGGGTTAGAGAGATGACTCACCTCTTAAGAGCACATATTGCTCTTTAAGAGATCCATGTTCAGTTTCCAGCATCCACAATCCATGATGATTAACTCACAACAGCCCACAACTCCAGCTCTGAGGATCTGACACCCCCTCTGGCCTGTATATGCATCTGCATGTGCATGCGTGCACACACACACACACACACACACACACACACACACACACACACACAGTCTTTCAAAGAAACAAACAAACAAAATCCATTGTAGAGGTTTTCTACTTCCTTGGTTAGGTTTAATCAAAGGTGTTTTTTGGTTTTTGTTTTGTTGTTGTTGTTTATTTGTTTGCTTTTCTATGTAAATGAGATTGATTCCTTGATTTTTTTTTTCTGGGTATTTAGGGAGACTACTGATTTTGGCATATTACTATTGTATTCTGTCCCTTTGCTGAAAGTCTCAGTTCTAGGTGTTCCCTAAAGGAGTCCCTGGGGTCTTTCTGGTATAGAATCTCTTTATCTGTAAATGGGATTACTGTGACTTCTTCCTTTCCCCTTTTATTTCTCTCCTTCTACTGCCCTAGCTGAGACTTCAGGCATTTCTTGAGTAGAAGTGGGGAGAGTGACATCCTTGTCTTCTTTCTGATCTTAGTGAGGATAGAGAGTTCCATTTAACCTGATGGTGGCTATAGATTTGTCATTTATATCCTTTATTAAATTGTGATATGCTCCCTCCATTCCTAGGACTTCCAGGGCTTTATCATGAAGCAATGTTGGATGTTGTCCAACACTGGGCAACAAGGGACTTTTCTGCATCTAATGACATGATCATGTGTTTTCTGTCCTTGAGACCATTTGTGTAAAGAATTACATTTAATGATTTATGTTTGTTGACTCATCCCTGTATGTATGGAAGGAATCCAATTTGATTGCAGTGAATTATAATACATTTGTTTGTTTGTTTTCTAGAACAATGTTTAGTTATATAAAATTGTCACATTACAGTTGGTCATAAATTAAACACTCTCTATTTTTGGATGCTTAGATAAGTTCTGACTTTTGTGCTGTTATGAAAGATGTCCTCAAACAAAAATCTTCATACCTCTTATAATTTAATAAATATCACTTGTCTTATAATGATAAGGCAAAATACAAAGTTTTGGAGTTTTATGTTTTTTTTTTAATGATTCAACTCACACCCACATGTAAGATAATGAAAATAAAACTTTCTACTTTATTGATGATATTGGTTTATCGTTCTTTAAAAATAAAATAATAGTACTAAAATCCAGAAGTAAATATGAGTTGTCTCAGAAGCATTATGTCCCCAGGAGCTGCACATTAGGTTCATATGGGTATAATTTCAAATGTCAACTTTCAAATTTATGAGGAAACTCATAGTTTTAAATATGTATGTTGTGGGTATCATTTATCCCTTTTTCATTTTATAACAAGTAGATAAGACAAAAGGTCAAAGAAAGATGCTTTTAAAATATAATGAGCATTTTTGTGTGACTAATTTTGCCCAGTGCAATACTAACATGAAATATTATTCTGAAAATGGAAACTCCCGGAAGCTCGGGGCACCATCTATGTTGCTTGCCCATTTAGTTAACATATATACATATTATATGTACAAATAAATAAGTACTGGATGACATTTACGTAATTAAAAACTGTTTAGAAAAATACTTCAATAAAAATATAGCTCCTAGAACTTGAACTGTAACTCCTAGAAACATGAATAACCTTGTCTTGTTTCAGCCAGAGACATGCTGAGTCACATCCATGTAAAGTAGTAAGCATTCTTTCATCAAGTATGCATTCTTGTTAACTGGTTAAATCTCAAGGAAAATATGATATGATAGATAAATATGGAGAGAATGATCCTATCTCATGACATTTATCAGAAGAGGGGTCATCAGTTTTTAGTGCCCAGGGCCCCCCTGCTTTCATAATGGGAATAAAGGGCTCTGCTTGCCATGGTTCTTTATGTCATTCTTGGATGCACAACATATTTGGATGATAGTGAAAGAGCCTTGGCATATCTAGAATTTTCTGTCCTTCATATATATCCTTTTCATTAAAGGTCCCCCAGATATAACTTTAAAATCATTGTTCAATGAGAGAGCTGAGGTCTTGGGATAACCTACCTCAAAAGTTCTCTCAGTATTTTCATATTGTTTCTACATTCTTTATAAGAAGTTTTTCAAGCTTACAGATTTTGAAGAACTTAAATGAAATAGAGAATTAACATAGGGGACAAGTCATAATAAAGATACCAGTTGAGAAGGAGATATGGCCTTAAAAAATAGGTTCATAACATGGTTCATTTTCTACATTGAGAATAGTTGGTTCATTTGAGGAAAAAAAATTCTGTTCATTACACATTTATAAAAATAACTTTGAAGTGATATCTACTTATCCTAGATTATTATTTAGAACTTTCACTTTAGCAATTACAAGATATTTTGTTAATGAGAAAAAAATTTGGGAAAACTTTTAAGGCAATTCTTGGTATTGACAGCCTTTGAAATGTGGAAAGCTGGGACCAAATCATCAGTCCCTTTATCTGGAGAATGGCCCAGGTTGTTTGCCATGAATCTGAATCATAGGCTATATGAGATACCCTCCCTTTGCTAGGTTTGCAATAAGTGGAAGAAAAGCCTAAAGAAGATATAATTCAAACCTAATGCCGTGAGGTTTAAGACACTTGAATAGGATTTAAATTAACAGTTTTTCCCCCTCTTTCCTTAATGTAGTTGTTAAGATCATAGATTCTGGTATCAGAATATCTGCCTGGGAGTCTTGCTTTCCCTCTCTGAGCTCATCCAGTTAAAAAAAAATGCACCACTTCTGGGATCTGTTTTCTCATCAATAAAAGCAAAGTAGTAAAATTAACCTAAAAGGTTATTGGAAGGATTAGTTATACCTTGCAGTAAGAGACCCTTATAATCAGTAAGCATTTAATAGCTTCTTTTTGACACATCAATATCATTATTCTTACTATTACCTATTTGTATAAAAAAAGTGGCACTAAAATAGTAATAACACACTTCCATCTCCCTCGGCTGCTTATATTTGTACAATTCAGTGAGGCCAGAGGTTCATAGGCAGGATTCTGCAGTGAGCACCAGGGAGCTTCCATAGATTCCACAGATATTTAGAAAAAAAATGTCTTTCAATTTCATGCAAAAATTTGGATTAAATGTATACTCTAAGAAGATGAATTTTATGTATCATTAAATTATCTTGGGCCCAATGATCTTAAAGATATAAAGGGCCATTGACCTTCAAGTTTCTTAAAAAAGGAAGCAGGTGGTTGACCTCAGATGTTAAAGAAAACCAGAGGATCTTTAGTGCCCAAGGACTCATTTGTCACAGAATACTTTCATTTCTCCATTTCTCTTAAGAAAAAGTCCCAGCATAGGTCCTTTGCAGGTGTCCATGCACATATACCACCACATCTATACCAGGAACAAGGATTTGACCTTGAAATTCTCAGCAGATGAGGTTCCCTTTCATGGGAAATGTACCTTCTAATCCTCCACAGAGTCAGTTCATACTCTGGACATGATTGGTGGATGGCTCACTATAGCACTTCTACCAGGCTGAGTTTCTAAAATGCAGTGATGAGATTAGATCCTTGAACCTCAACATGTAGCACAGGTTATTTTTTTCAAAACGCTTGTGTGTTTGTGTCTTTGTTTATTTATGCACATGTGTACATTTACATGGAAGCAGGGGGTCAATATTGGGTGTCCTCCTCAATTGCTGTCTGTATTGTATTTTTAGACAGGGTCACTCACTGATTCAGATAGATGGACTGGCCAGCAATGTCTAGTGATGGCCTGTCTGTCTCTCCAGCACAGAGATCTGAGATGCACACAACTGTTTGGTGCTGGGGATCAGACTCATATCCTCATGCTTATGAGGCAAACAGTTTACTGCAGGTGTGATCTCCTAGTCCCAGGCTCTGGGTTCTGAACTGTAAATTGCACTAAATTCACAGATGCAGGCATGTATTCTCTATGAAAGAATACAATTCGACCCATAAAATATCTTTATTAATTTATTCTCTCATATATTGCATCCCAACCACAGTTTGCCCTCCCCCTCCACATCCATTCCTCCTCTGTTTCCCTTCGGAAATGGGCAGGCCTCCCAGGGATATCAACCAAACATGGCACATCAAGTTTCACTAAGACTAGGCACATACACTCATATTAAGGCTGGACAGGGACGACCCAGTAGGATGAAGAGGGTCCCAAAAATAGGCAAAGGCATCAGAAACAGCCCTCGTTCCTTCCTTCTGTTAGAAGTCCCACAAAAAAAACCCCACCAAGCTATACAACTATAATATACTTGTAGAGGGCCTGGGCCAAACCCATGCAGATTCCTTGATGGTCAGTTCAGTCTCAGTGAGCCCCTGTGAGTCCAGGTTTCTTGATTCTGTGGGTTTTCTTGTGGTGTCCTTGGCCCTTCTACCACCTATAATCCTTCCTCCACATCTTCCACAGGATTCCCTTGCTCAGATATTTTGAGGTATTTGTTGCCCCCAAAAGAGAGTGATAGGTACCATCTGTCAAGACTGTAGCTGTGGAGGGAAATATGCCATTGTCTTGCTGGAATTGTTAGCATTGAAACTTAGGTTCTGAAAGTCCTAACAAGCTAGAATTGACTGCTAGTCTTTTAATGGCAAATTAAAAACACAGATGATACTCAAGTTACAATCCACAGGCCCAGAGAGGTTAGGTAAAGAGGAGTGCTATGGGGGGGGGAATGGTTCACCCTGGGAAGGGGAAATAGAATAGATTATGTGGGTGGACTGAGGGTGGGTGGAGATGGGAGCAGGAAGGATCAGGTGGGGTTGGAGGGAGAGATTGGGGGTGGAGATGGCTGGATTTAGGGGAGTCTTGGAGGGGGTGGCAGTGTATAAACCTAGTGCATTGGAAACTTCTTGGAATCTATGAGGGTGACCTTAGTGAGGACTTGTAGTAATGGAGGATACAGAGTTTGAACTGGCCATTCTTGTAGCCAGGCAAGACTTCCAGTGATGAGACTGGGTTGCATTTAGTTGAATTGTTGGCCGAAGAAGTCCCTTGGAGATCCCTAAACAACCCAGGCCGATATTAGGACAAAAGATTGTCCTCTGAAAACTGACAGCAGAGCTCCACTGCTGGGACAACATCTACCCAGCTAACTAAACGTAGAGAGATCAAGCTGGTCCAGGCTTGGAGTCTTCACTCCTACATTCTAGTTTCTTTGGCATGAGAAGGTACTCTGCAGGCTACGGAAAGAGAAAACTGGACACCAACCCAGTTATAAAACCCTCCACCTGCAATTGTCCTGCCTGCAAGATGTGCTGGGGCAGAACTTGGGGAAGTGGCTGACCAATGTCTGGTTTCACTGAGGCCCACTCTATGAGAAGGAGCACATGCCTAACACTTCTGGCTGTCCAGGAACCAGAGACTGGACAGCCCAGAGAACTGGGGTAGAACTAAACATGATTGGCAAAACAAAACAAAACAAACAAAAATAATAAAATGATTCCTAATGATATTCAGCTATACCTATAGATCAGTGTCTTGTCCAGTCATCTTCATAGGCTTCCTCCAGCAGCAGATAGGAGCAGAAAGACTGTAGTAGTCAGAAGGGAGAGAAGTCATCAGAAGATCATGGCCTACTAAATCAACTAAACAGGGTTCACATGGCCTCACAGAGACTGAAACAGTAAGCACATGACCTCCATGAGTCTGTACTAGGTCCTCTGAGTTTGTAATGGCTGTTAGCTTTGTGTCTTTGTGGGACTCCTAAAAGTGGGAGTGGGTGTATCTCTGACTCATTTGCCTGTTCTTGAGACTCTTTTCCTCTTATGGGGTTGCCTTGTCCCGCTTGGATACGAGGGATTTTGCCTTGTCTTGTTGTATCTTGTTTTGTCTTATCTGGCTGTTGTCTCTTGGAGGCCTGTTCTTTTCTGAAGAGGAAATGGAGGGGAAGTAGATTGGGGGGAGGGGAGGTGGTAGTGAACTAGGAGGAGTGGGGGGGAGGGGAGAACCGTAGTTTGGATGTATTGTATGAGAGAAGAAAATAGTGTCAATTAAAAAATGCAAGTTGCTGGCCATCAGGGAAAACTCCTGTGGGAAGCCCCCCCCCCAACCCTCCATTGGACCCTGAAATCTACACACCCTTTCCCAATACCCATCCACCTGTGAACCCAATAACTTCCTGAGACACAGAAACCAAATTGCCAGCTCTCATTGGACCAAGAAGTGAGTGACTCTTCTCATACCCAGAGTTCTACCTCTAGGACTCAAGACCCAGGACACAGCCAGTCCCTGGGAACCCATACCCAAATCTGCCCTAGTTGCCAACCAGCAGAGAAAACTCCTGTGTGAAGCCCCCAAACACACACCAAAATCCCCCAGTGGACCCTTCAATCTATATGTCCTGTCCCAATACCCAACTGCCTGTGACCACAGTAACTTCCTGAGGCAGGGAAACCAAACTGCCAACTCACATTGGACCAAGAGTAACTTCCTGAGACAGGGAATCCACCAGACCTCATTAGACCAAGAGTGGCTTTCTGTGAGATAGAATCTGCCAGTTCTCAATGGACCAAGAGAGGCTTCCTGAGACACAGAATCTGTCAGCTCTGACTGGACCAAGAGCCCTGACAAGAATAAGAGCAGCTCTGTGAATCACAGAATCAACTAACTTGGGTTGAGCTAAGAACAGCTCCCTGAGATACAAAATCTCCAATTAGACCAAGAGCTAAGATTGGACCTAGAGGGGTCCCCTGAGACACAGACACAACAATCACAGAGTGAACCAATAGCAACTCGTTCAGACACAGGCACCACTTATACCTATTAGAGGAGGAGATGGGCAGACATCAATGTAAAAATACGTACAACAACATAAAGAGCAATAAGGCATCATCCAACACCAACCCCTCCACCAACAGCAAGACCTCAACATCACAATGAGAAGAAGCAGAAGGAATCAACCATAAAACTAGCTTTATGAAGATGCTAGAGGCCTTTCAAGAAAAAAAAATGAAAAATTCCCTTAAAGAAATTGAAGAAAACACAAACAAAAATTGGAAGAAATCAATAAAGAAATTGAGGCAAGGACAAATAAAAAATTGGAAGAAACCAACAAATCCCCTAAAGAAAGCCAAGAAAACCATGAAAAATTAAAGCAATTAAACATGTGAGGGAAACCGTTCAAGACCTGAAAAGTGAAACAGAAACAATGAAGAAGACACAAACAGAGGGAATGCAGGAAATAGAAAATCTGAATAAATGAACAGGAAACACAGATGCAAGCATAACCAAAAGAATACAAGAGATGGAAGAGAGAATCTCTGGAATAAAGGATAAAATAGAGGAAATAGATTTGTCAGTCAAAGAAACTACCAAAGCCAAAAAGTCATAAGGCAAAATGTCCAGGAACCAAAAGAATACATGAGATGGAAGAGAGAATCTCTGGAATAAAGGATAAAATAGAGGAAATAGATTTGTCAGTCAAAGAAACTACCAAAGCCAAAAAGTCATAAGGCAAAATGTCCAGGAAATCTGGGACACCATGAAAAGGCCAAATCTAAGATTGATAGGGATAGAAGAAGGAGAATACCAATGCAAAGGCACAGAAAATATATTCAACAAGATCATAGAAGAAAACTTTCCTAACTTAAGGAAGGAAATACCTATGAAGATACAAGAAGCCTACAGAACACCAAATAGACTAGACCCCCCCCAAAAAAGTCCCCTCACCACATAACACTTAAACAGCTAAACATATAGAATAAAGAAAGAATATTAAGAGCAGCAAAGGAAAAAGGCCAACTGACTTATAAAGGCCAAGTGACCCATCAGAATAATACCTGACTTCTCAATAGAGACTTTGAAAGCCAGAAGGACCTGGACAGATGTAATGCAGACACTCAGAGACTGGATGCCAGCCTAGACTAATATACCCAGCAAAACTTTCAATCACCATAGACAAAGTGAACAAGACACAACCAGATTTAAACAATGCCTATCCACAAATCCAGCCCTACAGAAAGCACTAGAAGAAAAATTCCAACCTAAGGAAGTCAGATACGCCCACAAAAACATAGGCAATAGACAACCCCATAGCAGTAAATCCCAAAGAAGAGAAATACACACATACTACCACCAAAAGATAACAGGAATTAACAATCACTAGTTGTTAATATCCCTTAATATCAACGGACTTAATTCACCTATAAAAAAAAGACATAGGCTTACAGAATGGATACAAAAGCAGGACCTATCTTTCTGATGCATATAAGAAACACACCTCAAATTCAAAGATAGATACTACCTCAGAGTAAAAGGCTGGGAAAAGTCTTTCCAATCAAATGGTCTTAATAAGCAAGCTGATGTAGCTATCCTAATATCCAGCAAAATAGATTTCAAACTAAAATCAGTCAAAAGAGATCAAGAAGGACATTACATACTCATCGCAGGAAAGATCCATCAAGATGAAGTTTCAATTCTGAACATTTATGCAACAAACACAAGGGCACCCACATATGTAAAAGAAACATTACTAAAGCTCAAAACACATATAAAACCCCACACATTAATAGTGGGAGACTTCAATACCCCACTTTCACCACTGGACAGATCTCCCAAATCAAAACTTAACAGAGAAATAAGGGGCTTAACTGATGTTATGACTCAAATGGACTTAATCAATATCTACAGAACATTCCACCCTAACACAAACGAATATACCTTCTCAGCACCCCATGGAACCTTCTCTAAAATCAACCACATACTTGGTCACAATGCAAATCTCAACAGATACAAAACAATTGGAATAACCTCCTGTATTCTATAAGACCACCATAGTTTAAAGTTAGATTTCAACAACAACAAGAATTACAGAAAGCCTACAATCTCATGGAAGCTGAATAATGCTCAACTGAATCACCAATGAGTCAAGGAAGAAATAAAGAAAGAAATTAAAGACTTCCTAGAGATCAATGAAAATGAATGTACTACATACCCCAACTTATGGGACACTATGAAAGCAGTGCTAAGAGGAAAATTCATAGCACTAAATGCCCACATAAAGAAATTGGAGAAAACTCACGCTAGTGACTTAACAGCACAACTGAAAGCTCTAGAACTAGAAGAAGCAAAGTCACCCAGGAGGAATAGACGCTAGGAAATAATCAAATTGAGAGATGAAATCAATAAAATATAAACAGAACAATACAAAGAATCAATGAAACAAAGAGTTGGTTCTTTGAGAAAATCAACAAGACAGACAAGCCCTTATCCAGACTAACCAAATAGCATAGAGAGAGCATCCAAATTAGCAAAATCAGAAATGAAAAGGGAAACATAACAATTGACAATGAGGAAATCCAGAGAATCATCAGGTCATACTTCAAAAACGTGTACTCCACAAAATTGGAAAATCTAAAAGAAATGGGCAATATTCTGGATAGGTACCACATACATAAGTTAAGTCAAGACCAGATAAACTATTTAAATAGGCCAATAACCCCTAAGGAAATAGAAATACTCATTAAAAGTCTCCCAACCCAGAAAAGCCCAGGACCAGATGGTTTCAACACAGAATTCTACCAGATCTTCAAAGAAGAGTTAATACGAATACTCTTTAAATTGTTCTACACAATAGAAACAGAAGGAATGTTACCAAAATCCTTTTATGAGGCTACAGTTACTCTGATTCTCAAGCCAAACAAAGATGCAACAAAAAAAGAGAATTACAGACCAAGCTCCCTCATGAACATTAATGCAAAAAAAAAAAAAAAAAAAAAACTCAATAAAATATTGGCAAACAGACTCCAAGAACACATCAAAACAATTATCCACCATGATCAAGTAGGCTTCATCCCAGAGATGCAAGGTTGGCTCAACATATGAAAGTCTGTCAATGTAATACACCATATAAACAAACTGAAAGAAAAAAAAACACATGATAATTTCATTAGATGCTGAAAAGGCCTTTGACAAAATTCAACACCCCTTCATGATAAAGGTCTTAGAGAGATCAGGAATACAGGGAACATACCTAAACATAATAAAGGTAATTTACAGCAAGCCAATAGCCAACATCAAATTAAATAGAAACTCAAAGCAATTCTGCTAAAATCAGGAACAAGACAAGAATGTCTGCTCTCCCCATGTTTATTCAATATAGTACTTGAAGTTCTAGCTAGAGCAATAAGACAACAAAAGGAGATCAAGGGGATACAAATTGGAAAGGAAGAAGTCAAACTTTCACTATTTGCAGATTATATGATAGTATACATAAGTGACCACAAAAATTTGGCCAAGGAACTCCTACAGCTGATAAAAATGTTCAGTAATGTGGCAGAACAAAACATTAACTAAAAAAAATCAGTAGCCCCCTCTTATATACAAATGACAAATGGGCTGAGAAAGAAATCAGAGAAACATAACCCTTACAATAGCCACAGATAATATAAAATACCTGGGGTTAACTCTAACTAAACAAGTAAAGGACCTGTAGGACAAGAACTTTAAGTTTCTGAAGAAAGAAATTGAAGAAGATATCAGAAAATGGGAAGATCTCCCATGCTCATGGATAGGTAGGATTAACATAGTAAAAATGGCAATCTTACTAAAAGCAATCTACAGATTCCATGCAATCCCCATCAAAATCCCAACACAATTCTTCGCAGACCTAGAAAGAACAATTCTAAACTACATTTGGAAAAACAAAACACCCAGGATAGCTAGGAGAATCCTGTACAATGAAACAACCTCTGGAGACATCACAATCCCTGACTTCAAGCTCTAGTATAGAGCTACAGTAATAAAAACAGCTTGGTATTGGCATAAAACCCGACATGTATACCAATGGAATCGAATTGAAGACCTTGACATTAATCCTCACACCTATGAACACCTAATTTTGGCAAAGAAGCCAAAACTGTACAATGTAAAATAGAAAGCATCTTCAACAAATGGTGCTGGCATAACTGGATGTCAACATGTAGAAGATTGCAAATAGATCCATATCTATCACCATGCACAAAACTTAAGTCTAAGTGGATTAAAGACCTCAACATAAATCTAGTTACTCTGAACCTGATAGACGAGAAAGTAGGAAGTATTCTTGAATGAATTGGCACTGGAGATCACTTCCTGAATATAACACCAGTAGCACAGATACTGAGAGCAACAATTAATAAATGGAACCTCTTGAAACTGAGAAGCATTTGTAGGGCAAAGGACAAGGTCAATAAGACAAAACAACAGCCTACAGAATGAGAAAAGATCTTCACCAACCCCACATCTGACAGAGGTCTGATCTCCAGAATATATAAAGAACTCAAGAAACTAGACATCAAAATACATAATGGTCCAATTTAAAAAATGGGCTATAAAGCTAAACAGAGAATTCTCAACAGAAGAAGCTCAAATGGCTGAAAGACATTTAAGGAATTGCTCAACATCCTTAGTGATCAGGGAAATGCTAATCAAAAAATGTAAGATACCATCTTTCACCTGTCAAAATGGCTAAGATCAAAAACACTGAAAACAGCTTATGTTGGAGACGATGTGGAGCAAGGGGAACACTCCTACACTGTTGGTGGGAATGCAAACTGGTACATCCACTCTAGAAATCAGTATAGCAGTTTTTCAGAAAATTGGGAATCAATCTCCCTCAAGACCCAGCTATACCACTCTTGGGCATATACCCAAGGAATGCTCAATCATACCACAAGGACACATGCTCAACTATGTGCATAGCAGCATTATTTGTGATAGCCAGAACCTGGAAACTACCTAGATGCCCCTCAACTGAAGAATGGATAAATAAAATGTGGTACATAATATACACAGTGGAGTACTACTCAGCAGAGAGAAACAATGACATCATGAGGTTTGCAGGCAAATGGATGGAACTAGAAAATATCATCCTGAGTGAGGTAACCCAGACTCAGAAGGACAAACATGGTATGTATTCACTCATAAGTGGATACTAGATGTAAAGCAAAGGATAACCAGACTGCAACCCACAGCTCCAGGGAGGCTAGCTAGTAAGGAGGACCCTAGGAAAGACACAGGGATTGTCCAGTGATGGGGAAATGGATGAGATATACAGGAGCAAACTGGGGGTGAAGGGGGGTAATGGAGGGCAATTGTTGGGGAAAGAGAGCTTAGGGAAGTGGGAAGTTTGAGCTGGATCAGGAACAGAGTGGAAGAACGAGTAGAGAGATACCATGATAAATGAAGACACCATGGGAATAGAGAGAAGCTGAGTGCTAGGGAGGTCCCCAGGAATCCACAAAGATGACTCCACTATAGACTACTGGCAATGGTCAAGAGGGTACCTGAGCTGACATACTCTCATGATCAGATGGCTGAATACCCTAACTGTCATCATAGGACCCTCATCCAGTGACTGATGGAAGCTGATGCAGAGATCCACGGTCAGGTCCCAGGCATTGCTCCAGGAGACCAATTGACGAGAGAGAGGAGGGAGTCTATGAGCAAGAGATACTGAGACCATGATTGGAAAAAGTACAGAGACCACTAGCCAAATTAGTGGAAACACATGAACTGTGGGCCAATAGCTGAGGAGCCCCCATGGAACTGGACTAGACCCTCTGGATAAGTGAGACAGTTGTTTAACTTGAACTGCTTAGGGAGCCCCCAGGCAGTGGGACTGGGACCTGTCCCTAGTGCATGAGCTGGCTTTTTGGAACATAGTGCCTGTGGTGAGAAACTTTGCACAGACTTGGTGCAGGGAGGAGGGGCTTGGACCTGCCTCAACTGAATGTACCAGGCTCTGCTGTCTCCCCATGGGAGACCTTGCCTTTGAGGAGGTAGGAATGGGGGTGGGGTGGGTTGGGTGGGAAGGCTGGGGGGAGGGAGGAGGAAGGACAGGGGAATCTGAGGTTAATATGTAAAATGAATAGAGACTTTCTTAATAAAAAATGCAAAAAATAAAAAAAAAGCAGAAAAGGGAGATTTATTTAAGGTGGCCATATTGGAAAAAGAACATGTAATGAAGTCATGAGACCCACCCACCCATTTCCTGGGTCTTAACATGAGATTTAGGTTTAAATAGAAAACAAAGAGGTGATATAACTAAGCAGTCTTGATCATGATGGGATCCTACTGTCATTGTCTCAGCTCTAATCTCTCCCACAAAGTGATCTGGCAAGTAGTCAAAACTGTGACATCTCTTCCTAAGAGACAAGTTCCCCCTCTGTCTGGCACCTGGGTGCCAGTTTTGAGAGTCCTGGGGAAAAAATACCTTTTAGAATCAACAGGCAACACTATATGGTTTAAAAAAATCAAAACATTTGGGAACTTATATTACCTTTGCTTCATCCAAATGTGAAGATAACCACATGCCATTTGGAAGTTCCCTGGAGTCTCTGTAGTCTGACATTTTCACTGTTACTTCCTGGATTATCTGTCTGCCATCTCTTGCCTGGCTTAAGCATCAGGTTCCAAATTGGTCTCCCTCTCCACACAAGCATTTACAATGTCTTTCCACTTTCCTCTATTTCTCTGTTGGCATTGCCCCAGGTATATAAAACTACATTATATAGTCTCTTTAATTATTCAGCCTGCAGGGATTAAATTGCACATTGTTCTCTTTCCTAGAAACATTAATCTTCTTCTTCACACCAGACTCACAGCCTATCTTATACAAATAAGATACGATTGGTCCCTTTACACAGATATGATTTCATCCTTTAGTTCTTGCCTATCCAGGAAACCATTCCCCAAACTCCTCACTTCATGCTTGGGTTTGATGCCCTTTCTAGGCAATAGTAGGCATCATGAACTATTTAACACATCCTGTATCTATATCTCTACTTTCTATTTGGTTGCCAGGAAGTCACATGTGTTACAGGTTAGGCTTGTCAACACATCCTGAACCCATTAAGGTCTCAAAACTTATCCTTTAGATGAATATATGTGAAGTTCACATCATATATTCACATCATGTTCACAGTCAAAAGTCATGGAGCTTCTAAACATAATTCATTGTTGAGATATATTTTTTCCAAAGAGAAACTGGAGAAGAAAAACATCTATTTACATTAAAAGCCTTCCTAAAGAACTTATAAATCATTTTCTACTTTTACAATCAGAAAGGGGTGAGTTAAAGTGCTCTTCAAATAAGATGACATCATAGGGACTGGAGAGATGGCTCAGTGGTTAGAATGGTCTCACAATTTCCTGTGATTCCAGTTCCAGGACATTCAATACTCTTTTCTGGCCTCCACAGGCATCTGTACTCATGTGCATATACCTACACCCTTCCCCACCCCACACAATTAATTATTATTATTTAAAAATGCTATATATTTTAGTAAAAAAGTTGCCTTCAAATAATTCTTGGTAAAACCTCTCCTTCTAATTACCTAGAGCTTTCCTTATTTGTACAATAGATTATGTGGTTGTTATAACAAATTGTGTAGTTGTTACATCTTTAACTATTTCGAAAATAATGGAGAGAGGAAGAAGCACACACAGACATATGGACACCATTTATTGAATTTTCTATCTATTTGAAAATATTGAACTTAAATAAAGCCAATGACATATTATACTCCTAGCTTCAATTTCAATGTACAAAGAGCTTTGGAAAATCACAAGTAATGATGAAAAGGAAGGAAGACATCTTGTCGAACTTCCTAAGTTATTCTCTGTCCCTATCAGTTGCTCAAAGATAAACATTTGAGTCCTCTTTGTTTGGAGAAGTGCGATTATTTTTCAATTAACAGCTTAATGACAACCATCTCCCAGAATTTTTCTCTAAAATCAAGACTCACTGGGTGTTATTTAGATTGTCTTTTGCTTCTCAACATGTCTTTTTGATTGAAGCTGATTATTAATTTACAAAATAAATTGGTATGAAGTTCTGAATGCAAAATAACCATATAGTGGAAGAATGTCCTTCCTGGGACTCCAGTTAGGAGCACCTACTACTCTGCCAGAGAGGCTGTGTTTGAGTCTCAGCACCCATACAGAGGCTCACAGGCATCTGAAACTCTAGCCCCAGGGGATCCGACACCATCTTCAGGTACTACATTCATGTGGTGCACAGATATACACAAAGGCAGTAACACTCAAACACATGAAATAAAATTAACGGAATACAACTGCTCCACATATAAAAACAAGGCTACCAGAGCTGCATACCTCTCCAAGACTGTCTGATTTTAGTAAATAGTAATTTTCTAGGAAGATGGATTCAGTCAAGAACCAAGAACTCCATAATTTTAGAAACTGAAAAAGATGTAATTTGTGTAGACTATGTTGATTCTTTTTTATGTGCCCATTGTCTATTAAGTCATCTTTAATTTAGAGGCATTCACTTATCTGCTTTATGACATGACAAAAAGTACTACAAATTGTAGAGTTTATTTTTCTTTTCAAAGAGGATGTTAATTGTACTATTGTTTGAGTTGTTAGGATCAAAACTAGGGCTCTGGCAGCCCTAATAATCTAGACATGCTCGGCGGTGCCAATCAGTGTGCCCATCAAAGAGACAAGTGACAGTGAAATACATGTAGAGAAAGGAGATTTATTCAATATAGTTCCATTAGCCAGAGGGGTGATCTGATATGACGTTCAAGTTTAAATACAAGGCCAGGCATATGTCTAACTAAGCAGTCCTATTCAGGGTGTGTGCCCACACATCATTTTCTCAGCTGGTTCCCACTCTTTAGAAAAGGTGTCAACACTGGGAAAAAACCTCTGAGAGACAAACTCTATGTGGCTTGTATATGTGTCCCAGCCCTTTCCTTCCCTAGCATGAGTTTCCTCAGGAAATTTCAGTTCCTTGGGGTCCATTGTCTTAGTCTGATAGATGAATGAGAAGACACAATCCCTCTTTAGAATATCTTATGCTTCTGCTAGGGCAGTTACAATTAAATGGGTGTGTTCGGTTGAGTAAGATTCCCCAGAGGGGAGTTAGGGATTGTGTTTTATCTTGTTTGGACTACACCTTAATTGTGAAACTGCTCAATAGAACTTGGCACTTGAGACCAGGAACTCTATGAGAACACCCTTCTCTTTCTGTTCCTTTCTTAAGCCATGATGTTAACAATTCTGTCCTCTAATCCCTGACTGCTCTCCATATGCCTGTTTCACTTTCCCTGCCAGGCTTTTTCATATTGCCATGCATTGGAAGAATAATGACACTTTTGATTTTGTGAACTTAGAAACGCAATTCATAAGTTATCCTGTGGTTGACATCGTGTTAGCATTTCTGGTAACCTGCCTCATTCAAAGAACTCTTCGTCCCTTGCATTCCCTAAACAAAAGGCAAGCCTCAATTCTGTACTACTGCAATATGGTCATGGTCATGGCCTCATTGATAAGACTGGATGGGTCTGTATGGACAATGACTTCACACAACAAATCAGATTGGGAATTGAAACTAGAGCTCTGATGGTACTGAACTGAGGCCATCTCCTGCTAGTTATAGTGTTGAGGGCATGGAATTTGCTCTGTTGCAGAGAGAACAAAGAAGACATAATGTCCTTAGAGAGATGGAGAGAATGACTCATTCCTATCCTGGCTTTAATTTATTGTAAGATGTACTTCTTGGCTTCGTTTCATCAGAAGCTACTATACCACAATTTCTGCTTGTTATAAACAAGGTCTTGAGATATGAGTAGCTGAATCCATGGTGGGTCATTCTTACACTTAAGGATGCGTTAATTTCTGAACTGGGCTATTCATCATTGATTTATCATCACACCATTATCATCAGCATTCTGCTTTTCCAAGCTTTCCTACAGAAGGGCGGCACGGGGTGGGGGTGGAGGGGAGTCTTGGATTTTATTAGCAAATGTTCCAGAGAGATTTTATTGACAACTGATTAAAAGTGAAATCCTTCGACTTTAACTCAGGAACTGTAACTTCAGGCTTCCTGAAAAGAAGAGAGGAGAGGAGGAGAGGAGAGAAGAGAAGAGAAGAGAAGAGAAGAGAAGAGAAGAGAAGAGAAGAGGAGGGAGGGGAGGGGAGGGGAGGGGAGGGGAGGGGAGGGGAGGGGAAGGGAGGGGAGGGGAGAGTTGAGTTCAGCTATATTGAGAACAAAGATGAAATGGACATGTTTAGCCTTCTATATGAGGCTGGCATGGACTTAGCTTTGGAAAGTATTTTTGTAGAGTAGAAAGGAACCAAAGTTAAGGATTAGAATCGCCCAGTAATATAATTTATCTTATTCTTCCTTTCAAATTATATGGTTAATGCAAATATGAATTTATAATCATATAAATAAAATTTATAGATGGAAAGTGAGACCAACCTAGTAATTTGAGTGTCTCTTATGGAGTCTCCATGAAGAGGAATCCCTAGAGTGATCTACTTTATACTTCCAATGAAAATAAAGTTAGAGGATTTAAAATGCTCCCCAGTTCAGGTCTGATTAGGGAACTCTTGATTTTCTGGTTTCATGATTGGTTTTATCTCCAAGAATGCTCTTCTCTTGGCACTCATCATAGCATCAAAGAAATACTAACAATATACTTCTTCCCATGAGGATAATAAAAAGGGAAATAGATGTCTTTGCACAATCATTATGAAATGCTGCAAAAGCCGCAGAACTTTCAAAGTGTTTTAGAGTAAAACAGGACTAAATGTCTTCACATAACAAATTAGAAAAATCAGGGCATGCAATTTCTATGGTCTGTAGTATTTTTTTTTTAGCCCAAATGATCTATTTCTAGATTTCCATAAAGCAAGTGAAGCAGCTTTTTTTTAATATTTGAAGACAGAGATGGACTTTTGAAAGGCAATGTGCACTTACTTTGAGATTTGAAGACTCTGAAGACAGAGATGGACTTTTAAAAGGCAATATGTACTTACTTTGCACTTACTTGTTTCTTTAAGTCTTTCATAATATAAACCAATGACAAACATTTTTATTTTCTCTTTTTCAAAAATTGAATAACTAATGAAAAGTGTAGGTGTCCAAGGGAAAAGTCAAGCAATAAAGAGAACTTTGTAATGGAGGATGGTGGTTGGTTCTCTATCATTTCCTGTATGCCAGACATTACGCAGGGGTGTTAGCCTGATATGTGTTAGCCATGGTTAACATGAACTGGCATTTTAACTGGATGCTGTATTTCCAGCACCACCTTATGGTACTTTCAGCACCGGCACATATCAAGAAATACATTTCAACTGCTCTGCAAACAAGCTTTCTTCCAATTAATAATTAAACAGAGGAACAGCTTGTAGTATATGCTTGGAACCAGTTTTACTATATATAGTGGGAAATGACAAACACATATGAAGATGTGACTGAAGTCTGGTAACATTTAAATATTCAGCTTTTCCTCTGTTACCTTGACTAGAGCAAAGTTGGTTCCCAAGGTAAAAACTAAGTGGTCTGCCGGCATATGGTCGAACCTCCATTTGAGTGCTAAAAGCTGGATACTGTTTTTGTGAAACAGATGTTGTTGAGTGCAGCAATGCACAACTGACTCTAGCTAACAGCTGGGAATCCTCCGTGACCCATATAGCGAGAAATAAACATGGTCCTATGCTTGGCAAAAGTGTAAGAAAGCAAATTTCCATTTGTTAAGAGCTTATCAAAATGAAGAATAAATGTTTTTAGCCATAAACTGATTTTATTCACCAGAGGAATCTTTCCAGCTTATGTGATGGCCTCATAATATTACAGGGACCCTTTGCCAGATGAGGGCTGCAGTCACACTGACATATAGTACAGATGGAAAATAAACATCTGCCTCAATCAGGAGAGAAGACCAAGGACAAGGTTGACGAATATTGTCTGGCATGACTCTCTTTGTGGGGAAGCATATAAATGCTGCAGAACCCAAACCACTGGCATCGTCTGGTGTTGTCCTTATGTGGTTACTGACCATGAAGAGAGATGATTAGGATGCACTCTCTGAGGAGAAGTGCTGCAGATGCTCGGGATTCGGTGATTCCAGCTCGCTAGGATCTGCCATACTCTAGCCACACCATGTGCAGCTCCAAGTGATGCCATTTTATTTTATTTTTTTTCATGGTTCAGCTGCATTTATTATCCTCAAAGTTTCCCTTCTTGCAATTGAATGTGACAGACTATGGGAGGAGGGGAGAAAGGAAAAGGAGTAATTTGGAAAGGACAGCAACAGCAAAGGCAAGGCCAAGTTCAAGTACATGCCTTCTAGTGAGGACCAAACCCCAGTGTTTCAATGGGGAAGCACTGCGCTTTATAATGCGGTCCAAGTTCACCTGGCACAGCTGAGTGGAGTGTGAGTTCTGTGAGCAGGACACATGCACACACACACACACACACACACACACACACACACACACACACACACACACAAGCGCACACACATTGCAGTCTTAGCACTAAGTTCCTTTTGTCCTCGCTACAACCAAATGATTCATGTGGCACAAATAATATGACAGATGTAGTTTTAAAAATTCAGCTTTATGGCAAGTATCATTTGGATTGAACCTTCTTCCATTTTCTGGTGTCTCTTGTGACCATATGGAGTTTAGATGGCAGTGAATTCCCTTCCACTAACCCAAACCTTTTCTGCACCTGGACACAATTTAGAATAAGGAAGTAAAGAAAATAGAAAACAAAAGAGTCAGGCTTACTATAGAGGACTGTGTTGTGGGTAAAAGAGAATTCAAATATATTATGAGCAAAGGCACAGTCTTTTCTCTCTGTGAAAAACAAACAAACGAACAAAAAACTAGTTTCATTTCTGACAGAGATGTAGTAGAGAACCCTTGTGTGGATTTGTGAACTCCTCTTATCCTGGAAAGGTAGAGAATGAAAAGGAGACTGTGGAGATACTTAGATTTTCATAATTTAGTTGAAGCAACTGGGGTCCTCATAGGTTTTACCTTCAGAGTTTAAAAGGGGTTGGATAATCGGATTTCACTACTTACAGCAGCCATGTCCTGTCCTCTGCCTCGTGTTGTGCTTAGCTCTCTTTGTAAGATTTCACTGTTTCTACCACTGCTGTCTCCCCCTGTTCCCACCCTCCCTACCTCACACCCTCCACTTGCCCCCTTGGTTTCTGGATAGTACTCAGACTGGCCTCCAATTCCTACCTCGGCCTGAAGATGCTGGGACCACAGGCATGCACTACCACACTAAACCATTCTCTCCATTTTACAGTGGACAATATCCAAGCACAGACGGTAGATAGTTGGTGTAAACAGAGGACCTGGTTCAAGAGTTCATGCTCTTGACTACAATGTTAGGAATAGCTCAGGAAATTTAAGTTTGCATGATACCAAGTATCAGGATATGTTGCTTTTGGCTACCTCACTAATACATGGATTACAAGGAAATTTGGTTTAGTTATTTTTTACAAAATTAAATAATTTTATTAACCAGATGTTGTGGATACCACTCTGTATGCTGTGAATGTGTTGCTCTGATTCATTAATAAATAAAATGCTGATTGGCCAGTAGCCAGGCAGGAAGTATAGGTGGGACAAGCAGAGAAGAGAATTCTGGGAACAGGAAGGCTGAGTTACGAGTCGCCAACCAGACACAGAGGAAGCAATGTAAAAAAGTACCAGTAAGCCACAAGCCACGTGGCAACTTATAGATTAATAGAAATGGGTTAATTTAAGATATAAGAACTAAATAACGAGAAACCTGCCATGGGATACAGTTTATAAGTAATATAAGTCTCTGTGTGTTTACTTGGGTCTGAGCGGCTATAGAAAACTCCAGCTACAACCAGACCTAAAGTTTATGATGTATTTTTAGTTTTAAGTTTTTTTGTAATAGCTTTTCTAAAAAAAAAAAAAGCCTAGTATTGTATAGTGCAGGCCTCTGAACAGAAGAGCTGTCATTTTCATTGGAATCTGGGTAACTGTGCCTTTCCCAAGAGAGGCTCAAGATCCTTCTTGTTGACTCCTGACTCACCCTCACAGAGGGAGGAAGTGGAAGTGGTCCTGACTCTCACCTGAGATTCCAGCCACTCCCTCTGGTTCCTCCCAGGCAACTGTAATCGAGCCTGGCCCTCATTGCACACAGCCTCAGGGTCTCCGGAGGTTCTGGAATATACAGAATGTGGACAGAAGTATGTGAGGGAAGGATTCTGTGCAGCTACAGGGACATCATCATTTACACTGAGGCCAGTCTTCCCAGTGCTCTGACTCGTGTAAGTAATTCTTCAACAAGCCCTGAAGTAAGCCTCCAAAAAACTCATTATGTTCCCCCCCTCAAAATTTATTTAATTATGAAACAATTTCCAGCTGTTATGAAGTCAAATATTATTTCACATCAACCCCTCTAAAATGACAAATATTATCAGTATACATTTTTCTCTTTTATATTTAAATATTTTCAAATTGCACACATCTGTAATTTAGGATGATTTTGTGCATCTAATGTAAAAAAAAAAAATTAAATGAAGCTAGTTGGGCATACCTGTCACTTCCAATGCTCACCATCTGTGTTGTCACAACATTTAAAGTTTACTCTGCACACTGAAACATCTAAGACAGGACTCTTACAGTGCTACACTGAGATCATCCCCTCAAAATTATTCTTTTGTTTCACTGAAATTTATAAATTTTCACAAACTTAACACAACCCATCCCACTCCTCTTTCCATTTTCATTAATTCAGTTCTTCAGATTCCATCAATAAGCAGGATTTTATGGGGTTGTTTGTCTTTTTGTGTCTGCCTTATTTTCTGTACCCCAGTATTCATCCAGATTCATCCATGTAGTCAAAAATATTAGGGATCCCTGACTCTTAAAAGTTGGATAATATCCCATTGTGTTGTGTATATCCAGATATATATTGTATGCCTTTTTCTGTTCTAATCATTTCTCTATCTTTTTGTCTGCCCTTCTTTTTAAATTGACTTATGTATACAGTAAGAGATAAGGATCTAGTTTCATTCTTATACATGTAAATATCCAGTTCTGACTCTCCCAGCACCATTCGTGAAGAGACTGTCTTTTCTCTGATGTACGCTTTCAGCATCTTTGTTTAAAGTTAGATAGATAGCTATAACTGTGGGTTTTTAAATTTCTACTCCTCTGATCTTTGTACCTTTGTATGGTGCCAGCACCATGTTAATTTAATAGCTCAGCAACATAATTTGAACTCAAGTATGGTGATACTTCCATCATTGTTCTGTTGGCTAAGCAATGCTTTGGCTAGTTGGGGTATTTTGTGTTTACATATAAATTTCAGGATTTTCTCTCTGTGAAGAATGTTGTTGGAGTTTTGATGGGACTGCACTGAATCTTCAAATTGCTTTTAGTAATATAGTAATTGTCAAAATATTTATTCCATTGATCCATAAACAGATTATTATTCCATCTTAGGGGTTGAAGATTTAGCTCAGTGGTAGAGCACTTGCCTAGCAAGCACAAGACCCTGGGTTCAGTCCTCAGCTCCAGAAAACAAAACAAAAACAACAAAAACAAAACAAAACAAAAATCAACAAAAAAGAATATTATTCCATCTTCTAGTGTAACTTCAATTTTTTTATCTTCAATGTTCTACATTTTTCATTGTAGAGGGATTTAACTTCTTTAGTTAAAAGTATTCCAAAGCATTTTATTGGATTTTTTAATAAACCTATTATGAAGGGATTGTTTACTTGATTTTCTCAAAGTGTTCATTAATGGTGCAGAACAGTGGTTTCTCAACCTATGGGTTGTGACTCCTCTGAGAATCAAAGGACATTATCATAGGAGTCTCCTAAGACCATCAGAAAACACAGCTACTTATATTATGATACTTAAGAACAGCAAAAATATAGTTAGAAAGAAACAATGAAAATAACTTTATGGTGGGGAGGTCAGTACAACATGAAGAACTGTATTAAAATGTGTCACTGCAAAATAAAAAAAAAAGTGTCACACACCAGGGAGGCTGAGAACCACTGGTGTAGAGGAATGTTATTGTTGCTTATGTGATGATTTTTCTATCTCCTTGCTATGCTGGAAGTATAAGTAATTAATTATTTAATTTGAGTATTTAAGTATTTAGGTTCCAAGAGTTTTCTGGGGGAATCTTTAGGGTCTCAAGTAGAGGATCATATATCATCTGCAAATAAGGGTGATTTTGTTCATTCTTTTCAGTATTTATATTGCTTTTATTTCTTCTCTTATTGTTTTCCCCATAAATAATGGAAGAGAAAGCAAATACCTGTTTTAATTCCTTAGAGAAAGCACATTGCTATCCTTGATTAAGTATAATGTTGGATACATGTTTGTTGTATACAGACTTTGGAAGTGATTTTCTCCTATCCTAGATGCTTTAAGGGTTTTATCAAAATAGAGCTGTAAGACTTTACAAAAGCAGCCGGGTGGTGGTGGCGCACGCCTTTAATCCCAGCACTCGGGAGGCAGAGGCAGGTGGATCTCTGTGAGTTTGAGGTCAGCCTGGTCTATAGAGTGAGATCCAGGACAGGTGCAAAGCTACACAGAGAAACCCTGTCTCAAAAAACCAAAAAAAAAAAAAAAAGACTTTACTTCTTCTGTATCTATTAAGATCCCCATGAGATTTCTGATCTTGCAGCTGTTTATATGCTATATTGCATTCAATGCTTTGTTTATATTGTAGTATTTTTGCATCTCTGTGGTGAAGCCAACTTGACTATGGTCAGTTATCCTCTGTGTTGTTGAATTTAGTTTGTAAGAGTTTAATTGAGGCTTTTAATAGACCTGTTCACTGGGAAGAATGGTCTATAATTTTAATTTTGGTTGTATCCTTATTTAATTTACTATGGTTGTAATATTGTTGTTGTTAAATAAGCATGGTAGATATTATCTCTTCCATTTTATGGGGTAGTTTGAGCATCATTAGTGTTAGTTCTCTTTAAAGATCTGGTAGAACTCAGCAGTGAATATATTGGGTCTGAACTTCATCTAGACAGTGTCAATCTTATTGTTTACCGCACTTACAACTATAAATTTACCTCTTACACCTATATCCCAAACATTCTGGTATGCTGTATTTGCATCTCCATTCAGTGATAGGATTGTTTTTAGTCTCCATCTGAATTTTTTAATGGCCTACCTATTAACCAACAATGTGTCATTAAATCTCTGTGTGTTTCTGTTCTTTTTGTACTTCCTCTTGCTGTTATTTTTATAGTTTTCTTCCATTACAATCAGGTGGAATACTAGATGTTTTAGCTTCCTCAAATTTGTTAAGCCTTCCCTTGTGTCCTGGGATATAATCCATTTCAGAAAAAGTTCCATTATCTGCTGAGAAGACTGTGAATTTTGTAGTGTTTGGGTGTTATATCCTATAGATATCTGTCAAGTCCATTTGATCTTTAATGTCTTTTAAATGCTGGTGTGTCTTTTTAAAGGTTTTGGTCTGAATAAATTGTTTATTATTAAGAGTGGATTATTAAAGTCACCTGCTGTTATTATGTTGGGATCAAAATGTGCCATACATGCAGTAGCTTTTAGATGAAATTGAGTGCACAAGTGTTTGATATACATATGTTTAGAATTTTAATGTCCCTTTGAGTGATTGTGACCCCTAATCAATATGAAGTAAGCCTCTTTATTTCTTCTAATTTAATTGGCTTGTAATGCCTTTTTCATCCTTTTACCATAACCCCATGTTTGCCTTTGCTAGTGAGGTACATTTCGTAAGTCGATAATAGAGATTTTTTTTATTGTGTTTTGTTTTGTTTATCCAATCTGATAGTCAGCATCTTTAGTTGGACAATTGAGACCATTATTATTCAGAGTTATTACTGAAAGAAAGGTACGTATTAATTTCTATCATAATATTGGTTTTGTAATGCTTGGTGCTTTCCTAATCCTCATCTGTTTACTGTTCTAATGAAGTTTGTTCTTTCCTATACCCTCATGAATTCTTTGACTTTATCTTCCATGGATGGGATTCCTTCAAGTATTTTCTGTAGTGCATGACTTAGTGGCCATGATCAATTTTACCCTGGAAAGTTTTTCTTTCTCTCAATTATGGAGAATTACCACATCCTGCAAGGCTTTGACCTGATTTGGGCATTGAGAGAATGAAGAAAAGGCAAACACAGAGATACAAAGAAAAACTGCAGTGACATGGCTGGGTTCTCTAATAGAGAATCCACAGCACCCTGAAAACTCAGCATGTTGTTATGTATGGTTGAACAGGGAGATGGAGTTATTGCGTATAGCTGAACAATTGTTCTATAAGGACTCTTTATCCTGATGAACTTGGCTTTGTATGTGATTTGATGCTGCACTTGACATTTTCAATATTTTTCATTCTGTATACTCAGTGTTTTGGTTATAATATGACATGGGGGAATCTTTTCTGGTTTTGTCTTTTTGGTATTTTAAAGGATTCCTGTGTCTGGGTCACAATCTTTTCCTCTAGATTACAAAAATTTTCTGCTTCAATTTTATTGAAAACATTTTCCATGGCTTTAGCTCATACTCTTCTATACCCATGATTCATATAATCATATGGCATTCCATAAATATCAACTATTCTGTTCATACTTTTTAATTCTATCTGCACTGTTAAATAGTTATTCAAAGTCATCCACTTTACTTTGAGCACTGCTGTCCTGTCTTTTACTTGATCCGTCCTATTGATGAAGCATCACACTGGAGATTTTTCTTGGCTCATTGAGACTTTCATTTCAGTTAGTGTTTCTATCACTTTATTGAACTTATTTTCATATCCTGTCTTAACTTCCTTATTTCATTCAGCTTTTGTCTGTATTCTCTTTAAATTCATTCAGGATTTTGTGTCTATTTTTTTTATTTCATTGAGCATTCTTTACAGTCATTATTTTGAATTCTTCATTTGTAATTTCACCCAATTCATTCATATTGGAATGTATAAGTGTTTGGGGTTGTGCTGCCGTGACTTTTCATGTCCCTTGGTTTCTGCAATAGGACAGGCACCTCTGAGTTAATGACACTGGCTAGAGTTCACATGTACTCTTTTAGTTTGAACATTTCCAGTGTTTATAGTAGGGTTGATGTACCATTCCATCACTCTATCCCATTGCCCGAGGGTATAGCTCATCAGCTAAGCCTTCGGCACATGTGCTCATCGTACAGTGTCTTCCACAATATTAGTTATGAAGAGTAGGAAGGGAAAGTAAAACAAGCTTAACAACCCAGGTGGTTAACACTGGGACAAGAGGAATTGAAGCAGGAACAATAAAGAAGGAAGAGGATAATGGAACTCTGAGTAAAGGCAGATTAAAGAGAACCAAGTGTAGAAATACACAGCCAAACCACCTAAAGCAGTGCCAGTACTCAGGAGTCTGAGGCAAGGGCATCCCTAGTCCTAGACTTACATGTGCTAAGAGACACCAGGGGGAAGGGAGGTGTAACACAGGAAAAACTGGTCTACAAAATTAAAATTGGATAGTAATTGTACTTGTCTGTGTGCAGTAACTCATGCAAAGAAACAGAAGCCTGTCTACATAGTCAGTCTCTTAATTGCCAGGATGGACTTCTTCATGTGATTAGCCAACTAATCATTGGTACAGTTTCTCTGTCTATCCTTACCGGAGCACAGGTGTGTAGATCTTGTCTCTGTACCCTGGGAAAACAAGTCTTGCATCATAAAAGATTTTGGAAGGGCTCTTTTTTGGGACCTTTTTTGGGAAGGTTCTCCTTCCTTAAGAATTGTGCACTAAGGAAGATGTTTCCTACAAGTGGTTTGGAAGGGATATCCATACAATAGTGTAGCCTCTTCCTTAGCTCTTTTTAATTGAAGAGATGTCCTTTTCAGCTTTCGACACACTAAGAAGACACTAGAAGTCTTATATTCACTTGAAAGTTATGTTTGCTGGATGTAGAATTCTTGCTGAATAAATGGTTCACTAATTTTTTTTCAAATATATCAACCCATTGTCTTTAAATATGCATGTTTTACAGTATAAATTCTGTTGTCTTTCTTTTGTTACCTTGGAAATAATGTCTTCTTCCCCCCACCAAAGAGGTGCCTGCAAGATTGTCTTCATTATTGTTTTTATTTTATAATTTTAATATATTGGCATAGTTTTGTTCTTATTCCTTTTGCCTAACCTTTGTTGAATTTTTAGATTTATAAAGTTAATAATTTTCACCAAACTTAGAAAATTTGAAATTGTTTATTCATTTCATTTTTCTCTTTTCTTTCTGGGGTTCTCTTAACCACAGAAGTTCTTGCAACTGCTTGGAATTTTCCATAGTTTTCAACGTTCATTTTTTCTGTTGTTCATTTGATTCAATACTATTTTACTCTGATTCTTATTTTGAAATATTAATATTGCCATATCTTATGACTAACTCCACAATCATTCATTCTGCCTCATTGGCTGTTAATTTCAGTGAATTTTAAGTCTCATATTAAATTTCAATATTCTATTACTTTTAACAAGACCATAATTTCTTCTAATTTTTAAAACATATGGAATTTGTTTCTGATTTAATGCTATTTGATAGTGCAAAAGATAATTCTCTCCACCTGTCATTTGTGTCTCTCTTTACATGGCTTCACATGTCTCTTGACTTGAAGTATGACTTTCCTACTCAATATTTTGCTCAATAGTGTTTCATTTTTCAATACTAATAATTATGAATTTTATCATTTTTATTTATTAACATATTATGGTGGTTTTAAAAGAAAATGGCCCCCAAAGGGGATGGCTCTATTAGGAGGTATGGCCTTGTTGAAGTAGGTGTGGCCTTGTTGGAGGAAGCGTGGAGGTGGGCTTTGAGGTCTCTTGCTCAAGCTTCTCTCAGCATGATATACAGTCCACTTCCTGTTGCTGGTGTGGTGTAGCACTCTCATCTCAGCACCATGTCTGCCTGCACACTGCCATGTTCTACCATGATGATAATGGACTAAACCTTTGAAACTGTAAATGAGCCACCCCAATTAAATGTTTTCCTTTCTAAGAGTTGCTGTGGTCATGGTGTCTCTTCACAGCAATAGAGAAACCCTAACTAAAACACATGCTATCTAGCTTTATTCTAGAACAGGATGATATTATTTGGAATCAGTTTTTGAGGTCTACTTTTAAGTGGAATTCAATAAGGTGTATCCTGTGTTCATATTTAGATCCCAGTTTTCATGCCCTACCTATTTGATTATCCTTACATATGGGAGTCATTCTACTATGACTTAGAAAACATGAGATCTTCCTTCTTCTGTATCAGTGGGAGGGATTGTTGTACTTCTTTTCTTTAGTTCTTCTTGCCATGACTTCTGGTACTTTCCTCCTTCCATGCATCTGCTGATGAATCCTTTGTCAAATGATCAGATGAAATCCTCTGCAGAACTCTGGAGCCATCTCTGTAGGGTTATTCCCCTACCATCAGCCCTGGCTATTTAGACCTTTCAGAGCTCAGAACTCAGCCACTGTATGCAGCCAGATCTCTGGAATCTGTGCTTACCCTTCCACTGAGATATAGCTATATATGTGATATTAGCTTGTACAACTATAAGTCTTGCCTCCTTTGTTTCTATCCCTCAGGTGATGCTGTTTTTGATTATTTGGTGATAAAGATTTAAATACTCTGTTTCATATGCTTTGTCTACTTTTGTAATTGCCTAAATGATGAAAGATGAATTTTATCTTTGATGGTGTATCTCAGACCAAGCCTGCTGATGTTGCACTGAGTTCAGAAGCTTGGTTTACTCTAAACATCTGCCCTTTCTACTCTGGTTTCTGAGATGCTAGGGACTGCTGGAGAAAGTCACATAAATGTGAGCAATGGTGACACTATATTTTTATGGTTCTCAATTTCAGCTGCCTTCTCAGCTCCATTTCCCACTACAGCTATTTCAAATGTTTGCCAACCGCTTCAAGTCCCCGATTCCAACTCTAGAATCTTTCTCTCAGCAAATTAACCTTTTTATATGCTCCAGGGGAGATTAAGGGTATCAGGATGGAAATTCCTAAAATCTTACATAAATATGCACACAAACACATCTCCTAGCAGGTCCTTCCGGTGTACTCCAGAGAAAGTTCCTTCCTCTCTTCCTTTATGATGCTGACCATAAATTGCCTCATTTTTACACAGTGTTTCTCTTTTTGCTATATTTGGCTGCCATTATACTACTATTTTTCTGATAATATAATTGTTGCAAAAAATGAAAACTTTATGAAAGAGTTAGATCCATTCCTCATATGCACAAAAATTCATAACTTAGTTTAAAAGGCAGTTATTGATGATCCAGGCCACTGTGAAGACAACTGCTACCCTCTGAATAACTAATTCCTGATTTGGCCCCAGTCAAGGCTACTTTTGCTCAGAATCCTCCAGTGACCCCCTCTATTGCAGAGAAAGAACCACAATCCTAGAAGGGCATTGGATGCCATGCATAGCCTGGCCCTTCACGATCTCTCATGTCCAATTATTCCCTGCCAACACACACTCTTTGGTAGTTTCAAGTCCCTTCTAAAACAAGCATATTCAGTGTGTGGCCTGGCCCTGCTCCCTGGAGCCATCTTTCCCTGATGGCTTGTTTCTGGCTGTGGTTGAATAATATTTTTACTCAACCTAGCACTCCCAAGTAATATTTCACTCCATAATCCCAACATTACATAGTACATTTCATGTGTGTGTGTGTGTGTGTGTGTGAGTGTGTATTTTGTTTAGTGACTTTTATTTTTCCATACTAGCCTCGGGGTTCCATGAAGAGAAGATACTGAGGTTTTGGTTCACTGTTGCATCCAGTGTTGGAAAACAGTTACCTCCAGCACAGTATTCATAAAACATTTGTTGAATAAAAGATTTCAGTTCTTTAGGTTATGTGTTGTGGTTTTCCAGAGCACATACACTTGTGTCTAAGTTGTTTCCAATTGTTCTGATAACAGTTCTAATAGAAAACCTGTCTTCCCAAAACTCCAGAAATCCTCTTTATAGACCTTGTTGTGAGTCTACCTTCATTGTTTTCTTGAAGTAGTCACATTTTGGGTTTTCTCTGACACAGGCTTTGGTGAGAGAGTTCTAATGCATCTCATTGTGTTTAAGTTCCCAGATTACTTTCCCTTCCTGGGAAATTGATCATCTAAGATACAGACAGCTTTGCTTCCTAGGAAACAACAATTTTAAGTGAATCACAGGATCTCCATATTGCCTAAGAGAAACACTTAAGTAACTCTTCAAAACAGAAGTAAAAATTTTAAATTAAAGAAAAGTACCTATTGTCTTCTGCACACAAATTTTAATATGCATAAAACGGACTATAATTTGTTTACTATTCTTTGCACAGCCTACTTTCCCCCTGCTTATTTTTTTGTACTGAGGACTGAATGTAAGGGTCTGTTCATGCGAGGAAAATTGAAGCATGTGCCTAGTACTTCTTTTTTGTTGTATTTTAAGACAGGATCTTATCAAGTCACACAGGATTTCCTTGAAGCCCAAGCAGGTGTGGTACTTGTCTTTCTACTGAGTAGGTGGCCTTACAGACGTGCTCCACCAGGCTCAGCTTCACTTTCACTGGTGAATAACATTTTCCTGTGTCAGAACATGGAGATTTGGCTTCTTCTCCTGAATATTTGTGAACCTGCTCTTGTATTTTTAAATTCAAACATTGATTTCAATTTACACTTCTGTTGACATCACTATAGGGCACATCCTTATACAAATAGCTTTCAATTTTCATTTACTGAAGAAAGTGTTGAAATTAGAATTTCTTAAACAGAAAGAAAATCTAAGCTCAGTGTTATCAATTTATCTCTGGTAAACTGTTCTGGTTTATGTGCACATCACTACTGCAAATGATTTCATAGTTTCCTGTATTCTGACAAGACTTATCGATTTTCTTTTTTTCTCCCTCCAACAAGGTCCTTCTTCATAGTCTTTGCTTACCTTGAACACTCAGTCCTGCCCCAGCATCCTAAATTGGGGGTAAAGGGGTAGAGGGCATGTTACAGGTCTGTCACTTTGCCTGATTTTGTGCACTGTTTTTATTTATCTGCTTGATCTGATAGAGAAAATTGGGTTATTGTTCTTAGACTAATAGTAGAAGTAAACATCTTTTAAATACTGTTTCTTGATGTACATATTTTAAAAGGACATTATTGTATTAATTTATATTAGCCATATGTATATCCTCTATGAATTTCCCCTTTGTGGTCCTCTCATTTTTCTGATGTGTTGATTCACATCTTACTATATGATTGCTAAAGAAACACTGTGTGGAGTCAAGCCAGCTAGTCATCTGTGTGTTTTATGAGTATTATTTTATCCCAAAGTCTAGAAAAGTTAAGTATTCTGTTATCATTGTGGCTTTGTTAAAGTCTCATTACATGTATATTTTGTTAGTAGTAGTGTACGTGTACGTGTACGTGTGTGTGTGTGTGTGTGTGTGTGTGTGTATGCGCACATGCACGTGTGTGTGGAGGGGGTATGGAGCATGAATGGAAGTGAAAGGAGAACTTTTTGAAGTTGGTTCTTTCCTTTCACTTTTATGTAGGTTTCAGGAGTCAAAATCATCATGAGGCTCTACTAGCCACCTCACTGGCCTTCATCATATATATATATATATATATATATATATATATATATATATATGTGTGTGTGTGTGTGTATGTATATATATGTATGTATATATATGTGTATATATGTATGTATATATATATATTGGTAGATTTCTAATTTTTTTAATTTTTGAGAATTTTATATATGACCATAATATGTTTTGATCAATCTACTCCCCATTCCTTCCCCTTTATTTCCTCAGTTAGCCTTCTTTATTTTTCAATCCCAACTTTATGTACTTTTTAAAAAACCCACTGAATCCACTTAGTGCTGCTAATATATATGCATGTGTGTAGGATCATCTACTGAAGCATGGATAGTCTCTCAGGGGATGCATTCCTGAAGAAAGTAGATTCTTCTCCTCCAGCAGCTGTCAATTGCCAATAGCACTTCAGCTAAGGGCTAGATTTCATGAGCCCCTTCCCCATGCATGGTGTGATTTTATTTGGCTTGATCATGTGCAGGTCTTGCAAATGCAGTCATAGCAACTGTGCATTTATGTGTGCAATGGCTCCATCCTGTCTAGCAAATACTGTTTTACTACTATTACTAAAGCCCTGCTATACTCATTCAGTCTCCTTTTATGCAATAATTCCCCAAGACTTGGGAGGTAAAGAGGTGATACAGATGTCCCATTTAGGGCTGGCTATTTTATGGTCTCTTATTCTCTGTATCTGGACCAGTTATGGATCACTGTTAATTGCTTCTACAAGAAAGAGAAGCTCCTCTAATAAGGGTTGAGAGATGAATTAATCTACAGGTATAACAATAAGTCATTATTCCAGACATGGTAGCACACACCTTTAATTCCAGCACTTGTGAGGTAGAGCAAGCAGAACTTTGTGATTTTGAGGACAGCCTGGTCTACATTGTGAGTTCCAGGACAGCCAGGGCTATGTAGAGAGACCCTGTCTCAACCAAACAAAACAAAAAACAACAAAAAGACTAGCAAAACAATAATTCATTATAAGTCAGTTTAATACTGTGTCAATTTAGAAGGATAATATTTATAGGTTCTCCTCTTGGGCCTATAATAGCCTGTCTAGCCAAAGGTTATTGTCCCAAGTATGGTGCCATGTATAAGATTCATCTTGTAAAGTGGGGCTTAAATCAAATCAGAAAGTGGTTGGTTACTCCCATAATTTCATTTTTCTTTCAAGATACATAGTATTTCATTATGTTTATATACCACATTTTCATTGTCCATTCATCAGTTGGCGAACATATAGGCTGTTTCTATTCCCTGGCCACTGTGACTACAGCAACAATGAACATGGATGATCAAGTATCTCAGATTGACGTTAAGTGTAAGCCCAGGTGTAATACAGATGATTCATATGGTAGATCTGTTGCCAGCTTTTAAGGAACCTTCACACTAATGTCCACAGTAACTGTAATACTCCCATTATCTCAATATATTTTTAATAGTCTTTGTTTTGTGTCTTACAGTTCAAGGTTGTCATGTATATATACTTTGAGATTCTTCACACCTTTTAAAGTTTAATTTCTTGGTTAAATAGCTTCTACCCCAATATTAAAGATTTTCACTCCAAAATTCAATCAGTATTGAAGTTTATCTTTAGACATTAAGAACTTTATAAAGTTTTGGCTCAAATAAACCTCTTCTTTCTGTTTACCTTTGTCATCAATTTCCTTTTGTTAATGAAAAAATTTATAAAATGTCTGTGTGTTTCTCTTCTGGATTTATCTAGCCCCAATTTTCAAACTCCCTTCTCTCTCTCTCTCTCTCTCTCTCTCTCTCTCTCTCTCTCTCTCTCTCTCTCTCTCTTTCTCTCTGTGTGTGTGTGTGTGTCTGTATGTGTCTGTGTGAGTCTGTGTGTGTTTGCAGGTGTGTACATGCATATAGGAACTCCTGTTCTCACAGGACAACTCTTGGGAATGAGTTCTCACATGGCAACTCGGGTTGTTAGGCCTATACTCAAGTGCCTCTACCTACTAAGCCTTCTTGTTATCCCCAAACTCCTCTTTTAACTTCCTAATAGTCCAACAGGGACACTACAGTTATTTTTGTGCAAACAACAAAGGGTTACATACAAGCAGAATAACAAATAGCTAAACCCCCAATTCCTTGTTAAAACTTGAAATTCTACTTCTAGTACTCACTGTGGATGTTTTTATAACTTTTCAGTCAGGCTACCCAAAAGTCTAAATCTACCTGTTCTGTCTTTATTGTTGTTTCTTTGAGGATATAGATTTCCATAAACCAAAGACTAGCCTCAAATTTGCTATGTAGTAGAGTAGGTCCTTCAATTTCTGATTCTCCCAAGGACTGAGGTTACAGGAATACACCATTATGTCCAGTTTTTTGGAATACTGACAATGAAAGCCAGGACAGCATACATGCTCTGCAAGCAGTCTGCCAACTTGTTCTCCCTGTGTTTACCTTTCTGTCCTTCCCACCAGAATCCAGGCTCCTTGCCTCACTGTGGAATCTGCTTTAGAAAAAGATAATAGTTGTTCCTAAGTTGCCAAATGGAATAATTACTGATATTTAATATTTTTGCTTTTAAAATATTTAATCTCTTTGAGAAAATTGTTCTATTGTTTGAATTTAAATTTTATCATATATTTACTTTTGGAACTTTTGGGCACTCATTTTTCTTAGGTATGCCTTTGACACACCCAGGTTCATCTATATTTGTGGCAGTAGCTGCCCATGCAATCATCCTAAATTCTGCATTTCTGGAGTAAAGGTTTCTCCTGAACTCCAGGTACATGGAATGCTAGAGTCTATATGGATATTCTCAATGAAGCTGAGAGAACACATGCAAAACTGAATTCATGTCTCTTCATTTGTACTTGACTTCTAAAGGGAACTCTTCTTCAAGGGGCAAGGTTAATATAATGTTGAAAGACTATGGCTACTTGGTTGTTGACTGGTTCCTTTCAATTGTATCTGTGTTTCTTAAAGGAGAAGATAGGAGATTTGAGATTCATAGTTTATAAAATAATTATGGTTATTCTTCCAGATGGAAACTCATTCCTGCAATGTCCTGCCTTCATGATAAATATTGTTTTAAGACTAGAACGCCTTGAGAACAGTCATTAAGTGTTATGAGAACTTGGTAAAATGGTAGGAAAAGAGATCAACATTTGACATGGATCATCTTAATTCTAAGTTATAGGGTACTACTTTTCCCATGAAAATTTTATGATGAATTTGTATGACTGCTGTATGAAAATCTTAAAATCTAAGAATATGGTTATAGTTTTTATTAAATTACATAATTTTACTTTGTGAAAGAATCATATTCATTGGCACATTTATATTGTAGATATGTCTACTTTATTACTGGCGTGCAAAACCATGTCTTTTTTTGACCCTAGGCTTTCTGATTCCTCTTTAAACAGTGTTGATTCTTTTATTGAATGCCCTAAAAGGTTCTGCCAGTTTTAATCCCAGGAGACTGGTACCCCATCTGTTTAACTGGAAACCATCTAATCCAAACAGACACTCCTGTCCTAGGAAGTATCCCCACTGCTCCATGAAACCAAATCTTCCATTCTGGACTGCATGGATAGCTCTCATTTTGACAGCAGCATGTTAAACACATTGGTGTAAATGCACAGATGCCCTTACCACCATGGGGGCTGGCTAGATTCTGTCCAAGTCTCAACAATACAAAATAGAGAAGGCAGCAAGTTATTCACCAAGAAAAAAAAGCTGCCTTGGCATAAACTGCTTGAAAACTCACCTCATTCTCCTCCATTTTGAAGTTGAAGGAATCTTGTGGGATTGGAACTGATATGGTCCAACTTATATTATGGAAACAACTCAGAATTGTTTCAGAATCCTAAAAATCAATGGAGAATTTTTTTTTTAGATCAAGACTAAGTGCTTGGGGTGTGGCTTTACATCAGAGCACTTGCCTAGTGTGAATGAAGCCTGGGGTTCAATTGCTAGCTACTCCTCCCCCCAACAAAAACCTAAATAACACCTGAACATTAAAGTAGAACTGGATTGAGTTTTCAGATTTTAGCTACATTGATATTATTCTTCATAAGTGAAACTTTCTAAAGACTTTCTATTTCCATGCTACCAAAACATATGCTTTCCGTAGATGTAATGATTACTACATGAAAAAATGTCTACATTTATTCTTCTAGCACAATACTTGATGTTGCTGTTTTTAGACATGTCAAGTTATATCCTAGATAGATGTTACTTGTTTGGGTCCTTAAGTACCCACGACTATTTAATACCTCGATTTGTGATTTGTAGCAGAGCTGATAAGAAGAGGGTGGAGTCATTGCTCCTCTCAGAGAGTGTTAATTTCGTTATTGTTAAGTAGCCCTAATTCTTGCTCATTTTTACAGTCCTTCAACAGTACATCCATCTCCCCTTTGAAGAAGAATTGCTTTGCATAAATGGAGAGATTCTTCAAAAATAATTTATTCTTCCCCTGCCATCTATTTTCATACCTATTTTATCCCTTTTTTCCTCTTATAGTCTACATTTTATGCCATCTCATCCTCTTCGATATTCTGATTTTTTTTCCAGGCAGTGCCCACTGAATGCTTTTCCTAAATAATCACATCATGAAAATGATTTTTTAATTCCTTGATTTTTACCTTTCTCTCCAAATTATCCCGATTTTAATAAATTATTCTTTTGAGGTCCGTGACGTTACAGATATTATACATTTGTTTTCTTTGACTCAAGTATGACTTAAAAATTATAGTAGTTTATGTAACTTAGCCAAGGATTAGAAATCCCTAGATTTGTAGGTGAGAACAGGGGTGTGTGTGCAAGGTAAGGTGAAGAGAGAGGCATTTGCCAAGACTTAGACCTGGAAGATTTCTGAATGGAGGTATAAGAATTGGACTAAAATAGAATCACTGTGTGAGCCAGCCTCCACCACCCCATGAGCACACTATAATCTGTAGTGGTGGTTTGCTATGACATTAGACAGGCATGTCTTCTGTGTCCACCATGAATCATGCCAAAAGACAAAGCTGATATTGTTTTCTTACTTTTTCTTTTGTCAACCATAGTTTGGGTGTTCAGGATCCTAGAAAGGCCCTCACACAATGCCTGTTCCTCACATTGTGGCTACTAGAAGGCAGTGGAACCTGTAAGAGTCAGTAAAATGTCTTACAGCAACTTGAAATGGGATAGGAGACCCGGGCTCTTCTCACTTCATGTTCGAGCCATAATGTGAATGCTTCTCTACCATATGATCCTCAGAAGTCTGAAAGCAAAACGTTCCCCTGATGAGTCAAAAAACCTTTTCTTCTTTATAAGTTGATGTATTGTGTATTTATTACAGTAACAACTGATTAACACACCTTCATGGCCTCATTGACCTTAAAAATGTAGTTCTTCATCAATTCTGGTAACTTTTATCTGTGATGAAATTTAATTTTATTAGATGGAAAATAATTTACGTGATGAGGGAGCTGGGGAAAATTAAGCATATGAAGAGCAATGCCTGTTTTCCAATGAAACCCTACACATCTCAACTATACACATAACATAGCCAGTAAGAGGCATAAGAGTTCTTAAACATTTGATAGCCATTGTCTATCAGCTTTTCAACAGTGAGCATCCCTATTTAATGGCACTGATGATGTATTGGCACACAGGGAAAATATGAGTGAGAGTAGAAGAATTTTCTTTTTGTTTTTTGTTTGCTTGTGTTATTTTTGTTTTTTTGAGACAGGATTTCTCTATGTAGTGCTGGCTGTTATGGAACTCACTCTGTAGACTAGGCTGGCTCTGAACTAAGAGATCCATCTGCCTCTGCTTCCCAAGCACTGGGATTAAAGGGATGTGCCACCACCGCCTGGCTAAAGAATTGTCTATCCAAATATTTCTTAAATTTAAAAAATATTCAATGATATGATTTATAATAATTCTTCTTAATCATTTAAGATTAAAATGACTAAGATAAACAACAATATGAAAACAGGAATCTTGTTGGGGCTGGGGCAATGACTCAGTAAAGTGCTTTCTGGGTGAGCATGAGGAGCTGAGTTCAGTCTCAATCACTCACATAAATAGCTGGATAAGGTAGTGTGCCCTGGTGATCCCAGTACTGGGAAGGTGGCCACAGGACGGCCTCTGGAATTCAACAAGAGGGCAGCCTAGCCTAATCAGTAAGCCAAAGATCCCAGAGAAGGCCATTTTGTTGTTGTTGTTGTTGTTGTTGTTTTTACGTTAGATAGATGGCTGCTGAGATTTTCTTCTGGCCTCTACATTTACACACATACACCCATACAAACATATGCACCTACATACACATAAAAACATACACACACCTGCACACACATGGGATTCTTGCCTGAAAAATCAAACACAAATTTGTAGCCCAGTAAAAGTACTAATGAGTAATTAGATGAGTAAAAGAATGAAAAAATGTCCTTTGAGGTACAGAGAACAATCAATTGATGTATTTCCATGGTATTATTGCCACCAATGACCCTACTTTCAATTGTAAACTATATTTTGTTATTTAGCAATTGAAGGAGTAGTTTTTCTTCTTTCAGACATATTAAAAGATCTCAGTAGAAAAGAGAATGAAGATTTCCTGAATTCCATGCCTTCTTATTCCACAACAGTCTTACGTGATTACACAGGTTGAAGGCTTAGAGCCACACAGTGTACTCTGAGATGCTGACATCTTGACTCTTTGTCACAAGTTTGAATAAGACTTTAATTAACAAAAATAATGCAAGAGCAATATTCTAGTGAAGCCTACTCCCTACATCTTCCTTAAACTGTCCCTCTGTAGTCAAACTGTTTCTGTAAAGGAAAACTCTTAACTTCTCTTTAATATGCTGTCATACAACTCAGTATTGGTCTTAAGTTGCTCATCACATTTTAAAAGTTATATACTAGTGTAATTAGCAATTTAGATCTGATTTCCTCATCAGAGTAAAAATTAATGGCATGAACCAGATCTGTCCTCTAATCCCTATAAATCTAGCCCAGTGTACGGCATCCAGCAGGTATATTGAAAATAATTATCTAATAACTGAAATGCATAGGTCTTATTTCTTTTACCACACATTAGGCATGAAGGGAAATAGCCAGTCCAAAATGTAAGGATTGCACTAGGTGGTTCTCAGTGCTGAGAAAGTTACTGAAAGAGATTTAGGGCTTTCTTTCCCCAGCTTCCATTCATTTGAGTCATCAGTCCACTCATTCATTGACGAGCACGTCTTGACAGACTACAATGTGTCAGGCTCTGTTTTGGGAGCAGTGAATGAAACACAGGAGCTTGTCTTTATGAAAGAAAGAAAGATTTTTTTGACAGATAAGTTTTGGGAGATGATGTTATGAGGATAACCAGGTGCTCTTTTGTTGTCTTAGTTTAATGAGGCGTCTTACTCGGGGTAAATATTTCTATCTTCCTATTCACTCATGCCTTATACCACTACTCTTTTCCATTAGCCTCGCCCTTTGCCACATGGCCTCATGCTCTTCCCTAGTTAGACCAGGCCTGTATCACGCAAGCCTCACACTTTGTATGGCATTGTAGAATTTGTGATTTGAAACACAGTCCCCAGAATCAGTGCTTTTCCTGTAGACTTTCTCAGTAGTTTCTCAGACTTAGTTTCTGTTTTGTTTATTCTGTGCTACCTTCACTCTGTACCTCAGGCTACTGGCAAGCATAAGCATCACTTTAAAAGTAATTTAGGAAATAAGTGTTCTTCCTCTAGGGTGCAAATAAAAGGAAAAGTTGTAGTAAATAGCTAATGCAAGCAAAAGGTGCCTTGGGGGAACCCTAAGAGTCAGTTCTTTCAAACCAGCAATAACTTCTGGTACTATTGGTCCTGAGGCAGCAGCCGTCAACATTGTTTAAAAAAGCTCCCTCATGGTGCTCTCATTAATTAACTGCACTGTTTGTTGATTCTAGATTGATTCAGTTTGTTCTCAGGAGAGCATTTGTGGAGGCTTGGTAATGCTTGATGCAGAATTTCATCTTCAGGCCCTAAATTCCCAGGATGGAGGTTTACTGGTACATATAGAAGATGAAGTGAAAAAGAGAATTTGTTAGATAAAAATGGTAATCAAAATATTTTAAATTCAGATGTAATTTTTGAAGATTTTCCCCACAGAGCTAAAAAAATTACCTGAAGCAAAGTTTGACTGACAGGCAGGCTTAACAAACACAACAAGACAAATGGCATGCAAAGCAGATAGGGAAGTATTTGTTGCTAATGACTTGAGAAAGCATTTTAATTAAGTTGTTTGCCAATTAATGCCTCACTTCTAACAGTCCATAAATATTTAAACGCTTCCTAAACTTACTTTCTTACAGAAACACTTGCAATTGTTACCATAGAGCTTCTTTAGGAATCTCACAAGATTAAAAAAAAAAAAACAAAACTTTAAAATGTCTGATATGTCTACACACTTCTTCCATCCTGTCCTACAAAGAGTGAATAACAACAGGCTGCTTGCTGTTTGAGCCTGTCATAGAAATTGAACATATACAGAAGATAGTATGTTTAAATTCAAGTTATTAGGAAGAGCCAAGAAAACATTCTCAGATGATGCACTACAATCCAACAAATAGCTATTATTAATAATTGAGTCATCCAACTTAGAAACCTCCAAAATGCTGCCTCCCAACCACCGTGAATCAAAGGACAGCACATGAGTCTGACCATCTTCACCATACCAGATTTGGATCTAGTTTGTAAGATAGCTACCATTAACCCCAAATTGCTAGACAGCCCCTCTCTTTTCCTGCTTCCCCCTTCTTGGGACGAGCATTCTTAATCTTAGTGTTTACTTTAAGTGGTTTTCATGAAATGAAGGAATGTGAATAGATCACAGTTAGAATTCATCCAGACTACTAAGAACATTTGTCCCTTCATTAGTACATGGCATTTTCTTGTACGACACAGTGACCATGTCATCCATTACCAAGCTGAGAGGCCTTATCCACCTGGCCTAGAAGCCACAAGCACATCTGCCACCTGACCTGCTGTGCAGGAGTCAGATGGCAGCAGAGAAAGAATCCACTTGCACTGAGTCATTTATAGTGGAAATCGGAGGGGAGGGAAGGAAGTCACAAGGGAGTTTTTCTGCTAATGAAATGTTTGCTCCTTCAGAGACTGTGGGAGTACATAGGGCTGGCAGTGGAAGGTGGGTAGGAGGCATTCCAGAGCACCCATGAGGAAATCCACATCTGTGCACGCTGGAGGAGAGCAGCATAGCATCCTCCAGGGGCCCATAACAAGTGTCTCCAGTCACTCAACCCTATGAACAGATCACTGTCCCAACACCAGGAAAGTCAAATCATTTGTGTTACAATGGGAGAGTTGAACAGTAATAACAAAGTAACTGTTACTGCAGGAACTTAGCTATGTAGTAACCTGATCAAAGAGTTCTGAGAACATGGTAACTTTTGTTTTCTATGCAGATGACATTTGGACATTGTGAGTACTGTGTCAAAGAGGTCATCATTTGCAGGGGAGTCTCCCATGTGGAGACCCTCTGACCTTCAGAAGACAGCAGCTGGTGGCTGTCCTAGGGTATCTACTGCTGTAAAGAGACACCATGACCAAACTCTTATAAACAAAACACTTAAATGGGGTGGCTTGCTTACAGTTTCAGAGGTTCAGTCCATTATCATCATGATAGGAGCATGATGGCATGCAGGCCATTGTAGTGCTGGAGCTGCTTCATCTTGTAGGCAACAGGAAGTTGGCTGAGACACTGGGTGGTATCCTGAGCATAGGAAACCTCAAAGCCCACACTTACAGTGACACATTTCCTCCAACAAGGCCATATCCACTCCATTAAAACCATGCCTTCTAATAGTTCCACTCCCTATGAGGTTATGGGGCCAATTACATTCAAACTACCACAGATAAAGTTAGGAGGTCACTTTACCATGTTTTTGATCCCCCCAAATGTCCATGTTCTCTGTTAGTGATCATTGAATTCGTTGGAGTCATGTGGATGCCAACACATCATGCACTTACAAGACATGAGCTACATGACATTATCTTCTAACTCCAGTCACTTTAGTCTTATAATTTTAAATACTTATATCATTTGAACTTATTACTTAACTGGAGTTTAACTAGAAATCAAAACTTTTAAAATGTCGTAATTTAAAAAAAAAAGTAAAGGAAGACAAAGCCTCATATGATGGTTAATTTTATATGTCAGTTTGCCTGGGCAATGGGAAGCCCAGATACCTGGATAAGCATTACTTCTGAGTGGCAATGTTTATGGAAGAAATTAGCAATTGAAGAAAAAAATAAATAAAACTGAGTCAAGCTTATCCCCTCCATCCAATGTGGATAGGCACCTCCAGTCCCCTGGGGCCTGGACAGAAAAGAAAGGGGAAAGAATGTAGATTTCTTTTTTTCTTTGACTATTTTAGATGAGGCTTCAATTTCCTGCCTTCAACACTCCTGGGTCTCAGACCTTCAGACCTATATTAGTTTTGACATCAAAACACATCTTTGACTCTCAGACCTTCACATTCTACCACCATGTTTTCGTTGGGAGGGCCTCTCATCTTTTATAATCACATAAGATTGTAACACAAATCTTAAAAGGTCTTATTAATAAAAAGCAAACCCAGAGCCAGATATTGGGTTGATATGTGGAAAGATCAGAAAGACAAAACAAGCCACAGCCAACCTCACCTCGCCAACTTCTCTGCTGATTCTAGTTCCTCAGACTGAAAGACTTTGAGTCCTCACCCAGAAGGGATCTCAGTTGAACTGCTGCTAAAAGCCTAAAAGTTTAAAAGCCTCTAGTTCCTGGTCCTCACACCTTATATACCTTTCTGCTTCCTGCCATCACTTCCTGGGATTAGAGGTATGTGTCTTTCCCAAAGAAGACATGAGATATCAAGTCCTGGGATTAAAGGTGTGAGTCTTTCCCAAACAAAGACATGAGCTCTCAAGTGCTGGGATTAAAAGTGTGTGCCACCATAGCTGGCTCTGTTTCCAGTGTGGTCTTGAACTCATAGAGATCCAGACAGATCTCTGCTTCCCCAGCGACAAGATTAAAGGTGTGTATGCCACCATTTTCTGGCCTCTATGTCTAATCGAGTGGCTGTTCTGTTCTCTGACCCCAGATAAGTTTTATTAGGGTACACAATATTTTGGGAGACAATATATCACCACATTTCCCCTTTTTTATTTAAAATAATAAAAGGTTATAACTAATATAAGAAAAAACTATATCCAATAAGTTCAATAAGTATATACAATATATACAGTCAAGAATTACATTAACAATGTCTAGTCCATTAACATTTGATTGATTCAGACAGGAAAACTCCATTATATATATTAACAATGTCCAGTCCATTAACATTTGACAAATTCAGACAAGAAATTTCATTATTTATCCTATTTTGGTGAGTCCAATCCAAAATTTGTACATAATATAAAAAAATAAAATCCAATATAAAATATTTAAAACAAGTAGTTCCTTTTTAAAAGTATAATCAATAATCTACCTTTTATCTTATTTTTATATCTTTCCTTTTTTCTTTTTAGAGTAGATTCAATAACCTACCCATTTATCTTATTAGTTCTTTCTTTTATTCATAGTAGATTCAATAATCTACCTCTTATCTATATCTTTTTTCTTTTCTTTTTAAAACAAGAACCCTGAATCTAATCTCTTTGTTTAGCTTTTTTTGACCATTAATAATTAAAAACTTGTAACCAACCATCATAAACAATGACAATATCCATAATTCATTAAATCACCAAAAACCACCCACCTATCCTCTTGCAAATGTAGGCGTTGTATTCTTCAAAATTACTTCCTGCTATCTGGGTGCAAAAGCATCTTTAGGAGATCCTGAAAAGAAAAATTTTGGATTAATTGTCAAGTCCTTGGAGAGTTAGCTGTATCATTTGTCCAGTCTCTGCATAATGGGGAAGTTCAGAGCTTATCTCAAGTCCTTGCTTGGAGTAGCCTGTGAAGCTGGATCATCTCAGCTAGCCATCTCAAAATTGTCCTGAGTAGCTGGGTGGTGCAGGCGCATGCCTTTAATCCCAGCACTTGGGAGGCAGAGCCAGGTGGATCCCTGATAGTTCTAGGCCAGTCTGGTCTACAGAGTGAGATCCAGGACAGGCACCAAAACTACACAGAGAAACCCTGTCTCAAACAAACTAACAAACAAAAAAACAAAAACAAACAAACAAACAAAAACCCCAAAATTGTCCTGAGTAGTTTCCAAAGCCAATCTTTGGGTAGTGATAGTCAGCTTAATGGCTTTATAATAGTCCATGTAGAATCATCATTGTGGAACCTCAACCATGTTTTTGGAGATTTCATAGTCATTGGTAGGCATGGTCATGGTTCTTTGCAGTTTTTTTTTTTTTTTAAACCTGAGAGATCAGAAAAACAGAAAGAAGCCAGCCATGTTCTTACTACTTAGAAATCCTCAGCCAAGGAGAGCTACTTTCTGTATGCCCACACCTATATGCCTTTCTGTTCTGCATCTCACTTCCTCTCTCCAACCAGGTACATCACTTCCTTTCTGTCTGTACAGACCTCCAGACCTTTATGGTTAGTGCTGGGATTAAAAGCATGTGTCACCATGCCTGGCTCTGTTCCCCAGTGTGGCCTTGAACCCACAGAGATCCAGGTGGATCTCTGCCCTCCCAAATGCTAGGATAAAAGGCATCTGCTACCATTGCCTGATTTCTACATTTAATATAGTGGATGGCTTTTTCCTCTGATTCTCAGATAAGCCAATTTTGAGGGTACACAGATAAAATATCACCACATAATATTAATATAATTATTCCGGTATTAGTTGTTACCAGTATAACATTAAAAATATATTTCTTCTGTGGGTTGCATTTCTCTGGAGAACATTGGTTAACTTAGCCTATACAGAGCCTATTTCACATTCACATAGCAGATGGGGAAAGACGGCTAACATGAGATAGTCCACACTTCTTTCCTTGGCTGTGAGGAAATATCAAGGACTACTCTTGCCTTCTTGTTGTAACCTGGACAAAACGAAACCACGTGCAACTGTTTTCAGATGCTGCCCTGCTTTGAAGGACTTTGATCTTTGATTGAGGACAGTGGTTCTCAATCTTTCTAATGCTGACTTTTTAGTGCAGTTCCTCATGTTGTGGTGATCCTCAACCATTAGATTATTTTTGTTGCTGCTTCATAACTGTAATTTTGCTACTGTTATGAATCATAATGTAAATATTGTAGCTAGAGTTTTCCTGCCTTGCCCACAGTCAGGACAAATCTTTGTCACCCACCAGTCCCACAGCCACTCAGACCCAACCAAGTAAACACAGAGACTTATATTGCTTACAAACTGTATGGCTGTGGCAGGCTTCTTGCTAACTGTTCTTATAGCTTAAATTAATTCATTTCCATAAATCTATACCTTGCCACGTGGCTTGTGGCTTACCGGCATCTTCACATACTGCTTGTCATGGTGGTGGCTGGTAGTGACTCCTTCTAACTTCATGTTCTTTCTTTTCTCCTCTCTGTTAGTCCCACCTATACTTCCTACCTAGCTACTGGCCAATCAGTGTTTTATTTATTGACCAATCAGAGCAACATATTTGCCATACAGAACATCCCACAGCAAAATATTTGTGTTTTCTGATGGCCTCAGGTGACCCCTGTGAAAGGATCATTCGACCCAAAGGGGTCATGACCCATAGGTGAAAACCACTTCTTTAGGCTATTTTCCCTAGTTTGTAACTGAAAGCACTTCCTTGCCCTTAGCCCTGGACAAGCTTCTCTGTACTGGCTTAGTCTGGGAGTCAGATTTGTATTGAGTGGTTCAGGCAGGTGCAGCTTGAGATACAAACAATTAGAAGTGAGGAATGCAGAGAAAGAGATCTTGCTGTGCCTAGGCTTCTGGAGTCTACTGCTGAACACAATCTAGGCACAGGTGGACCTTCACTGGACTGGCAAAAGACCCTGAATGTAGCAAAGATCGTGATTCACAAAGCTTCCACAATAGAAGCCAAAGTCGGAGGAGCCCAAATAGATGGCCAGGACTTAAGGGGGTCACAGAAATCCGGAACAAACAAGTAGTCAGGAAAGTTAAGGGTTCATGAAACCATTTGATTTTCTTGTGATAACTGAACAGAACCTGAGTATTCTGAAAATTTCACTGTGATTTTCTCTTTTCAGCTCCAATTTTTTAGACCAGTGTCAGTTTGCAACAAGTGAGCTGGAAAAATGCATTTATTATAGGTTTCCAGTTTTAAAAAATTTTAATGCATCCTCTTTACAGCCAGCTCCTCTGTCCACAGCCAGGGGTTAACTTTTAACCCCCTTGTCCCTTATAGCCAACAACTGCCTGGATCAGTTAACTTTCAATAGTTGTTTCTACGTGACTCCTAGTATGCATCCATGCCTGATGGTCCTACGTGACTCCTAGTATGCACCCTGTACCTGATACTATAAAAGGGGGCCAGTACTCACCTCTATTGCCACAGCCCCAGAATTCCAACATTGGCTGTGGTCTCAGCTAGCTGATAAGCTTTTGTGCCCTGTAGTGTGTTATTTTATTATTATTTTTTTCTGGAATAAAGTTTGCTTCTGGTTTAATAGACTTTGGTGGTCTGTCCCCCATTATTGCATGATCCCGGACCCAATAAGATCTTCATTTCAGAGGGGTTCTTTCTTATGACTGTGACGAATGAACACTGCACAGAAAGGACCAAAAGACCCTGAGCAGCCAGGCCATGCTGGAACAGGGCTGTTAGCATTTCCAGTATCACCTGGCCGATCCCTAAGGCCCCCAGCTGTAGCCAACAAGAATACCTTTTGCTCACGCATTGTGCCTGGTCAGCCCAAGGTCCTACAGCCGCTCATACATTGTCACTATTCAGGCAAATGCTTAGTCAGACCAGGGCTGACTATGTAATCTATGTGCATGCACTGCATGGCTGCTTAAGTCTTTGTATGCATGTGTTAAGCCCCCTTTAAAAGCGATCTCCTCCTGTTACTCACACTCTCTCCCCAACACTTTCCTTCCAGAGGCTGGCCTCCACAACCTCCCTCTCTTCACACCCTTCCAATCAACTTCCAGCATGGTTTTGTAGTACATTGTGGTTCGTTCTTGCTGCTGCCAAACTGCAACAATGGCCCTCAGCCTACTACCATGGGATCACAGCTTTTTTTGTCCAATGACATTGCTATGTGGCTGTTGATTGTCCATCAAATTTAAACAGAAATCTACAGAATTTTCCCTGCACTTTGAATTGTATCATATAAAACTCAAAATAAATTTGCTTTGGTTTTCTTTTGTTAATCTATCATGTTTGTTTCTTTTTTTAATGATAGTGTTGTTGTGGATCCTTATGATGGTGAGGAATGGCATTGGCCTTCTGTCCCTGTACTGCTTATCACGTCAGGCAACCTGAACTAATTTGGATGGTTATCAGCCCAACGGTTTCCTTCCATTCAGTATTTTCCTGCTTCATCTCAGGTAACACCTTTACTTTCAAACATTACATGTACTGATTTATATTTTCTGCCAATTTCAGTAATTGATAGCTGGATTTGGACTTCTTTTTTTATTCTGAATCTGTGACTTCACAGGTACACTCCTGAATTTCAAGTTTCAAAGTGGCCATGCCTTCTCTTGGCTTCCTTTTCTCTATACCTTACTAGACTTATGTAACATCTTGTATTCTATTTATTTTCTTCTACTACTCAGCTTCCTCTCCTGGGGACATGAAGCATCACACTTTCATTCTCTTAGTACTTAGCTAACTATAAAAAATTTAAATTTTACATGCATACCCACAAAATATTTCCTTTGTGTTTGTTTGTTTGTTTGTTTGTTTTTAAAGATTTTATTTATTTATTATGTATACAGAAGAGGGTGCCAGATCTCATTACAGATGGTTGTGAGCCACCATGTGAGTGCTGGAAATTGAACTCAGGACCTCTGGAAGAGCAGTCAGTGCTGGTGCTCTTAACCTCTGAGCCGTCTCTCCAGCCCCCCCCCCCTTTTTTTTTTTTTTTTTTTTAAATTTTTTTGAGACAGGGTTTCTCTGTGTAGCTTTGGTGCCTAACCTGGATCTCACTCTGTAGACCAGGCTGGCCTCGAACTCACAGAGATCCACCTGGCTCTGCCTCCCGAGTGCTGGGACTAAAGGTGTGTGCCACTACCGCCTGGCTTCCATTCTTTTTTAAAATAATAATTATATACCTGTGTACTGTTGTTGTTTCAAATTGTTTAGACTGACACAACTTTTAACAACCTGTACCCTTCCCTCCACCTCTACCAACTTCCTCACAGTTTCCTGAGTTTCTTATGCTTTCCTGACCACCCCACCCCACCCACCACCCCTTCTCACACAGCAGGAGTCTCCTGCGGCTCACACAGGGAGTCAAACCTCATGATTCACAAACCCTTAGGACTCCTGGGTTACTTCATTGCTGGAGAACAGTAGGAAGGTCCATTTTATCAAACAGCTTGTCTGTTGTTAGCTAAAGGAGAACCCAAATAAAAACATGTGCTGTAACTGTGACATCCCCATGTCTTTGTTAGCCTCTGCTTCTCCTTGCCCTTCTTCTATTTTTAATCTTAGGCAAGAAATCAGGTGGGTTTTCTGTCCAGCTTGTGGTTGCAGTTTACTTGGGCATTACTGTATCCAATACATCTAGGTTCCCGATTGTGTCCTAGGGCATTACTGCATCTAATACATCTAGGCTCTTACTTGGCTCCAAGGGCCATGTATGTCTAGGCTCCTGATTGGCTTGTGAACCAATCTGTGTGAGACCTGACCAGATCCCTGAGAAGCTTTTCTGATGTGCCTGAGACAGTGAGTTTTGGTTCCCATTAGTTTGGCTTTTGTATTCCTTGCACATTCCAAGCCATTTCCCAGTTGCTTTTACTATCATTTGTATATTTTCTAAATTTGAAAGTTAATAAAGCATTCTTTGTCTGGATGAGTGATTTGTCTCCTCAATTAATTAAGCCTGTCTAGATTTCTTCTGTGTGCTCATAACTTCTAATAATTGCTAGTAGGTATCAGAAATCCATAAACTGAGACTGATTTTTTTTTAAAAGTACTTAGTGTTGGAGACTGGAAAAATGGCTCAGCAGTTAAGAGTACTGGCTGCTCTTCCAGAGGACCTGGGTTCAATTCTCAGTACCCACATGGTAGCATATAACTGCCTGTAATTCCAGTTTCAGTGGATCCAACACCCTCACACAGACATGTGCAGGTAAAACACCAATGCACATAAAATTAATAAATAAAAAAGAACTTAGTGTTACTTCAAAATCTGAATATGAGATTCTTTTGTGAACCCATCATTTTTTTTTTTTTTTATTGTGATGACACCTTTGGATTTGTTTCTTTGGCTAGTGTTCTGGTTTCCTCCTTAAGGTCCCCCACTCTGTCTCCCATTGGTTTATCCTTCTTTTTCAAAAACAGTTAATTGATCATATTGTTGCTGGTTGGTATTGTAGAGTGTCCACCATACTTCCTGGTTTAATGTTGCTGTGCATTTTAGTTCTGTCTTTCCTTAGCCCCGATACCATTTTCATTGCATTGCATTTTTCTTGCCTGTTCTAGCTTCTTTCTTTCTTTCTTTCTTTCTTTCTTTCTTTCTTTCTTTCTTTCTTTCTTTCTTTCTTTCTTTCTTTCTTTTTTTAAATTATAAACTGTATGACCATGGCAGGCTTCTTGCTAGCTAGATCTTACATCTTAAATTAACCCATTTCTATAAATCTATACCTTGCCACGTCGCTCGTGGCTTACTGGTATCTTTACATCTTACTCCTCATGGCGGTGCAGCTGGCAGCTTCTCCTCTCTAGCTTCTTTCTACTTTGACTCTATTCACTTTGCTCTGTAGTTGTTTTCTTACATGTCTCTTTTGGTGTATATGGGTTTTGTTCTATTCATTCATATTAGATCTAGCAGAAGTGACTTGACCATTATCAATAAGGAACTGACTAAATAGCTTTGCACTGATTTTATTCTCTATTGGTGAATACATGATTAAATCTGATTTTCAGGTCCCTAGTTAGGAAGCTGAACCACAGGCTCAGTCTCTAGGTCACTCACTCCTGAAATTGATCACACATCTGTCTAACAGGTTTCTGCTATACTGAGCAAGGGAGCTTGTTTTCCTTTTAGCTGGTTCTGATGCACTCAACAGATAGACCACAGGGCTACCTAAAGCCATCTGAAATTAACCAGAAAGTACTTCAGCTCTTCTGGTTTATGCTTCCCCTAGATGAAAGACTCAAAATACTCAATGTATGTTACTGTTCTTACTGTTCACAATGTTCTTGTCTTATGTTCATCTGTTTGTGAATATAAACATATCTGAGATTATAAAAATAGGTCATTCACAATACCTAACTCTTGGCATATATATATATATATATATATATATATATATATATATATATATAGCCATTCTACAGTTTATTGTCTGTGAAATATTATTCTGCCTTAAAAAAAGGAGGTTCTGTCACCTGGAAAAACATAGATGAACCTTGCAGATATTGTCCTGAATGAAATCAGACAGACACAAGAAAGACTAGTACTGGATGTTATCACACTTGAAATCTAGAAAAGACAAATTTATAGAATCAGGTAATAGAGCAGTGATACTGAATGACAGGTGATGGGAGATGCAGAAAATTAGGAAATGTTGGCCAGAGAGTGCTAACTTTCAGTTATGAAATGAATGATATCTAGAAATCTAATATATAGCATCTACTGTGATGATCACATCAACTTAAGTATGGTAATTGTTGCCACATTATGTGTACTCCATTAGCACTGTATACCATGCAGATACATGCAATGTCCACACATCAGTTAAATCCTGTGAAGTCAACAAAAAGATAATCACTGTTGTTTGGCTATCTTATAAAAGTTAGCAAACTTTAAAATTTTTGAGCATTTGTACTGTTATGAAAGAAATATGGATATGATAGGGGAGGGAAGTTTCTTGGCTGATGCCCAAGTAGCACCCCTCAATGGTACATAGCCAATTACTCTCCTAACTAAATGGCACCTTGTAGCCCAAGTTGGAGGTCCCAAAGCAGGAGAACTAGAGTTCTTTCTGCTTACTTTCAGGTGCCACATGGTGGACAAACCATTGATTTTGCTTACAATGCATATATTCTAGCCCTGTAGAGGAAGTCACTATGGCAGGATCTGGAGCATGGGGCTATTTTTCTCCAAAGTATGGTATGCAAAAGTGGTCAGTAGTTCTTAATGGAGAAATAGTTTATATTATATTGTGGAATATTATTTCAACTATGTAAAGATGTGTTACATTTGTTTATACTGTGAAATATTACTTTAACTATGCAAAGGTATGTTATATTTGTTTCTGCTGCCATTTTTAGCAAAGTAAAAATGTGTTACATTTTTTGTGCTCCATCTGTTTAATTATGTAAAGATGTGTTGCATTTGTTTCACTTTGCCTGCCTAGGCATCTGATTGGTCTAATAAAAAGCTGAAAAGCCAATAGCTAGGTAGGAGAGGGATAGACAGGGCTTTCAGGCAGAGAGAATAAGTAGGAGGAGAAATCTAGACTCAGAAGAATGAGAATAGAGAAGAAGGAGGAGAAAACCAGGGAGAAAGAGTGGGACATGCCTGGAGCCAGAAGCCAGCCATATGTGGAGACAGCAGGAAAGTAAGATATACAGAAAAAAAGAAAGGTAAAAAGCCCCAAGGCAAAACTTAGATGAAGAGAAACAGGTTAAGTTATAAGAGCTAGCAAGAAATGAGCTTAAGATAAGGCTGAGCATTCAAAATTAATACTAAGTCTCCATCCATGTCATGATTTGGGAGCTGGTTGTGGCCCAAAAGAAAATGCTTTGTACAGTATGACATGGACGCATCTGGGAAAGTATTCTAAATACAAATAAAACAACTTCTCCAAACAACATATGCTGCTTCTTTGGGATGATGTAGATGTGTATGAAGGTCCTGAGTAAAAGTGACCCTCACTTCCACACTTGCTGTTTATCTTAGTTTGGGTTTCTATTGCTATGAAGAGATACAATGACCACAGCAACTCTTATAAAGGAAACATTTAATTGAGGGTGGCTCACTGTAGCTTGAGTTTTTCTGCCTTGCCCACAGTCAGGACAAATCTCTGTCACCTGCCAGTCCCACAGCCGCTCAGACCCAACCAAGTAAACACAGAGACTTATATTGCTTACAAACTGTATGGCCGTGGCAGGCTTCTTGTTAACTATTCTTACAGCTTAAATTAATCCATTTCCATAAATCTATATCTTGCCACGTGGCTGGTGGCTTATCGGCGTCTTCACATGCTGCTGGTCATGGCGGCGGCTGCAGTGTCTCTGTTCATGGCAGCGGCTGTAGCCAGTCCTTCTGCCTTCCTGTCCTTTTATTTCTCCTCTCTGTTAGTCCCACCTATCCTTCCTGCCTAGCCACAGCCGATCAGGTTTTATTTATTAACCAATCAGAACAACTTGACATACAGACCATCCCCCAGCACAGCCAAGTGCAGACCATCTCAAACACCTGCACTCAGGCCCATGGTCCTAATCATCCTCTATACGGACCTGCTGGGTAATGCCACAAGGAACCCAAGAAGGGCTCCCACAGGACATACAGATCATCCCACAGCACTTCCCCTTTTCTTTTTTTTAAAAAGGAAGGTTTTAACTTTTACACATCTTTAAAGCCAGCTTGGTATATTTGGGAATTTGGGCGTAGCATCTCTTAACTACTTCCTGCTGGAGGGGGGCGCTATATCTTATGGGGACGCAAAGAAAATTTTAGGATCATGGAGTAGTCCGTGAGACCGTATCGTCTGAGCCAGTTGCCTTGAAACGATTCTGGATGTTGGATCATCTGGGCCATGGTGTCATCAGAGACCTTTCAGGGGGTCTTGGCTGGTCAAACCTGATGTATCTTAATCTGGAAAAAATCCATAGCCTCTGGCTTTCTGTAGAGACAAAAGCAGAGTCTCCTTTCCAAAGTAACACATCCTTATATCCAAATTTTAAAGTCAAGATATCTTTAATATATACATATTGGTTTAACTCAACATCTTTTACGATCAAATGTTTTTCTGCAGTTAAAAATCCCAAAGACAATATAATCCAAACTCTCTGTGTGATATCCATCTTTACATGGCTTATTTTTTATATTATTTTTACTTTCTCTTTAAAGACTTTATTTTTTTAAAAAAAAAAAACTTTCTATTTCTTTATATAACTGTCTATGTTCCTTTTTCTCTCTCTTTTAAGCCTATGTACATTTTTACATGCATTATCAGTCTTATTGAGAACTTATTGCTTTAAACTGTAGCCTTCTAAGCCTGAAACGGCTCTGTGGCTGCTGTCTCCGCCCACTTCAATTTCCCAACTTGGCGGTGGTACGTTTTCCGCCAGCTCTGGGAGCCATCAAATCTCAGAAATAGTGGGTCTACACTTTTATCCAAGCAGCGTGTAGCCCAGAAACCTCTTTTTTTGTTTTGTACTAGCAAAGGCTAAATCCACCACGCAGCTTAATGTGCCACTTGCAGAGGCCTCATTCCCGCCATACTGCAGGTCGAGCACACACACTAGGAACCTGCCAGTAACTCAAACCGGCAGCTGCCGCTCATTTGAGAGAGAGAATTAGGAACTGTGGGGCATTTACCGACGTCACCGTTCCTGGAGAACTTACCGACGTCACCGCTCCGTGTGTTGAGTTCTGAATCCTCTTTACGACCACTCGAGGATTCTTCTCAGATCACACTTTATTGGAGCGCCTCTTGGTTAAGGGACTTTGTCTTTAGTATTTTTTTTTTCATAACACCGGCCTTTATCCCTGTTCATTTGTCCTTTTTCTTTAGTCCCTCTCTTTTTTTTTTTCTTCCCTTTTTTTCTTTAGCCCCACATTGGGCGCCATTTGTAGCTTGAGTTTTTCTGCCTTGCCCACAGTCAGGACAAATCTCTGTCACCTGCCAGTCCCACAGCCGCTCAGACCCAACCAAGTAAACACAGAGACTTATATTGCTTACAAACTGTATGGCTGTGGCAGGCTTCTTGTTAACTATTCTTACAGCTTAAATTAATCCATTTCCATAAATCTATATCTTGCCACATGGCTGGTGGCTTATCGGCGTCTTCACATGCTGCTGGTCATGGCGGCGGCTGCAGTGTCTCTGTTCATGGCAGCGGCTGTAGCCAGTCCTTCTGCCTTCCTGTCCTTTTATTTCTCCTCTCTGTTAGTCCCGCCTATCCTTCCTGCCTAGCCACAGCCGATCAGGTTTTATTTATTAACCAATCAGAACAACTTGACATACAGACCATCCCCCAGCACAGCCAAGTGCAGACCATCTCAAACACCTGCACTCAGGCCCATGGTCCTAATCATCCTCTATACGGACCTGCTGGGTAATGCCACAAGGAACCCAAGAAGGGCTCCCACAGGACATACAGATCATCCCACAGCAGCTCACTTACAACTTCAGAGGTTCAGTCCATTATGATCATGAAGAGGAGCATGGCAGTACGCAGGCAGATGTGGTGCTGGAGCTCAGAGTCCTACATCTTGCAGGTAACAGGAAGTTGACTCACTGTCACATGAGGGAAGCTTGAGAAAAAGATCTCAAAGCCCCCCCCCCTTGTCGTGACATACTTCCTCCAAATAGACCATACCTACTCCAGCAAAGCCACACCTTCTAATAGTGTCACTCCCTTTGGGGGCCATTTTCTTTCAAACACTGTTCAAAAGATCTACTAGGATAGAAGAAATAAAAATACTGCAGGCACAGGAGCACATTGTCACCTCTCAAATGTGATACATGACTGCAAATTCCCAGAATATGAGCTCTCTCTCCTCACCAGAACAAGCCCTGCCTATCCAGTCTTCATGTTAGATGTCTTACTCTCATGAAGGTCCTCCTGCTCCCCTCACTTCAGTGGCTGGAGAAGACGGCCTTCTACTTTGATTTCATACTTTAATCACATCATTCATTTTCCTGGTGTCCATGCCATCTTCTAAGACATTAGAGGTTTTTTTTCATTGTGAAATCTCTATGATAACATAAGCAGCATGATATTTCAAGAAATAGCAAAGATGTGAGTGAATGGACAAGTCATGAGCCAATGAGCTCCATGCAGAAGCTGAAAGCTAAAACAAGAGATTTGCTTACCATTTCTCACATGTTCTTGATTCTCCTGCATTAGGAAAAGAAATGTGTATTGTCTTATCATTTCTTATCACACAGATGCAGCAATGTCCCGTTGCTTTCTAAGGATCACTGGTCCCCTACTTTCTGGAGTCTACAAGAAGATTGAGGACTAGCTGGAAGGAAGCCACTTAGAAACACTTTTATGCCTACTATACTGTTTGCCATTCTCCTCTGTTTCTTTCAGGGCAATAAGAGGGAAATGTTGGAACAAACAAATGACACATTCCCCATGCCAGCATGCTAACTATAAGATGATATCTTTATCAATTAATTATTAAAACTATACCAGGATACCACTCGTATTTTCAGATGGAGTCCTGCTGTGTTACTCAGACTGGTCTCAAACTCCTGCTTCAGACTCTCAGTGCTCCTCGAACTGTGGATGGATACCACCACACCCAGCTTTACCACCCCTTGAAGATAAAGACATTGACATTTACAGACTTATAATCCAAACAAGCTCACCATTACTGAACTATCAGAATTGTGATGCCACTGCTGTTTGTTTCCTTCTTGTCTGATTGAAAGCGCAACTTAGTGTAATGCTCCTATTCCTTTCTAGTATGAAGTAGAAGATTTTCTTAAGAGAGTGGTTTCCTGTGGGAGGAGCAGAGACTAACAGGAAGAGGAGACCAATGATTTAAGAAAGGAAGCCAAATGTTTGGTCTCTGTGAGACCCAATTTCAGAGGCCAAAGAAAGCAAAGACTCAAGCTGTGAGAAGCAGAGTGGCTTTGCTATGGCCTTTGTGGCAGCCTACATCTTCGAACACAGGTGTCAAATTGGCTCTGTTGTTGTTTTGTGTTTATTTTTTAAATCTATTTTTCTTTATTCTTTGAGGATTCATACATGTACATATTATATTTCACTTCAATAAATCCAAATGTAATTTTTACATTCTTTTTAATTCACCACCACCACCACCAAGCATGTGACTCTGTCTAAAGTAGTGTGACGTCCAGCAAGCCACAAATGTTTCTAAGCTTTAGTTGCATGCTACTTTTGAAGACTGTACATGAAAAAAGGCAGTGAATACAAAAGGGGTTTCTAATCTAGCAAGTGTGACAGGAAGGAGCAAGGTCCCTTGGTGACATACGCTAAACAGATCTTGTGAACCTTTTGAGTCTCCCAGTGAAAGGAGACTAAGTTCTGGTTTGGGGAGGGGAGTTACCCAGGTGGACTCAATGACTTCATTGTAAAGACTCCTCCTAAGGAGTAAAGGAGAAAAGAAAGGTCAGAGGGAAAGCCCAGCATTAAGACTCGTATTTTACCTGCTCACTGTACAGGCCTGGGGACTAAGGGGAGTTTGAGCCTGAGACCCACACTGGGGGTGGGGGAAGGAAAAAAAGGTAGGCATAATGGCATGTACTTGTAATTCCAAGTGCTGGGATTATAGGTGTGCACTACCACATCTTGTTTATACATGTGAAAATTATAAATAATAGGTACTCACAAGAAAGAGAGAGAAACTATTGTGACGAAGGAGGAAGTAACAAAGTACCATAAACAGTGATGCAGGTCAGAAAAAGCAAGAGGCAAATTCTGTGCTTCCAGGAAGTTATGTTAGATGCTGACATATGAGTTTCAGGACAGTGAGACCCATTTTGACATATAGAACTATAAACTGATAAATTTGTGTTGCTTTAAGCCATTAAATTTGAGGTTAACCATGTCAATCATAAAAGAAGTCTGAATTAGGAATTGGACTGCTCTAGTTTGTGTTTCAGGGAGGGACTCCAGGAAGAGGCTATTTGCATGGCTGCCCTGGAGCCCACCTCTGTCAGCAACCCTGACAGCACTTTGCTGCTTTTCTCTGTTGCCTGGAAGACACATTCACACTCAGCAGTTTCCCTGAAAGCTAACGTCACCCCCACATCTTTCGGGCCTGTTAGAACTCACCTCACATAAATTTTCCATGCTGAGCCAGTGTTAGCCACAAAAACACCTGAGAACCAATTACAACAGATGATTCTGGGGACTTGCAGTCTCCCGAATGCATGGGGTGCATTTATACTTGTAGAGACCTGTTTAGAATTGTTAGTCCGGGGACTGTGTTCCCAAAGTTGGCTTGGTTCTATGTCTCAGCATTCATCAGAGATCAGTGATGGTAGTTGCACTGTTGTTTCTTCAAGAGCTCAGTAGAAAAACTTGTTTTGCTGGTTGGGTTGGGTTATTCCAGCTTTGGCTAACATGAAAAGCGTAAAAGCTCAGATTCCCAATGTTACTAGGACTTGTTACTTTATTTTAGAGATTATAATATGATTACATCACTCCTCTCTTCCTTTCCATTCTCCAGACCCTCCCATATAACCCTCCTTGGTCTCTTTCAAATTCATGACCTCTTTTTTCATTAATTGTTATAACATGAATAAGTTATATTCATGATATAATATGCTCAGTCTGTGTAATGTTACTCATATATGTTTTCAGGGTTGACCATTCCCAGTACTGGATAATCAACTGGTGTGCACTTCCCTGAGGAAGACATTTCTCTCACTGACTTTAGAGGGTCCTTTTGTCTCAAAAGAAGTAAAAATATACAGTCCATGACACTACAGACATTACAAAATCTAGATTCTGGGATTGTTAACAAACTGAGGACCTGCTATAGGGGTATTACATATATAATCAGGGTCTTCACTTTGATACCATTGGTCCACATGTCAGTTTTTATGCCAGTACCAAGATGTTTTTATTACTACAGCTCTATTATAGAGTTTGAGGTCAAGAGGTCAAGGATAGTGATGCCTCTAAACGTGGCTTTATTGTACAGGATTGTTTTAGCTATCCTGGGTTTTGTTTTGTTTTGTTTTGTTTTGTTTTGTTTTTCCATATGAAGTTGAGTATTGTTCTTTCCAGGTCTGTGAAGAATTGTGTTGGGATTTTGATGGGGATTGCATTGAATCTGTAGATTGCTTTTGATAAGATTGCCATTTTTACTATGTTAATCCTACCTATCCATGAGCATGGGAGATCTTTCAATTTTCTAATATCTTCTTCAATTTCTTTCTTCAGAGACTTAAAGTTCTCGTCATACAGGTCTTTCATTTGCTTAGTTAGAGTTACCTCAAAAGAAAGCATATTCAATAAATGGTGCTGGCATAACTGAATGTCAATATGTAGAAGATTGTAAATAGATCCATATGTGTTGCCATGCACAAAACTCAAGTACAAGTGGATCAAAGACCACAATATAAATCCAGTTACACTGAACCTGATAGAAGAGAAAGTAGGAATTAGTCTTGAATGCATTGGCATAGGAGACTACTTCCTAAATATAACACCAGTAGCACAGACATTGAGAGCAACAATTAATAAATGGGACCTCCTGAAACTGAGAAGCTTTTGTAGGGCAAAGGACACACTCAATAAGACAAAATGACAGGCTACACAAAGGCAAAAGATCTTCACCAACCCCACATCTGACAGAGGTCTGATCTCCAAAATGTATAAAGAATTTGAGAAACTAGGTATCAAAATACTGAACAATCCAATTAAAAAAATAGGCTACTCAGCTGAATAGAGTTCTCAACAGAACACTCTCAAATAGTCAAAAGACATTTAAGGAAGTGCTCAACATCCTTAGTTATCAGGGAAATGCAAATCAAAACAACTCTGAAATACTATCTTACACCTGTCAAAATGACTATAATCAAAAACACTGATGACAGCTTATGTTGGAGAGAATGCAGAATAAGGGGAACAATCCTCCACTGTTAGTGGGAGTGCAAACTTGTACAGCCACTTTGGAAATCAGTATGGCAGTTTGTCAGAAAATTGGGAATAAATCTTCCTCAAGACCCAGCTATACCGCTCCTGGGCATATACCCAAAGAAAGCTTAATTATACCACAAGGACACATGCCCCACTATGTTCATAGCAGCATTATTTGTAATAGCCGGAACCTGGAAACAACCTAGATGCCCCTCAACCGAAGAATGGATAAAGAAAATGTAGCACATATACACAATGGAGTACTATTCCATAGTAAAAAATAATGACATCATGAAATTTGTAGGCAAATGGATGGAACTAGAAAATAAAATTCTGAGTGAGGTAACCCAGACACAGAAAAACAAACATGGTATTTACTCACTCATAATTGGATTCTAGATATAAAGCAAAGGATAACCAGACTACAACCCACAGCTCCAGAGAGAAGGAGAACCCTAAGAGGGAAGGGGAAATAGATAATATCTCCATGAGCAAACTGGGGGTGAGGGGGCAGTGGAGTTAAGGGATGGGGGATGAGAACACAAGGGAACAGGATATTTGAGCTGGAACAGGGACAGAGTGGGAGACTACGGAAAGAGATACCAGGATAGAGGGAGACATCAAGGGAACAGGGAGAAACAGGGTGCTAGGGAAGCTCCCAGAAATCCACAAGGATGACCTCACCTTAGACTACTAACAATAGTGAAGAAGATGCCTGAACTGATCTACTCCAGTAACCATGTTGATGAACACCCTAACTATGGGGAGGCTCTGTTTCTTATTTAATAAGACGGTTGGTTACATCTACACCTAACTGTCATCACAGAACCTCCATCCAGTAACTGATGGAAGCATATATAGAGATCCACAACCAAGCACCAGGCTGAGCTCCAGGAGTCCAGTCAAAGAAAGAGAAGAACAATTCTATGATCAAGGGCCATCAAGATCATGATGGGGAAACCTACAGAGACAACTAAACCAAACTAGTGGGAATTCATGAACTGTGGACCAATAGCTGTGGAGCCTCCATGGGACTGGACTAGGCCCTCTAGGCAGTTGTTTAGCTTGACCTGCTTAAGGGGCCCCTGGCAGTGGGATCAGGATCCATCCCTGCTGTATGCGTGATATTTTTGGAGCCCAGTGCCTATGGTGGGACAACTTACACAGCCTTTGTTCAGGGGGAGGGGTTTTGACCTGCTTCAACTGTATGTACCAGGTTCTGCTGACTCCCCATAGGAGTCCTTGCCTTGGAGGAGATGGGAATGGGGGCTGGGTTGGGGGAAAGGCTGAATGGTGGGAGGCACCTGTGGTTGGTATGTAAAATGAACAGAAAATTTCTTAATAAGAAAATAAGAAAAAAAAAACTATACATAATCATTCTGTAAATGCACGGGGTGTTGGAGCTGTTATTACACCAAATGCCTTCTTTCTTCCTGAGCAACAAAGAGCTAGCCTGTTTGTGAACCATAACATCCAAGATCAAATGTCAGCAAAGGAGCCAAAGAACAGATTCTCAAATGTAGGGAACAAAATGAAACCAAATGGGTGACGACTTGTGGGTGTTTGGTCTCTTTGGCAGTTACCCATTGACCTTTCATTGTTAAGCAGCTTACCATGTTGAAAATGATGAACTTTTTAGCCATGGGAAGAAACTATCAATTATTCTCTTTGTGTGACTAAGAAGATGAGACTACATTGTTGGGAGAACTACACACAGCATGGTTTGAAGCAACACCTGTCAGGAAAGAGCAACTGAGAAACCATCATTCAGAAGGAAGTCTACATTAAGAGCCACCCAAACACAGAGGGTAAAGACCTGCATTGGAGAGACTGGATTGTGTGTCACATCCATGCAAAGCAGTCAGTACTCACGAGACATCATAATATTTCATCTACTGAAAGTTTTAAGAGAGGAAAACTTAATATACTGAATCAACTGAAAAGAATAAATACAGAAATTAACTCCCGGCACATCCTTTGTTCCAGGCTGTTATACTCTGTATTACAATCACCCCTATTGGATGGCTTCTGAAAGAAATTCTTGCATAATAGCATTATAGTCATTACTGTAATGTCAACAAACAAGGCAGATTAATGCTTCCAGTCCCAAGCTGTCTTGCACTCTGCTTATTAGGATTGTAGTCAGATCTTCATTAGAATGAATGGCATTTGATTCCATAAGGCGGTCACAACAGAGGCACCTTCTTGCTATGGTGTCACCCTGCAGATGACAACGTAGGCCATTATGAATGACACTCCACAACTCGTTACTTCCTGCCTCAAATTGTAGTTAATCTTTCATCCAAACTGTACACATGTGCAGCTTTAAGTGGCCCATCACAGCAAGCACCAGCGATGCTGCAAGCACATGGAGACTGACAGAAGGTAAATTGCTTGTCAGGAGGTCTGTATTTCAATTCACAGCATATTCCAAACACGTCGTGGTGAAAGCATGCCACAACAGCTGCTTTCATTGCTAACTATTTTTGATGTAAATGTCAATAAAGCTCCAGGCCCTTTCATTTTTTTGGCCAAGAATGTCCATCTTTCCCTATGCAGGCTGGCAGGTGGAGCTCCATTTATCTACTCTTAGGAGCATGTCCTATAATAAGGATTGTCTCTGGAGGCCGTTTAGAGTGATTGAGAGTAGTGATTGGGACAACAGGCTGCTGAATTTCATTGCTGGAGTGGGTTGACAGGTGACTGCTTTTATACCCTCTCATCTGCTAGGGATGAAATAAAACACACACTTCCATCCAGTCCACAGGCTATTGCCTCCAGGTAGAGGATCCCCACCTATAGTTCACTCCATTCATGGGGAAAAAATACAGTCGTGCTTATTAAACAAACTGAAATTCCCCAGCAGGTCTTGGGCTTGCAAAGAGACAGTGGTGTCATATATTTTCTATGGGGTTACAAGTAAGAATTAAGCCAACAATTTTAAAAGGGATGCATATACCTTTGTGGACCTCCTTCCTTCTCATGAAATTGTCCCTTTCAGGATACCAGCTGTTTGCACCATATAATAAACTCACATTTACCTAATGTTCTGAGAAAGATGAATGCAGCTTGACGAAAGCGAAGCAGCCAAATTAAGTTCAAGGATACCACTTTGAACACATTTGCATCCAGACATGTTATCATTACAGGAGTGATCAAGATTTTTGTTCAGCCCAGAATAAAGTCCCAGATTCTTTTTATAAAGAAGCTATTATTATTATTTATTATTATTATTATTATTATTATTATTATTATTATTATTTTATGCCTATAAAAAATAATTCCTGTTATGTTAACAATCTAAGGAGCTGCAGAGATGGCTCAGTGGTTAAGAGCACTAGATGTTCTTTTTTTCACATATAAGAAAATTGATATTTGTCTTATTTATCACATGTATCCTAGATATAAATGTAGAATCAAAACCCTACTCAATTCATAACAAAATTTTAGGGCATAGTAAACATAATTTTGAATTAAGAAAGCCTAATTTGATGTGACATCAAAAGCATAAGACACAGATGAAAGATAAATTATATTTCATCATAAATTTCATAGTTTGTGCTTTAAAGGATAAGATCATGAATTTTTTTTTTTAAAAAAGGACTCACAACATGGAAGAAAATATTTACAAAGTATATGTTTTACATGATACTTTGTTTAATATATATGTCTGTCTGTCCTCCTAAGAACACTTTCTTTTCCCCCTTGTTAGGGTTTTTATTGCTGGGAAGAGACACCACGACCACAGCAACTATTATAAAGAAAACATTTAATTGGGGTGGCCTGCTTACAGTTTCTGAGGTTTAGTCAATTATCTTCATGATATGGAGCATGGCAACATGCAGGCAGGCATGGCACCAGCTACATCTTGACCAGAATGCAACAGGAATTCAACTGAGACACAGGGAGGTATCCTGAGCATAGAAATGCTGTTTTACCTTGCTCACAGTGACTAGGCTTTAAACTACTAGCCTCCAGGCTGCGGGAATTCTGCTCCCCCAGACAATGGCTCTGTTGCTGCCTCTAAAGACAGCTTTAACTAAATCTCTGTTGTTGTAGTAAAACTCAAGATTCAAAGGCTAGGTGGGAGCTCAGAGAGTAAGAATAGCAACTGGCTAACTTTCTCTTAGCTGACGTCCCAGAAGCCACTCTCCTACACAGCCCAGCTAAAAATCCCAGGCTAAGCTTCTCCCTGCTACTTCCTGTCAACTACTTGGTTACTTCACCTGTCTGAACCCAGGTTAATTATATTTAATTAATTCAAATGCTTTACATGCTTAACAAAGGCAGCATGAACAAATGTAACACATCTTTGCCTAGTTAAACAAACAGTCCACAACATAGGAATCCTCAAAGTCCACCCCCATAGTAACATAACATACTTCTTCCAACAAGGCCATACCCACTCCAACAAAGCCACACCTCCAAATAGTGTCACCCCCATGAGATTATGGAGGCCAATTACATTCAAACTACTATAGCCCCCTTTTAATGAAAGTATTCTTTTTTACACAGTATATCCTGGTTGTAGTTCCCCTCACTCTGTTCCTCCCAGTTCCTCCCCACCTCTCCTTCCCTCCAGATACACTCCTTTTCTCTCTTCTCTCTCATTAAAAAAGAACAGGCTTCTAAGAGATAACAACAAAGAATAACAAAATAAAATATGATATGATAAAACAAAAACCTTCACATCTAAGTTGTACAAGGAAAATCAACAGAAGGAAAAGAGCCCAAGAGAAGGCACAAAAATCAGAGAGAGACCCACTCGTTCACACTCAGGAATTCCATGAAACAGTAAACCTAGAGCCATAATATATACACAGAGGAGCAGGTACAGACTCTGGCAGGCCCTTTGCATGCTGCTTCATTCTCTGTGAGCTCATATGAAGTTTGCTCGGTTGATTTAGAAGGATTTGTTCTCCTAGTGTCCTCTATCCTCTCTGGGTCTTACATTTTTTCCACCTCATCTCCTGTGGGTTTTTGTGTGACAGTCAATGATTCTTGGGGAAAGTATTATTATCCAAGTGGTGTCACTTCATTCAAATGATATATATGCATATGTACATATATACTATGTAGTTGGAAGTTTTCCTGTGTCCTAGCCAGCCAGCAGTCGGGACAAGTTACTCCCACTCGCATCCCCCAGGTAAACACACAGAGGCTTATATTAATTATAACGGCTTGGCCATTAGCTCAGGCTTATTATTGACTAACCCTTACACTTGAATTAACCCATAATTCCTATCTATGTTTAACAACGTGGCTTGGTAACTTTTCTCAGTTCTGCCTTGTCATCTTGCTTTCTCGGTGTCTGACCAATGACTCCTGACTCAGCCCTTCCTCTTCCCAGCATTCTCCTTACCCTGCCTGTACATCTTGCCTGGCTACTGGCCAATCAGCATTTTATTTATCAACCAATCAGAGCAACATATATTAACAGCATACAGAATGACATCCCACAGTAATACTATATGTGTGTATGTGTATTTTATAGTAAACATAAAATAATGTTTCCTTATGTTCATTATAATTTTCGGATCTTCTTAGTATTTATTTGTTCTCCTTCATTCTCCCTCTATAATTCCCTTCCTAATTCCCAGTTAAATCCCTCTAATTGAATTATGTGATGACACCTTACAGTTTTATACTTAATCTCCTTGTAATGTATGAACATCTGTAACTGCTTCTCTTTTAGTTTTTGTGCTTTTCAAGTTCTTTAATTAGCATATATTTATATGTATTAATGAGATTAAATGTTCTATTTCCATGCATGTTGGCATGCCTTCTAAAATTCATTCTTCCTCCCTTATTCTTTCAAATTTCTAGGAACCCTCTTTTTAGGTAAACATTTTTAGTTTACACATATGAAAAAAAAGTATCATTCTGTGACTAGCCTATTTAACTTACCATGATCCTCTAGTTCCATGAATTGTGTAGCAATTGACAGCATTTAATATTTTCTAATGTCTAGTAGTACTCCATTATGGAGCACATTTTCTACATACATCTATCTGTTTGTGGCTACCAGGGTCAGTTCCACAACCTGAGAGTATAATACTAATGCAATAAATAAATAAATAAAGGCAATTATTTTGTTTCCTTTAGGTAAATGCTCAAGTGTGGGCTTGCTTAGTCATACTGTAGATGAAGTTGTAGTTATTTTAACTCCCACAATATTCTTCACGATGTACAAGAGTGTACACACCAGTATTGTGCAAGAGTTCATTCTCTACATCCTTGCCAACATTTGTTGTTGCTTTTTATATAACAGCCATTCTAAGTGGGACAAAATAGCTCACTCTAGTTTTGATTTTCATGACTTCTATGATCAGTAGTCTTTATTCCATTGAGAAGTGACTATGTGGTATTTTTCCAATATCTGATTATATTTTTAATATTCTGGTGAGGTACTTTACCTTTTACACACCACACACTGTTACATAGCAGCTGGGAAATAATTCTTCTCATTTTTGTAGATTCTCTTCACTTCTATTTCCTCTCTGCATGGAGCTTTTCAATATTTGCTTGTCTCTAGTGCTTTTCAGGTCTTATTCAGAGCATTATTGCCTCTACCATTGTCTTGAAATATTTCCTCTATTTTTTCTAATATTTTCTAATTTTCAGGTCTTAACTTTAAGTAGTTAATCCATTTTTGATTTTTCTTTTATTGAAAATATTCTTTTATAATACAATAATACTGATTATAGTTTCCCCTCCCTCTACTCCTCCCAGTTCTTTCCTATCTTCTGTTCTCTCTGGATCCACTCCCTTTCTGTCTCTCATTAGAAAAGAAAAGGCTTCTAAGAGATAACGACCAAACAATGCAAAAATAAAATATAATAAGATGAAACAAAACCTATTGTGTTGAAGTTGGACATGGCAACCCAACAAGAGGAAAAGGGTCCCAAGAGCAGGCACAAGAATCAGAAACCCACTCATTCTCACTATCAGGAGTCCCTAAGCTAATAGCTATAATAGATATGTAAAGGACCTATTGAAGACCCAGGTAGTCCCTGTGCTTCCTACTTCAGTCTCTGTGAGCTTATATGCCCCTTGTTTAGTTGATTCAATGGGCCTTGTTCTTCTGGTGTCATCCCCTATGGCTCTTACAATCTTTCCACTTCCTCTTATGTGGGGGTCTCTGAAATCTGAAGGGGAGATATTTGATGGAGACCTCCAACTCAGACTCTCTCTGCTTAATTTCTGGCTGTAGGTCTTTGCATCGGTTCCCATCTTCTGCTGGAGGAAGCCTCTCTAATGATGACTGGGTAAGGCACTGATCTATGAGTATAGAAGAATATAATTAGGAATCATTTTATTGATTTTTGTTTTGTTTAGTTTTTAGACTAGTAATATTTGATATTACTCTAGGTCTCTGGGCTATCCAGTTTCTGGTTCTTAGTTACTCAAGCAGTGTCAGGTATGGGCTCCTTCTTGTGGATTAGGCTTTAAGTCAAATCAAACATTGTTTGGCTACCCCATAAGTTCTGTGACACCATTGCCCTAGCATGTTTTGCAGATAGGACAGATTGTAGGTCAAGGTTTTATGGCTGGGTTGGCGTCCACATTTCTCTTTCAGTAGCCTGTAGAATACCTCCCCACACCGAAGCAACTATAAAGTAGGGGTGAGGGATCCATTTTTTTTTTATAGGGCGAGAGTTAGAAGTTATATGTTGGCCATTTGTGCATATCTCATTGGCCAGTAATAACTTATTGGGGATGCTGCCTGTTCTCCAGTGCATGCATTTCTACTGTTGTGTCAAGAGTCATGTAGCTGGGAACATTTCTAGTATCTCTATTGTCTTCCATTGTTTTCTTCATTTTTATGCTAATTCCATGCTCTTTTGGTTATGCTAGTTTTATATATGTCTTGAAATAAAGTATTTTAACATCTGAATTCCTTTTGCTCAATATTGCTTTGGCTATTCTGGGTCATTTGTGCTTCCACATGAATTTAATGGTGATCTTGCCTAGTTCTCTGAAGAATGCCATGGTTATTTTGGTGAAGGTAGTACTGGATATGTTAATTGCTTTGGAGAATATGAGGAGTTTAGCAATATTAACTTTTCCAATACAGAAATATGAGAGATGTTTATATGCTTTAGTAAATTATTTCAATTTGGTTCACTGGCAGCTTTTTAAGATTTCTTTTTTAAATCTTCTGTGTACACGTGTCACCTGCATATATGTATGTACCCATGTACTCCAGGTACCTACAGAGGCTAGAAGAGACTGTTAGATTCCCTGGAACTACGGTTTAATATTTGTGAGCTCCCTGAGGGTACCAGGAACCAAATCCTAGTCATTTGCAACAGCATCAAGCGCTCTGAGCCATTTTTCCAGCCCCCAGACTATTTCTAATTATAGAATCCTTTCACTTTTTAGTTGTTTCTCCCTAGGTGTGTTAACATTGTTTTGTCTACTGTGGATAAGATTGATGGTTACTTTCTTCTTATTATGTTTGTGTTGCTATATAGAAAAGCTACTGATTTTTGTATGTTTCTTTTTTTGTCTACAACTTTACTACTGAATTTTATCATTTCTAACCATCTTTTGCTGAGGTCTTTTGGTTTTTCTATGTGTAAAATAAGGAGAGCACAACTACCTCAGTTCATGTTCGTGTGCATTTAATTTTTTTCTTTTGCCTAACTGTTCTTGCTAAAAGTTCTAGTACTATATTGAATACAGATGATGTCTCTGTCTTGTTCCCTGGCTTAGAAGAAGTGCTTTTAGCTTCCCCAATGCAATATGATGTTGGCTGTGGTTTTTAATATAGACCTATGATAATGTTATGATTTGGTACTGCTATGCCTAATTTACAGTTCTTGTCTTGATTATTGCTGAATTCTTTTTATTCATTTAATGAAATTACTATGTACGTTTGAGCCTTCATTCTATTGACAGAATGTATTGCATGCTTGCATTCCTTGGAATTAAACCACCTTGATCCTGGTAAATGATCCTTTTGTGGTTCTGCTGAACTGATTTAGCCATGTCACATTTACTGTTTTTATATCAGCAGTCACCAGGGATATTTCTTTATAGTTTTCTTTTTAAATTTTTCCTTATTTGGTTTTTATAAATCGAGTATTGCTGTCATCATTTGGACGAGTTTCCTCCTTTTTAATCATTTGGAATAGGCTAAAGTAGATTAGTATTGGTTGTGTTTTTAAGGTTTGGTAAATGTTCATGCCTGGCAGCCACAGCACCAGCAGCAGCAATGGAGCAGTGCTGGGGGTGAGTTGGATGCACACTGGCCACATCGTGTGCCCTGTGGTGGTGGAGCAGCTGCTGAGCAGATAGAGAGGAAATGAACGAGTCCCCATGGAGCAGCTGCCAGTCAACACCAGAGATGGGAGCAAAGGGCACTTCACTGCCTGAGCACCCATTGTCCAGACTGACCCTAACATCAAGAACTTTGTGCCGAAAGAAAACTCCTATGCTTTGACATTTTGAAGAACAGCCATCAGACTGTCAGAGTGGATGGAGCAAAGGTAGTGAAAATAGCACCATCACACCAAATCACCAACACATCGTAAAAAGAACTGGGCTGTAGGCCTATAGCAGAACAGTGCAATGTTCATTTGGGATCATCCTCTGAGCATCAGTTGACATGTTGCAGAGAAATTCTAAGAGAGAAAAGTACTGAGAGAAAAGTAGGAAAAGTCCCAGGAAAATTAAAACTGCAAGCACTCTCCTTCCCAAGAATTTGTGTATAAACCTCATCTTATACTCAGGCATCTAGTGTCTCAGGGATAGACAAATTAAAGGCCTTATATCTAGATCAAGCCAACACATCTCAACTCTGAGAACAAGCTAAACATTTATTTGGCAAAGAGTGCTATCAACATGGAATGTGGGAGAATGAGCTACAGAACCTGTGGGATGGAAATGCCTGGCTGATCACAGTGCTGCTGGACTGGGCAACCAGTGTGGAACAGTGGAAGAGGCTGAGCACTCCAGCTGCTGAAATGAGAATGAATGGCTCCACAAGAGAGAGGAGCTAGGAAACAAGAAGGAAAATGCTTAGAGAATTGATGAGTTGAAGCTGGACTTTCAATGGAAAGATCTCTGAAAATAAAATGAAATCCTATCTCAGCAGAAAGAGATGATGAAACCTTGGAAAAGAAGAAGAAGAAAAATAAACATGTCCAATGGCCAGCATTGAGAGGAATAAATACCTACAGAATCACCTGAAAACAGCTGAAGTGCTTCCTGGGAGTGGAGGAAAGACCACCAGCAGCTGTATGATTTCCACCAAGGCTTCTTCAAATTGGGCACAGACAACGAAAGCCAGCAGAAGCCTGGAGCCTGATCATGATTCCCAACTGTGGGCAAGGAATGAAGCAGGACTAAGGCTGCTCTCTAGTCAGCATTGCTTCTGTGAATGTACGTATATTTTATTGTTTCCAAATCAGTGTGCCTCGCCCGTGTAAATGTCTCCTCTCACTTCTCTGGCCTTATGAAGTTACAAACAATGGCATATTATGACTTGGGTATGTCTCATTCCCAAGATGAGAGCTAGGACTAATTAATATGCTCACACAGTCATTCAGGGATGTTTATATTATTTTAGGCCTACTATAATCCTATAATTGGGATGGTATTTTCTCGTGCAAATACCAAAATCTTTTATATCAGACCCAATTTTACTCCTTTTATTGAAACACACTTCAAGTATGTTATGGAGTCCTAGGAGAAATGGAAGTAATAACTCTCTGTGTAAACACTCAATTATTTTAAAAATAATCATTTAGTGGAGACTTACTGCTAGAAGAAAAAAGAAATTTTCTTCTGTGTATCCACTAGCTCCTCTATTCTCACAGTTTGCCCTGCAATATTCCTTATCTTGGATTTGGCTTCTGAGCAGACACTTGTACTATGGGTACCAGACATAGTGACTCGCTTAGGTGCGTCGTAAACCTTTGCTCAGTTGAGTTTTTAGAGAAAAGTGGTAAAACCAGCAGTGAAGCCAACCAGGCCGGGGCTTTTCATTGTTGCAAAACCTTGTGTTACTGACTTAGTGTCATTACTTGTTATTGGGTACTTAGGTGTCTCATGTGCTCATTGTTCAGTTTTGGTTACTCATTTATTTCCATACATTTGTCTATTTCTAGATTTTTCTAATTTATTAGTGTTTCATTTTTCTCATAGCAATTCTAAATAATCCTTTATATTTGTATTTTAATGGATATGTTTCTTTTCCCATATAATTAGATTCATTTTTGTGTCATATTTTTTTCTTACTTAGAGTACTTATTTTTTAAAAGAAACTAATTTCATAAGGAGTTTCTTGTAGGCAGTGTGTTGTTGGGTTTCATTTTTCTAATCTCTTCAGACACTCTGTAATTATTTTTAATTAATTAATGTAGATATGGAGTCCCACTGTGTAGCCCATGCTAGCCACAAATTAAAGACTATTCTGCCTCAGCCTCCCAAGTGTTGAATTTATAGGAATTCATGCCACACCTTACTTAGTATATACTTTTTAACTGGAGAGCTTAAACCATTTACATTCAAGATTTTATTTAAAGGTATGGATTTATCCTAGTCATTTTCCTAATTTTCTGACAAGAGTTATACATTGACAGAATCCCATGCTGATCGTTACCTTTCATCCACTTCCTTAAGTATTGTGTGTGATATTAGCTAGTGGTTGTAAATTCTTTATTTTTATTTTTCTAAGAAAGTCTATATTTGACTAACATTTCTGAAAGGTGGTCTTTCCATGTTTATTAATCTTGATTAGCAATTATTTTCTCCCAGTACACAAAATTTGCCATTCCATTCTCTCCTAGCTTATAGGCTCTCTGTTCTTAGTCTAATGAAACTTCCCTTAAATATGCTTTAAAGTGACTTGACAGTTTCTCTTACAGTATTTAAAAAGGCTATCTATGTCCAACAACTTTGAACATTTGACCATAATAATGACATAGTGAATATAATTCTTGGTCATGTCTACTCAGAATTCTATAAGCCTTCAGTATATAGACAGCCATGTCTTTTCCAGAATTAAGTTTTTCCTTAATTTCATTGAGCAGATCTTCTGTACTGTCTCTTTGCTTCTTCATTTTGGAGTGTTAGACAAATATAGATCTTTGATCTCTCAAATATCTAGAATGATTTTTCTTCATTCTTACTTGAATTTTTCTATCTTTTGAAATTAAAATAATTACATTGTGATGGCTAATGCTAGTTTTCAACTTGATCACATCTGGAATCAACTAAAATCCAAGCATCTGAGCACACCTGTAAAAAATTATTGTTGATTGGATCATTTGAAGTGGGGAAATATACTTTAAATATTTAGAGAACAGCTAGGAATTTAGCTGGTTTAGAAAAGTGGTTGTTGGAGGTTCTCATCCAAGATCCATGACCTCATTACCCCTGGGTAGTTGACTACTTGCCAATACCAGGTTTGATTTCCCTCTAGTTCAGCAGTTCAATTAGAGAGCTGCTGGTTACATCCAAGATATGTGTGCTGTTACTGGACCCTTATGACTATCATACTATACTTGTTATTGCTGTGGTTCACAAGCATCAAGGCTAGATAGGAGTATTGGTTTCTTCCCTATTTGGAGCATGCATGCCATTTTCATGGCTTTCAATTAGATCTAGCTCAGGTCCTTCAGGTCTTGTGACTGAAGTGAATGATGTCTTCAGTAATGGAGACTTACCTTAAGCCTTTGTGTAGACAAATTTCTAAGTGGTCTTATTAAATAAAGAACACAGAGCCAAATATAGGGGTGAAAGCCTTAGAGATCAGGGCAATAGTGAGAGCAACCAACCACCTTACCTCACTAGCTCTGTAGCTTCCAAATTGTGAGCTACTCCTTGTCTAGCCTGCACATTTATTGCCTTGCTTTTTTGCTCTCTCATTGGCTCTTAGCCCAGCTACTTCACTTCCTTGTTACTGCCTGTCTGTACAGACCTCCAGGTCTCTATGGTTGGTACTAGGATTAAAGGCATGTGTCACCACACTTGGCTCTGTTCCCTAGTATGACCTTGAATACACAGAGACCCTGCTTGCCAAGTGATCTGATTAAGGGCATGTGCTATCACTGCCTGACTTCTGTGTTAATGGCTTGCTATTTCCTCTGATCTCCAGGCAAATTTTATTTATTAGCATACAAATAAAATATCACTACATTTAAGCACAAATAAAATATCACCACACCTTTGGGAAACAATGAAGACAACAGCAGTAGTCAATAAAGCCTTGGGAGTCTGTTGGACAATCTTGATCAGCATCTTCAAAGAGGCCTTCTTGTGCCTGTTGCTGAAATTTTTTTGTTAGATAGTCTACAGCATTGGAGGAACCATTGTCAGTCCAGGTGGGAAAAATTCATTTACACTGTATATATGTATACGAAGATTTATTATGCATTATATATAATTTTAGATACATAGATAATATGACCCCATATGATTTACTTAGACATTCTTATTATTTTATCTTTCCCTCTGTCCTAATAAAAACACCCTCATGTTTTTCCCTATTTCCCTCTTCAAATTACTTATACCTTGCTATTCTCTCTATCTTCCCCACACATACATCATATTCCATTTTTACTTTCTTGGTTTCTGAGGTTACTCTGGGTTGTACACTGTGCAATCACATCTGCAGAAGTGGAGTTGGTAGCCACAGATGGGAGAGAATGCATAACATTTGTCTTCCTGGGTCTCAGTTGCCTCACTAAATACAATCCTTTCTAGTATCACCCATTTACATGAACATTTCATAATTCCATGTTTCTTTCAGGTGAATAGTGTTCCATGAAATACATATACAGCATTTTTCCTTATCTACTTGTCAGTTGAAGGACATTTAGGTTGCATCCATTTCCTTGCTGTGATGACTAGACTGCAATGAACATGGCTGAGCAAGTATCTGTGGAGTAGGATTTCAAGTCCTTCGGGCGTATGCTAAGGAGAGATATAGCTGGGTCATATGGTAGACTTATTTTTAGCTTTGTGAGGGCTCTCCACATTAACTTCCAGAATAGCTGGACCAATGTGTAATCCCACCAACAATGAATGAGGGTTCTCTTTCTCCCACGTCCTCTTCAGCATTTGTTTTCAGTTGTTTTGTTGGTCTTCACCATTCTGTGTAGCTAGAGTTTTCCTGCCTTGTCCACAGTCAGGACAAATCTTTGTCACCCGCCAGTCCCACAGCCGCTCAGACCCAACCAAGTAAACACAGAGACTTATATTGCTTACAAACTGTATGGCCATGGCAGGCTTCTTGCTAAGTGTTCTTATATCTTAAATTAATCCATTTCCATAAATCTATACCTTGCCACATGGCTGGTGGCTTACCGGTGTCTTCACATGCTGCTGTTCATGGCAGCAGCTGGCAGTGTCTCTCTGCCTCAGCCTTCCGCTTCCCAGAATTCTCCTCTCTCCTTGTCCCACCTACTTCCTGCCTGGCCACTGGCCAATCAGTGTTTTATTTATTGACCAATCAGAGTAATTTGACATACAGACCATCCCACAGCAATTCTGAATGGGGCAAGATAAAATCTCAAAATTGTTTTGATTTGCATTTCTATAATTTCTAGGGATGATGAACAATTTTTAAAGATATTTATTAGCCATTTTTATTTTTTCATTTGAGCACTTTCTGTTCAGATCCATAGCCCTCTTTATGTATTCTAGATTCTAATCCACTGTCTGATATATTGATGGCATACATTCTCTCTTATTCAGTGGGCTTCCTCTCAGCCAGCTCATTGTTTCTTGGGCTGTGCAGAAGCTTTTTAGTTTTATGAGGTTCTACTTATCAGTTGTTGGCCTTAGTTCTTGGCAAAAGGAGTCCTATTTAGAAAGTCCCTCGCTGCCAGTATCTTCTTTCAGCAGTGTTTCAGATTTCACATTTAGGTCTTTGGTTCATTTGGAGTTAGTTTTTTTGCAAGGTGAGGTTTGATTTCATTCTGCTACATGAGGATATCCAGTTTTCCCAGAACCAGTTGTCTTTTCTCCAGTGTATGTTTTTGAAAACTTTGTCAAATATTAGATGGCTATAATTATACATACCCCTGCTTGGATCTTCTATTTTGTTCAATTGGTCTGCATATTTGATTTTATCAAAGGCTATTTCCTGCATCTATTAGCATAATCATTTGAATTTTGAAGTCAATTTGTGTGATTTATTGCATTGATTAATTTGCATATGTGGGACTATCTTTACATCTCTGGGATAAAGTCAACTTGGTCACAGTGGATAATTTTTTTGATTCATGTCTGTATTCAGTTGATAAGTTTTTTATTGGACATTTTTAACCTACATTCATTAGGAATATTAGCCTGTAGTTTTCTTTTATTGTGTGTCTTTGCCTGCTTTTTTTTTAATTACTATTATTAGAATAATACGAGCTTTTTTAGGCATTTGGAAGTGCTCCTTTACTTTCTTTCTTTTTTAATTTTGTTTTATTTTTTTAATAATTTAAGAAGGATTGGCCACCGACTTTCTTTAAAGTCTTGTAGAATTTTTCTGTGAATATACCTGGTAATATAGGGGTTTTTTTTTTTTATGCAGAAGATTTTATTACTGTTTTAATCTCTTGTATGTTTCTTTCTTTTTTTAAATCTCTTCTTGGTTTAATTTTGGTAGTTTGGATGATTCTAGAAATTCTCCAGTTTCTTTTAGATTTTTCAATGCTATCAGTACAGGTTTTTAAAGTGTATCCTGGGTTTCTTTGGTATCTGTTGCATGTTCCCCTGTACCTCGCTGCTTCTGTTAATTTGGGTCATCTCTTTGTTTTCTTTAGTTGGCCCAGGGACTGTCAAACTTGTTTATATTTCCCTGAACAAGTGTTTGGATTCACTGATTCTTTTTGCTGTTTCCTTTGTTGTATTAATTTCTGCTCTGATTTTATTATTTCTTCCTATCTACTAGATTTGAGTTTGGTTTGCTGTTGTTTTTGCATGAGTTGTACTCTTCCGTCGCTTACTTGTGCTCTTTTTTTTGGGTAGTCATTTAAAGCTATAGATTTCCCTCATGGAATTGCTTTTGGTGTATCTCTGGGGTTTCGCTCTACTGTGCTTTCATTTTACTTTAGTTCTAGGAATTTTTCAATTTCTTCCTTGATCATTCAATAATGAACTGTTTCGTTTCCATGAGTGCATACACTTACTAGAGATTTACTTGTTGTCAATGTTAAGTTTCATTTTATTAGGGTCAGATAGCATATGTGGAGTCATTTCAGTTTTCTGAATCATCAACAGTTGTTTTGTGTCACAGGAAATGGTATACTATAGAGAAGCTTCTGAGGTCTACTGAGTAGAGTATATATTCCTTGTTGTTTGGATGGAATATTCTGCACACACCTGTTAAATCCATTTGATGTGTAATGCCATTTAATTCTGATGTTTCTGTCCTTATTTTTAGTAGAGATGACTTCTCCCTTGGAAAAAGTGGGGTATTGAAATCACCTATTAGTGGGCTGATGTTAACTTGTGTTTTTAATTCCAACAGTATACTTTTTATAAAATTGTGTCTGTGAAAATTTGGTATATATCTTCCTTTTTTAGGATGAAATGCCCTCCTCTATCTCTTCAGAATAGTTTTGATTTGAAGTCTATTTTGTCAGATATTAGGATAGCAATGCTTCCTCATTCCACTCTGTTGGAGTACTTTTATATAGCCTTTAAGTTTAAGGCGGTGCTTAGTAGAAAACTAAGATAGGTTTTTTTGTAGACAACAGATGGATTTTATTTCCTGGTCCATTCATCCAACCTGTGTCTTTGATTGGAGAATTGAGGCTCTTACTATTTAGAGTTACTGTTGAAAGGTGTGTGCTGCTTGCAGTTATTGTGTTGTGTGCTTTTGTTGTCCTTGTTGTTATTGATGTTCTCAGTGGTACTGTGTGTATCTTTGTTTCCTTTCTATGAGCTCTTGGCAATGCTTACCCCTCTCTTCAGCCTAACTATTGCTTTCTGTAGTTTGTGTCGATAAGTCTGCTGGATTTAAGATTTTTAGGGTGTGTCATGGGAAGCTTTTCTTTTCCTTCGACTATGGCAGTTAGTTTTTCTTGGTATGATAGTGTAGGTTTGCATATCTTTTAGAACCTGGAATGTGTTGCTTTAGATACTTCTGAATTTAAAAGTGCCAATGGAGAAATCTGCTTGTATTCTGATGAATTTTCCTTTATGTATGACTTGTGGTTTTTGTCTTGCAGTTTTTAAAGGTCTTTCTTTGTTCTTTATACTTAATGTTTTAACTATGGTATGCCATGATATGATATGATATGATATGATATGATATGATATGATATGATATGATATATGACCAGAGCTTCTTTTCTGGTCTATTTGACTTTCTCTGTGCATTTTATATCTGTATGGGTATGTTTTTCCTTAGTTTGGAGACATTTTCTTCTATGATCTTGTTCAAAATATGTTCCATGCCATTGGTCTGACATTTCTCCCCTTCATCTATTCCTACAATTTGAAGGCTTGGTCTTTTCATAATGTCCCATGTCTTCTCTCTTTTTTTTAATTTTTCATATTCTTTGCTTGCTTGGGCTCATTCCTTTAATGTATCTTTAAGTCCAGATATCTATCTTCTGCTTGATTTATTTTCCTTTTTCTCTAGTTTGGTTGAAATTTTCAATTGCATCTTTATTTCAACTTGAGATCTCTTTAGTGTTTCTGTTTATTGAATTTGTTTTTCAAATTCTGGATTTTCTCCACCACTTCCATAAGCCTTATATTATGCTTTCTTGGACATCCCTTGGGCATTTATTTTCCTTAAGTTCACTGAGCTGTTTGTTTATTCTTCATCTCTGAATTCTTTGATGAAGTTCACGGTTGTTCTTTTAAATTCTGTGTCCTGGGATTCATGCAGGTAGTTTTTATTGGAAAACATCTCCATAGGACTAGTAGATTTGAGAGAGGACTGCTTGATCTTTAATATTTAAGTTTTGCAATGAGATCTGGGCATCTGGACTTCTTTTGTTAGTTCTGTCTGACATGAACACAACAAACTGGGACAGAACACAGGATGTGCGGGCTGACTTAGGCCTGAAGATTGGATATAGCTGAGATGAACAAAGCCAAGTAGATGCAGGTTGCTGGGCTGGCATGCAGAATGTGTGTGCTGGCCTGGGCCTGAAGTGTTGGGGTAGATCTGGGAGTGTCCAATAATGCATGGAGGGAGGATAAGGTCGACTCACCTGACTGGACTCTCGTGCAAGATGTGTGGGCAATGGCTGGGGAGAGAGGTTAGATGTTGCACAAAGGGTTCACATTGGTTATGGGAGGGTGTCATAGGTCACAGTAGGCGACTGGAAGTTAGGAGTGTCACAAGCAGGAATGGCCAGACTAGGTCATGACACTGAATGTGGACCTTGGCCAGTTCTAGTGGTTGAGAGGGGTGTATGGGGCGCAGGGGAGGGGAGGATCAGTTGGACCCACTCAGCTAGACCCTTGCATAAGATGGGCAAGACCTGGTTGGGCAGAGAGGTTGAAGGGCCTGATTTTTTTATTCATTCTTTTTCTATTTTTTCTTACTTTTATTCTCACATAAATGAGGTGTTTCAAAAGCTATCTTTATATACAAATAATTTTTATTCCACTTGACCTACACCATGGCCCCAAGTGGCAGAGCAGACCACTCAGGTCAGAACGGCCCCAGCAATGGCCTGGCCCTCAGACACCAATGTGGCCTCAGGTGGTGGTCCAGACCCTGGCATCCACATGGCCTTAGGTGGTAACATGGGCCACGGACATCATAATAGACTCTGGCTGTGGTAGGACCACAGACATGGCCATGCTGTGAGTTCCTCATTTTTAGCTGTAATTATTTTCCAAAATGTCTCTTTTTCCTGAATTTATCATTCTATGAATTATCCTGCATTAGCTTCTTAATTTCTCTTAGACATTTCTCCTATTGAAGCCTATAAAGAATTCTTTTACCATCATTGTTCTCAGTTCTTTGTCAGGTAGTTCACCATTATGTCTGTTTTCAGGTGATCTCTTACTAGACTGGTGACTCATTTGGAGCTGATATTTATTATATAGTTTAGAGCATCTGATGGGTCAGCTAGCACTTTTCCAGTTGTATGGGAGCTGTTACTATGAGTGGCTTTGTCCTGAAAGTGTCCTGAGGTTTATGTCTTCATTGCTTATCTATTACTATGCTAAGATGCCATGCCCAAAGTGACCAATAGAAAAAAACAATTTAGTGAGGACTCACTATCTCAGAAGGTGAGTTCATAACCATCACGGCAGGGAGCATGACAGCAGACAGGCACCCCTATTGCTAGAGCAGTAGCTAAAATCTTATATCCTGATCCTAAGCCTGAGGTGGAGGGGGTGTTGCTAACTAACTGGGAATGGTGTAGGTTTTTGAAACCTCAAAGCACACTCCTGGTGACATCCCTCCCCCAACAAAGACACATCTGCTAGACCTTCCCAAATAGTTCTACCAACTGAGGATCAGCATTCAAATATGAGCCTATGGGGGACTGTCTCGTTCAAACCATCGCAGTGTATAAGTAATTTTTGCTTTGTTTACAGTGGGACATCAACGCGCAGACCCTCTGTTACTTCTTTGGCAGTCATTATTAACTTAGAGTATGGAATATACTATATCTGACTTGGAAAGAGTCTGCCTACAAGCCACACAAATCTAGTTCATGTTGGCATGGAATAAACAAGAGTATGTGGAGTCCATAGACTGTGGTTACTCTTACAATAAGCATGTTGTCTCCTATTGGATTTGGGAGGGGAAGGGTTCCTTGGACACTTCTGATATTGGCTGTGTACTTATAAGGGTCTCTGGCACAACTGTGGTCAGAGGTGGGAATCACTTGTATGACCTGACTGTGGTACAGTTTGACGTGCTTCATGGAAATAGGCAGTGGCAGAAATTTCAGTGCCCTTTCTGAGGTGCGCATATCATATCCTAAGAGCAGTAAATGGCCAGAAAGGGTGTAGGGTGGCTAGCAGTAGGAACCATATTGTTGTGGGGGTAGCTGAGGTTATGATATCCCTTTGTGCTGGTACTGTGGAGAGTATGATGGGAGTGAGACATTGCATCCCCTCTAGCTTTGTGTTCCCAGAGGGCAGTGGCTGTGCACTTGTTCTGACTACAATCTGTTGTGCCTGTTGAAGAAAAAGTCATTTTCTTCCTGCATTTGGGTATTCCAAAAATGTAATTATTTATTTAATGATATCCTGAATATTTTAAATATTCTCCTCAGTTTCATTTTTTATAACTCTATCCAACTGAGATATTTCAAGATACATGTCTTTGAGTTATTTACTTTTAAAGAATGATATCTAAAAAAGAGAAAATTTATCTGTTGGAGAGGGAAATGTCTCCTGAACTTTTCCATTATGGAAAAATTCTAACTCTTTGCCTCAAATCTTTTTACTTCATTCCTATAGAACAGAAGTTTACAAACAGAAGGGTCATTTAATAAACTTTTGTTATCAAATTTCCATTCATTCTTTTCCCTAAAAATCTCAAAAATTGGGGGGGGATAATATCTAATTATAAGTAAAAGAGATTTAAAGTGTGCTTTGAGCTTTGAGATGCAGAAGAAAAAAACCATGTTTCTGTCAATTAATAGTTTAGTACATAAACAAGAAGTAAATAAAATTTAGCCATAACCCCTATGGAAATATTTCAAACTTTTTTCGTAATTTTACCAAAAGGCATAATTTCACTCCAATTATGAAAAAACAGGACTCAAACATAAATTTAAGGACATCTATAAAATGATTTGTCAATACTTTTCAATAGTCTTATAATACTGAAAGACAAGAAAGATTGAGGGAATATTTAGATTATCAGTGTTCCCTATGTCCCATTAGAATTTCTGAGGTTCAAACTTGGAGTGCGATTTCAGCATTAAGGATGACATTTGTGAAGTAATGAAGTAAAATTTCAGTAAGTTTATAGATTATTCATTTATCAACTTTAACTTTCAAAATTGTACTGTGGCAGTGCAAGACACTAACTTTAGAGGAAAGGATGTAAATATGATCGCTGATATTAATAACATTTTCAAAAGTCAAAAACTACTTGGACATAATGTTTTAAAAATTCTCTTTTCTTGAGCTTATAAGATCGCCCAGTGGATTACAGTGCTTGGCACCAAGTTGGATGACCTGAGGAGCATCCTGGAACCTACATGGAGGAAGAAAATCACTGACTCCTGCAAGTTGTTATCTAATCTCCACATACATGCTCACCTCCACCAAACACACAAAATAAATAAATGTAATTAATAGAAAAACAAAAAGGATAAACACAAAAATCTTGTGAAAATTTTATAGCATGCAAGGCTGTTCTAGGCTTTCATTCCCCCTAGGAAACCAATAGCTACAATCGCCTTGCATGATGGGTCATTTTATGCATTCTTGCCACACCATGCTGCTAAAACTGTAGACTTCCAATCCCCAATTCCTCTTTTGAATGAAGACTAACCAGCAGAACTCCTTCTATGTTACCTTGCCAAAACCGTCATCTTGAATAGTGTCAAACTCTGGACACCAGGCCAGGCTAGTGGCTTCTGTAATCTGTGGTTGTTACTCATATGTGCGAGGCACAGTGGTACTGGAAACATAAGCATCCCAGAGCAAGTTCTTTGATAGGTTTTTTAGACCCCAATATAGGTATCAAGACAAATTAAAAAGACCAGGTTTAATGAGCCAAGTACTCTTGGGTGACCTTTTCAGTCCTTAGAGGTAAGATAGAGGGAGAGAGGAGGAGCAGTTACACGGTAGGTCTAGGGACAGGGGCTTAAGTACCCTGTAGGCACAGTCTTGAGCTTCAGGGGAGGAACCTGGACTTCAGGCAGTCTTTCTGAGGGGGGCAGGGTTTGGGGAGGGAGGAGTGGGGCCTAGGCAGAGTGTTGAGGTGGAGTTTCCAGCCCCACATTCTTATTGTCAGAGGAGTACATCAGAACTTCCAAGACCTTAAGAAGATGCAGGAACGTTGCTACTGATGGTTCAGTCATTTCAATGAAATGCTTTAAAAGGGTTCAGTTGGTGGGGGTAGGCATGCAGAGGCCTAGGGAAGATGTAACTCATAATGCCCAAGGATACTTTAGCAGCATTTTGAGAAAATCCATAAAGAGTGGGAATGCGGTTGTTATTCTTAAATGCCCTAGTTTTCAACAAAAGTTTATGAGACATTCAAAGAAACAGAGAAACATAAACATGGCCCATTTGAAGTAAAAGGGTCTTCATACTTTACTAAAAAAAAAAAAAAATGAAAAAACCTGTCTATCCTAAATATGATTTAAAATTGAAGGAACATTATTGTATTCGAGGCATAAAAAGGTAGGGGAAAATGAAGAAAATAGAACTTAAGGTACTTGTGGAAAACTTTTGATTGAACCAATATGTATGTGATTTTTTTTAAGTGAAGAAAAAAAAACCTTCAAATTTGGAGTTTTCCATCACAAAAATCACAATTACAGGGTTCTTTAATGAACTTCAAGTAGGATAAACTCAAAATTACCCACATTGCAATGCACTGTGATCAAAATGATAAAATAAAAGGCAGAATATTAATAGCAGTAGAGGCAACTGATTACTCATGCATAAGGATCCTCAGAAAAGACTGAAGTTCTGAGCAGAAACTCAGCTGGCATGGAGAAGACATGAAGAAGTTAAAAATATCACCCATCTGAATCACACAGAACTTTTCCTAAAAATGTTCAAGTGAGTATATTTTCATGTAAACAGAATTTATTGATAGCACTCTAGGTCAAATGGCAGATTAAAAGCTTCACCAGTGGAACTCACTGGAAGAAAACAGTGGAAAGAATGCAGGAAATCATCTTTCTTCCTGAAAGAGATAAGAAGTATAAACAAACTAAGCTGAGGTCTCTGTGGGGAAGCAGGAAACTGGTGCTTAGCTGAATGAATGTGCTGCAGCAAAGGGCACTGAGAACTAGCAGGGAAGTGTTTACACACACACACACACACACACACACACACACACACACACACACACACACTGTGCTGCAGGGACAGTCAGCTAGATGGCCAAATGACTGCATCCTGTGAATTGAGGAAGCTGAAGAAAAGTATAGGGGATAGCTGGGGCCTGTGGGGACCACCAGGCAATGATTTAGAACCTTTCCTCCCCACATGATGACATTGAGGCCAAGGGCTTCCATTCACCTCTCCATGTCACAACACCCAGTCAAGCTGGAGAGAGCACCAAAGAGAGAATTACACTGCTACACTCAGCAGTTGTACCAGAATCTCACTCCCAAAAGTCATTGATCTACACTGCAGGGGGGCATTGTGCACCATAGACCTATGTCTCTACGTCTGAAATGAAATTGCAAATGGCACCTCCGTCATCAGTGCAGTTTACTACATGGAAAACCACAGGTGGGGAAAGAATACTAAACCTGTCACACAAGGAAGAGGTGTTGAATGATACAATCTTTTTTCATCGAAGGTACCTTTATTATACTCTGCCTCTCTGTTGGTTATTATTAATTATTGTCATGGTCTGTTTGGTTTGTATGTTGCTCAGTTAAGTCTCAGGATTGTTCCATGTGTTTTCTTCACCCAGTCTACTATTGAACCCTCAAATATTTTCCCATATATAACTCAAATCCTACTCTACCATTCTGGCTCTTTTCACTTTTCTTCCCCACCCCTCCTCCTTATACTTCTTAACTATAACCGTATAGAGCTTTTACAGTTTCTAAAACCCATGGACCAAACACCCTCATTTCCACTTCTCATAATCTTAATATCTAAACCCTTAGTATAGGCTGTAAAATCCTTGTTTGTTTTGCTTCACACAGTTACTGATAATAAAGGTACCACTGTTGTTGACTGAAGGAATAATCTCAGCTGCTGCATTACCCACTATATAAATCCTGTACTCTGTTCTGAATCTTTGGAAAGTAAAAAGGAACACTGGTGGGAAGTGGGGAGGGGAAGAAACAAGAGCACTGAGAGGGGGAATAATAAGAAACAGGGCTGTGAAGGGGGGGGGGAAAGTGGTGGGTGAGGGAGAATTTCCAGCTGTGGGGAGTAGGGAAGGGCAGCACAAAGGAAGAGGGAAGGAGGAAGAATCAGTAACATTAGTGTGTTTTAAAAAGTCATGGAGTTATTTTATGTTTACTTAAAAATTACACACACACACACATATATAACTTGTGTGCCTGTGTGTGTGTGTGTGTGTACATCCATTTCCTCCTATTGAGTGTGTCTTAGTCCAATTAGGTGGCTATTACTTAACCCTAGGCTATAAATACCACTACTGAATATATCAGAATATTTTACTATTACGATTTTAGTTTAGTATATTTACTATTTAGATAGGTAGATAGAGAGATGATAGATAGATAGATAGATAGATAGATAGATAGATAGATAGATAGATGATAGTTTAATTGAGGTTATACCACCTGGAATGACAATGTTCTTTTTCAAAACTATCTAAACAAGAACTCTAGTGCCAGGCATGGAAAAGCTCCTTTGAGTTGTTGGTTAGGGGAGTCCAAAGACTCCAAAAAATAGTATGGGCTATTACTGTTGTCCTTGGTGCCTTCTAGAAAAAGAAAATAAAACTGTGTTTTGGACAACAACACAGACTTCAGACACAGGACTTGGAGGAAGTGATCTAGATCTGGAAGAACTGGAAGCTTCATCCCTGAGGACCTGCTCCCTTAGTACCAGAGGGTGCTATACAAGCTGGCAAGGGAGAAGAGTGCAGGCAGAGTTTTCCTGTCCCAACCGCCTGGTCCCAAATAACAGACGCAGAGGCTGAATATGAATTACAAATGCTCAGCCAATAGCTCAGGCTTATTACTAACTACCTCTTACATTTTAAGTTAACCCATATTTCTTATTTATGCTCTACCATGTGGCAGTACCTTTATTAGCATGGCATGTTCATCTCCTGCTCCTGCGTCTGGCTGGTGACTCCTGACTCACCTTTCCCCTTCCCAGCATTTTCAGTTTGGCTCTCCTGCCTAACCTTATTCTGTTTGGCTATTGGCCAGTCAGCTTGCTTATTAAGCAATCACAGTGACAAATCTTCACAGTGTACAAAGGGATTATTCCACAGCAGAACAGCAATTATTGGTTCTATCCAGCTGTGACATTGTGAATCAGTAAGATATTCTGATAGGTGCAATAGTGGTTCTTATAAGGATAACCAACAGCCACTTATTTGGATGTAAGGACCAGAAAACAGGGGGAAATTGCCTTATGGATATTTGACTAAGAACTACTGCTACCACTTTTCTAAACCAGGATTTCTCAATGTTTTCTAAATAAATATCCTTACAGCCTAGAAAAGTGTAGCTCTAACCTCTCATCAAAGAAGACAGAGATACCTACAAAAAGCCAAACTGGTCAAAAGGCAGAGACAAACTGACTGCAGGGTACCCAATCCCAATTAACACATTCACAACATAGCCTGTACACCTAAGGATCAAATGATAGAAAGATTATAGGAACCAGAGGATGACACATCTGCTTGCTTGTGCGCCCTCTCTCTCTCTCTCTCTCTCTCTCTCTCTCTCTCTGTAAAAAAAATCAAGTGTTAGAGAGGATGTAATGAATCTGGGAACGAGGGGTAAATACATCTCAGATATGTTGTCTGAAAGTCTCAGAGAATAAAAATATTGTATTATTTAGGAGTAATACAGAGACCATACTAGCACCATGAGTTCCAGGACTGGGGATTGTAGTGATATATTGTATACCCCAATAAAGCCTACCTGGGAATGAGAGGACAGAGCCAGCCACTAAATTAGACATAGAGGTCAGGCAGTGGTGGCACACACCTTTAATCCTATCACTCGGGAGGCTGAGATCTGTCTGGATCTCTGTGAGTTCAAAGCCACACTGGGCTACATGAGAGAAACAAAACCAGGTGGTGACACACACCTTTAATTCCAGGAAATAATATGGCAGAACACAGAAAGATATATGAGGTCTGAGGAAACAGAAACTTGTTCTCTTCAAGCTGAGGATTTCATAGAGGTAAGCTGGCTGTTCTGGTCTTTCAGCTTTCACCTCAATATCTGGCTTTGGGTTTTTTTATTATAAGACCTTTTAAGATTCATGTTACAGGGGATCAAATGTCTGAACTACATAACTCAACTTTACCACAACTTAGCTCAACTTGAACATTGAAAATATTTCAACTCAAAGAATATAGCTAACATAAAAATCCAAACAACTAAATAAGCCTAGATGCATAAACTCAATGCAACTATGAAAGAAACATGAAAAACTACAACAACATAACTTCTCAGAAAATTACTAATCCCACAAAAATGACCTACGCTGGGAGTCAATTATATGAAATTTCAAAGAACTCAAAGAAAACAAACCAAAAGAAGACAGAGAACACAAAGAGCTGAAGTAAAAAGGAAGTTTATGTAAAATATGAAAAAGAATTCTACAAAGAGAAACACTAAAGTAAGACTTAAAATACACAATTGAAAAGCACAAAAAGTCAAATAAAAACTTCCATGGAAAGATTCACTAAGAACAGATCCATGAGTGGATAGAATATCTGAGCTGAAAGGCAGGGTGGAAGAACTGAAACCTTCTGAAGGACAATGACAAATTACAAAAATATGAGTTGGCATCTAAGACCCTATGAAAACATCAAATCTAATAAACAGGAACCCAAGAGACTTATATTGGGGACTTTTCAATAGAATCATAGTAGAATGTTCCCAGAAATTAGGGAAAGAGGTGCCAGTCCAGACATAGGAGGCATTAAGAATGCGTTAGGACCATAAACAGAACCTTCTTCCTTATCAGATTATAACCAAACGGCTAAACACACAAGAGAAAAGCAGTATGTTGACAGCGGCAAGGGAGATGCACCCAGGCTCACAAAAAGGTAGGCCTGTCAGAATAGCACCGAGTTTCTCAACGAATCCTAAAGGTCAGGAGAGCGCATCTCTCACCCTACACAAAAATCAATTCCAACTGGACAAAGATGTTAATCTAGAACCCAAAACTCTGAATTAGCTGAAGGAAAGGTAGGAAAAACATTTAAAGATGTAGGCAAAGGTGTCCTTAATAGGACTCCTCTCACTCACCAAATAAAGCCACCGTCCACAGCTAGGAACCTATGAAATTCAAAAGCTTCCTTCTTTACAACAAGAAAAGAGGTACCCAGTGAGAGCACAGACTCAGAGGGGAACATTCTGCTTCTGCCACAGGTATGACAGAGGATTAGTATCTTGGATATACAAAGATCTCAACAAACTAAAGGAGAATACAAACATCCAATTTTTTTTTTTTTAAAAAGGACTAAGGAATTGAACATACAGTTCTCAAAAGAAGTAAAAATAGCCAATATTTGTTTAAAGTGTTCATCTTCCTTAGCCATCAGTGGTACGCAGTCAGAATGGCTTTTCATCAAGAAAATAAATACTGACAAGGATGTGGTGAAAGAAGACCCTTATTATATCACTGTCGGTCAGAAATGTCAACAGGCACAGCTGTGGGAATCAGTGTGGGAGTTTCTCAAAAAGTTTAAAAAGAAAAACCCTACCATATGACTCAGTTATTCTATTCCTGGGCATATACCCAAAGGACTTTGCATCCTATCACAGTGATACTTGCATACCCATGTTTATTGCTGCTATATTCACATTAGCAAGGAAGGGGAATTAGCATAGATGTTCATCAACTGGAGAAAAAAGAATACAAATGTGGCATGTATACTCAATGGAATTTTAATCAGTGATAAAAAAGGAAAATTGCAAAAATAGATGCAATTGGAAAATGTTAGGTAAGCTAAATCAGACTCAGAAAGACAATCACTACATGTTTTCCCACGTATTTGTATCCTAGCTTCTTTTAAACACACACACATTATATACATTGAGTGAGTTTGTGTAGAGGCTGCCCCATGAAGATGGGGGGCAATATTAAGGAAGAAGAGTAAGTTATTAGGACACCACTCTGGTTTTAGAAGTAGCTACAGAGTATATACTCCACCTGCACATGGCTACATTTACCACACCTATATGAACTCAACACTTGAGGGCCCTGCACAGACAACAGACTGACATACATAATGCTCAAACACAATGATTTCCATAGAAAGACTTTACTCTAGTGCTCCACAGAAAGTAGAGCAACCATTTCTTTAAAAAGGGACACTTCAATGCCCTCCAGAGAAGCCGTGAGCTATGAAGATAACTCTATCTGCACAGAAGAACACAGAAATACGAAAATAAAAACAGATAATATGACAACTCCAAGGAATATAGCTTACAATAGTAGATTATAAAGAAAACTAAACAGGTGAAATTTCTGATAAAGAAATGGAAAGTAATGATGAGTTCAGTGAGATCTGAGTAGAGATAAATGATTAACTGAGACTAGGAAGACAAGAGAAGTTAGGAATAAGAAATTCTCAAAAGATAAAAACCATGAAAAAGAAGCAAATAAATCAAAATGAAGAGCTTAAAAGGGCAAAAAAATAGGGAAATCCACAGTAAAGGATAGTCCTACAGGAAGAAAGCATATTTGACTTGAAGACATATCTTTTGAAATATTCCATTCAGAAAGAAAAGTAGAAAAGAGCATTCAGGACCTTTGGGGACATCCTTAAGTGTAAAGAACCTGCATCACTGGGATGCATGAAAGCAAAGAGATGAAGGTCAAGTACACTTTAAAATGATGACCAAGCCTTCTGCACAGGGTCTTTGGGAGACATTTAACATAACATAGATGCACAAGTCATAAAACACTACATAATCCAACAGCATATCAAAATGATCATATGCCATGATAAATTTGGTCTTGTTGAAAGAATGAAAGGATGACTTACTATATTCAAGCCAATATAATATAGAATAGAAGGATAAAATTATATGATAATTTCAGTAGATACAGAAACATATTTAGTAAAAGTCAATATCCAATCACAATAAAAGTCTTGATCAATTCAACAACAAAGACAATATCTAAACATATAAAAAAATCATACCATCAACACATTACACTGGAAAAGTATGAAAGCATTTTTCTAAGATAAGAGAATTCTGTCCATTCTCACTGGACATGTTGAACATAGTATTAGATCTTTTATTCAGAAAATTACAGAAGACAATGAAATAAAATATGTAGTAACAGAAGGGGAGAAAGAGAAGATATCCTATTTTTCATGTAATGTAATTCTATATGCAGAAAAAATCCTAAAGACTCCAAAAGACTATGAGAAATGATAAATTTAGTAATACTGCAGAACATAAAAACCAACATGCAAAAATCTGTAGGTTTTCTGAAAAGTAAATCATGACAACAATTCTCTATTCACATTATCCACAGAAAAAAATAAAAGGTAGGTAATACATAGGAATAAACATAACCCAAAAGTAAATAACCTCCACAAGGACAATTATAAAACACAGGTTAAAGACAGTGACCATGACCCTGAAAGACAGGAACTTCTCATGTTCATTAGAAAAATTAACAATGCTCTAATATATATACTATACACTACAATCTATGAATTCAGTGCAATCTCCACCAAAATATAAATGTTATTCTTTAAAAACAAAATCTAAAATTTTATATGAAAACACAAATACCCTAAAAAGCCTAAATAATCATGAACAAAATGTACAAACATGGAATCATAGAACATCTGGTTTTAAGACATTGTAATTGAGTCTACATAATTTTGGAATAAAAGAAGATTGAAAAATAGAACAGAATTAGGACCCAATAATTAAATCTGCATATCTACAGCAATCTAATTTTTGACGAAGAGGCAAAAACATATGAGTAAGAAAAGACAAACCCTTCAAGAAATAATGCTGTGAAGACTACACATGAATATTTAAAAAGATCACACTGACACTGATAAGTACTAATCTAACTTTGATTTATTACATTTTATTATTTTTATAAGATTCACAAGATGAATCAGGAGCAGTGAGATGGCTCAGTAGATAAAGGCTGAAGACCTGAGTTCAATCACTGGGACCCACATGGCAGAGAAGACAACCAGCTCTCACAAGTTGTCTTCTGACCTCCATGCAAACTCCATAGATATGGGCATGCATGTACATTCATGAACATGGATAGTGCATACACATGAAATAAAAGTTTAAAAAGACAAAATCATAAAAGCAATTATAATTCCATATTGATGGTGTTACAGCATAAAGATAAAATGTGTGACATCAATAAATTAGGAAGATGTTATAAAAGAACAGATTTATATTGATTTGAAGTATTTGTATATAATTAAAATATATTTTTGAAGCTCTAAATTTTCATATGTAATCCACACCATAATTGCAAAGATAATATTTATGGAATAGTATATATGTTAAAAGAAATAGGAAAGAATCAAATGTATCATTTAAAAATGTATCCATGAAACTCAAAGGAGAACATGGAAGTGGGAAATAAGAGACTCAAAAACTTAAAATGAAAAACCAGAAATTTTTCTCTTACATCAGGATCAAGACATGAAGTCTGTTTTACTTCTTTCCTGCTTATACTGAAGTCCTACAAGGGAATTCATAGATGGTACAAGTAAAGGAAAATATAAAGACGTATATATGTATATAAAGATGTAAGGAAAACTCTGTCTTTGGTTGCTTTTTATGCCTAAAGAGATGCCAAGAAAACCATCAGCAATGAAATTCATCAATAAAAAAAGTGACTCTAATAAGACTGCAGGATACACAATTAATACCTAAAAGTCAATTGTTTCCTTGCATTCTAATTGGGTTCATTAGAATTTGTAGTTAAAAAATCATCATGTTACCACTCTTGAAAAATGGAATGCTTACAAGTACATGTAGTAAAATATACACATTAGACTAAGAAAAAGAAGGCAACAAGAACTGAATGCTGTATATTCTTGGAATAGGAATATTCAGTAGCATCAACATGTGAGTTCTCACTAACTTGATTTATAGTTTCATTGAGATCTCAGTATAAACCCTACCAAGTTATTTTGGGCATATCAACAAAAGAATGCTAAAGCTTATATGGAGAGTATAAAAACTCAGAATATTGGGCACAATATTTTAAAAGAATAAAGGTAGAGGGATGACACTTCTCTACTTCAGGACTCTAAGTATGGAAATCAAGATAGTGTGATATTGTGAGTATTAACATGATAAAATACAAATGCCATGAATAGATAGATAGAAACTGACCACTATTTAGAGAATGCAAAACAGTACAGCAAAGACTATTTATGATAAATACTGCTAGAATAACTGGATAGGTATAGACATATTAAAAAACATAAATACAAGATCCATATAGTTGAAAAATAAAGCTTTAAAAATTACCAAAAAATTAAATTTCAAGCTTTAATTTATTACTAAATTTTTTAAATGCAAAAGTGACTTCTCAAGCCAAAATGATGAGGCAGATAAACTAATATCAGGAGAAAACAATCATAAAAGGAATCTGCCAGGAACTAGTCAAAATCCAGCTAACAACTGATCATGGGCTACCCAGCCTCAACAGACATATCTGCAGCACAACTCCTAAACCTAAAGCTCAGGAAATACCGAGGAAGAGAGCGCAGAAAGATTGAGAAAGCCAAAGAATTAGGAAGTCTGCTGTGCAACTGTGTCTCCCAGAAATGACAGGGAAGCTTAACCCATGCTAGCTCAATTATATGGCTGCCTAGACAATAACAACACCAATAGACAATGCTGACATGGAAAGTGAAATCTCTAAGTCTCCACAATAGACAAAGAACAAAGAAAATTAAGGGGAGCTAGGAGTAAGAGAAGTAGATTGAGTTCAACCTGGTAGACTCAGTTCAGGCAGGTCCAGTCCCCTCCTCCCAGGCTGAGCTAAGTGTCCCTGCATAAGGCCCAGGGAATGGGGAGTGGGCTGGGGGGAAGGCAGGGGTGGGCGGGAGGGGGGAGGACAAGGGAATCCGTGGCTGATATGTAAAATCAAATTAAATTATAAAATAAAAAAGACAAGAGAGAGAGAGAGAGAGAGAGAGAGAGAGAGAGAGAAGTAGACCGCCCCATGGAAGTCTAGTTTGGTAACTAGATATCCCATTTGATAACCGTAATTAGTTATTAAATACCAAGCGATCATATCTGAAATTATGTACATGCAGCACTGTGCTTAGCACTGTTTGTTTGTGTGTGTGTGTTGTGTGTGTATGTGTGTGTGTGTGTATGTGTGTGTGTGTGTGTGTGTGTGTGTGTGTGAGAGAGAGAGAGAGAGAGAGAGAGAGAGAGAGAGAGAGAGAGAGAGAGAGAGAGAATAACAACTAAGAGGGAGCCAGGAGCTTGAGAGGGATGGCATGGGGGACATGAGAGATAAGAGGAGTTAAAGGAAGAAAAGGGAATACAAGAATGTGATGTAATTATATTTTAATTAAAAAGTTAGTTAAAAAAAATAAAAGAAACCCACAAGTGATCCAAATAAGGAAAGATGGTAAACTTATGTAGAAAATAAGAAATTATGTAGAAAAGTACAAGTTAAATATATATAATTTGAAAGGAATAAAAAAGGTTAGAATTCACTAGTGGTTTTAACAACAGGTAAGAAAGTTGCCTTTAGAGTCAAAATATAAAGGATATATATTACATTATAAAATTATTTATATAATCATAGGTTTAGCAGAAAAAATTGTAGCTATTTACAAAGATAATTGTTGAAATTTTTTCAAAATTTATGAATAATGCCAATCTTATTGACTTTAAAACCCAAATATTCATAAAATAATGTCATAAGAGGTATCACCTTCATAATGCAAGATGGAATTAAAAGGTTCTCTTTATTGGTCATAAATGGATCAAATGTTAGTCAAAAGGCATAGATAGAATGGATTTTAAAAAGCAAAAATCAGGGCTGAGAATATTGCCCAGTGGTTAAAATACTTGCTGTACAAGCATTGACTGAGTTGGGATCCCTATAATACCTGTAAAAGCAGGACAGGCATGAAGGCCTCTCTGTAACCCCAGCCTATGGAAGACAGAAGCAATCGATCCTCAGAGGAAGCTGGCTACTGAGAGTGGTTATTTCTGAGAGATCCTACCTTGATAAATAAGTTGAAGAGTGATTGGGAATGATTCTTGACATCAACCTTGGGCCTCTACATGTGTCCACATACACTGATACATATATGCATCCCACATGCATACACATAGATACACCATATCCTGTGAAAATAAGAGAATAAAGAAATCAAGATCTAATTATATGTTGTCTGTGCAAAACAAACTATACAATGCTTTTTGCATAAATGATAAATCAAGTGAACAGAAGTGGCTAAATAGAAATGATAGATATTTGTTAAAAATAACTATTAGAGTAAAAAATGAAGGATATTTAGAATGACAAAAAAAAATCATTTCACTGATAATATGTAACAGTTACACATCACCAAGCATTAGAGCTCTTACATGCAGGGAGCATCCAATAACCAACTGGAAGTGAGAATCAGGCAGTTCTACTGACTCCAACATCCTCTTTGAATCATGGATAGAACAATCTTGAGATCATTGAGAAGACAGAAGACAGCACTACATGCCAATTGGAATTAGTAGACTATGCAGAAAACCCACACACAGGGGCAGATTATTTTCTTTTTAAAGCACACATGGAATATTCTTTAGAAAGATTTCATGCTATATTATCAGTAAACCTGAATAAATCCTTACTAAATCATGCAAAATGGCTCTTCTTATCAGAATAGAAGAAAACAAATAATACAGGCAATAAAAATTACCAAAAATAGGTATAAATAAAACAATACCCTTTTACAAAATATTGGCTACAAGTTAATCATGAATGAAATTAGAAAACATCTTGACACAAAAATGAAAATATACCAAAATTTATGGAATGTACTAATAATGAAGTGATTATGGAGAAATATGCAAATTCAAATGCTTGTATTTCAAAAAGGGAAAATATTAATTTGGTAATCTGCATATAAACTTTAAGGCATCCAATAAAAAAAGAAACAACTACATCTCTTGCTATCAGAAGAAAGTAATAGAGAACAAGAGACAGATCAAGGTTAGAAAAAATTATAGAGAAAAATCAACACCACAGGTGGTTTATTCAAAAAGATAAACTGGAGAAATGGCTCAGCAGTTAAGAGCATTGACTGACTACTCTTCCAGAGGACCTAGGTTCAAGTCCCAGCATCCACATGGCAGCTCATAACTGTCAGTAACTCCATTTCCAGGGGATCCCACACAGTCACACAGACATACATACAGGCAAAACACCAATGCATATGAAATAAAAAGAAATAATTTTTTTAAAAATGTTAAAAAATGGGCAAAACTTCAGCTACATTAATTAAAAAAAAGAGAGAAGACAAATCAGAAACTAAAGAGTTATTGTTACTGCATTTATGGGGGGTATGAATTCCTATATGCGGGGGGAGGGGGGCGCTATGAATTTTTTCAAACTGAAACCTTCTGAGTGCTAGAGAGATGGCAGGCTGGAGACCTCCAGCAGCATCCTGCATCTTCATGAACCTGAAACCAATCATCAGGTTCCTTTGTAGAAGAGATGAGTCATGTGGAAAGTCAAAGGATAACAATAGACTCACACTAGATGAAATCCTGAAATACCAAAATTTACATTTGTCAAGGAGACAAAGCACAAACCTGTGGAGTGCTGAGCAAAGTGGAAGAGAAGAGAGAGGCCTCCCCACTCAGCATTTCCTGGAAAAAAGGAAACCATGGCGGGGCAGGGGCTGGATTCACAGGTCTACTGGTGAGCACTTAGCAAAACCAAAGATCTGACCAGAGAGTTTGTGTGGCATAGCAAGCAGATGCAAGAGAAGAAGCCATTGTGCTGCTACAGCCCAGTAATAGGTTCAGCAGACTTACCACCTAGGAAATAAAAGGATACAGCTCTCAGCTTAGAAGACCAGAGCCTGTATGCAAACCCCCCACTTCTCCACTGAATAAGCAAATAACTACCTTTAAGTGCATGCATAGTCCCAAGAGACAGGGAAATGGTATGGACTCAGAGTCATATTTTTTTTATTTTATAATTTAATTTAATTTTACATATCAGCCACTGATTCCCCTGTCCTCCTCCCTCCCCCTTCCCCCCAGTCCATCCCCCATTCCCATCACTTCCAGGACAAAGACTCCCCTGGGGATTGAGGTCAGCCTGATAGATTCAGTCCAGGCAGGTCCAGTCCCCTCCTCCCAGGCTGAGCCAAGTGTCCCTGCATAAGCCCCAGGTTCCAAACAACCAGCATGTGCACTGAGGACAGGTCCTGGCCCCACTGCCTGGATGTCTCCCAAACAGTTCAAGCTAATCAACAGTGCTTAGAAAACTGGACATGGGCATGTAGAATAAAATAGACCCCTTTCTTTCACTTCACACCAAATTAACTTGAAATGGATGAAATACTTCAATAAGACTCACAATTCTGAAATTTCTAGAAAAACAAAGTGAAAATACTTTGAGATATAAACACATGCAAGGAGTTCCTAGATATGACTTCAATAGCTCGGGAAATAATATCAACAACTGACATGTAGAATTGCATGACATTTAAAAGTTCACACAGCAAAGAAAGCAAGCGACTGAAGACACAGCATATACAGTGGAGCAAAGAAAACAGGAGAGTTAGGAGACAACATATACAATGGGGCAGTCAAAAAATTCAGATACAAAACAATTTAAATATAATTTCTAGAATGTTCTGATTAGTATTTTTTGGCCATAATTTACCACAAATAAGTGAAGCCACAGGGGGAAAAATAGGTGAAGGGATATTTCTGTCATTCTTTGTGTTGCTTTAAAAAAATAATTGATTTAAATTATGTAATGGAAGGCAGATTTACTGTAGCCCAGGGCTTAAGGGTTTTAGACTGCATAAAGTCATTGACTATGTTGATTCTGGACCCATGGAATAGCAGAGTACCATGGTAGTCAGAATAACTATCACATCACAGTCTACCTAAAAAGGACTACAGCAGGAATCATGGGGGGCCAGATAAGACTTATCATGGCAGGGGCCAGACAAGACTTTTCAAGATTACAACCCCAAATATCATACTTCTGCTACACAGGCCCCATCTCTTAAAGTTCTAGAAGCCCCAACCAAAGTAGGGCTGTCAAGCTGGGAACATCTCCACAATACGTGGGTCATAGGGATAATACTTTACATACAATCTCTAACAAGGGGAGACCACTAAATGCCAAAGTCTAAGGGGGCGGGGGAGAAAAATAACCAAGATAAATCAAATCATTTAAGATTTTACTGTAAACGGCTGGAGTAGAAGAGAGACAGTCTTTGTGTTTCTGTTCTTGATGTAACTAGGTAGAGGTGTAAGCATGTCTAAATTCATGGCATGCTTCAAGCTACACAGCCATCTCTTCAAATATGAATGCCAGAAGTGACCAGAATATACCAGGAGTACATACCAGGAAGCAGAGAGAGTTACTCAACAGGAAGTCTGGTAGCTCAACTACAAATCAGAAAATTACCAAAAAATCTTGCAGTGCTCACAGGATGAAATCTCATTCCTAGGTATACATCCAAAGAGATGAAGTTAGCATCTCTTTGAAATTTTGTTTACTCTGGCACAAGAACTAAGAAACAATTAGCCTGGGTACTAAGCAATAGATGAATGGGAGAGAATAAATGTGGTGTGTGTACATAATGGAATCAGCCACAAAGAATTTAATTCTGTTGTTTGCATCAAAACTGGTGAAACTGATAGTATGGTAATTGAGATAAGCCAAACAGAAAGGCAGGCAGCAGATGGCCTGCCTTATATAAAGAAAGGGGAAAATATACCTGAAAGTATGTTTACCAGTCCAGTTGGTGGCGTGAATCTGAGAGAGCAGGTACTAAAATGAGGTGAACTAAAGTCTCATGCAATAGCCAAATTTATTCAGAGTATCAGACAATTTCTACTCTGAGGATTAAGTAAAATCACATGAGTAAGGTGTTCAATCACAGGGACAAGCCACACATGGCAAAAATATGTTTTTCCATAGAGGCACATGAATAGCAACAGCTGAAGGGAACTCACTCCTAGCCTATCCACAACACCTGGGGGGAGCATGAAAATACATTTCAAGAACAATTCTATATTTTGCAGAAACTGAGGTCACATAACGCTTGTTGTCTTGGAGTTTTCTCACAAACACTCAGAATTCTCATACAACTCCATTTTTGGACTGTGCCCTGACAAAAATAGACTCATGATTATTGGGAATTATAAAGGTATTGGATTTCTGTGAAAAAGAGTGACTAGATGATCTTAATGCACATTACATATATGGAAATACCATGCTGACTCCCATTAACATGTATAACTAGTGTGCCAATAAAAAGTAACATTGAAATGAATGAATTGTACCTTTGGAAGGATCTCTGTATCTTGTGCTGATGGTGTACTGTTTCCATGAGACTCATCTTCTGAGTTTTATTTATCTTTTATCCCTCAAAAAAAATCCTTTCAGGTTGTCCTTTCTCTAAAAAGTACAACTACACCTACTTCTGCAGACTTTACAAAGCTTTCCACTTAGCTTCCCATTTCTAATAATTGACTATTTATTAAAGAAAGTGGCTAGACTATGAACATTTGCCCATGTCAGAGCCCTGGAGTCCAGAAGTGCAAATTTAAGATATTACCTCTATTGTTGCCAGGGAAGGATCTGTCCCAGGCCTTGCTCTTATCTCTGGAAGCAAACTTTGATTTATGGCAAACTAGTTCTAATTTTCACATGTCATTTTCCTTGTGTACTAGTCTGCTATTTTTAAAAGAATGCAAGGCCCTGGGTTAAAGTCTGTGCTACTGGCATTGTATTCGCTCAATAATCTATCAAGACCTTACTTTTAAGTTGGTCTGCATTCACAAGTACCAAGTCCTAGGATGTTATCATCACTTGGGAAAACACAACTCAACCCATAACAGCAGCAGGACTCCTAACTCTTCAGATTTGGGGGTAGGGTTTTAAATCCTCACTCAGGTTATGAGCCATTCATTCTAGGGAGGAATAGAGACAGTTTCTCCACATTGGACTTCTGCTAGGGATGCACTGAACTCTCCTAATACTGGATATGATCTGTTGTTCCGAGTTGGATTACTGGTTTCTGAGGTTTCTCCCTCAGATGGGTGGAAATGTAATTGCTAACAGTCGCACTTCCTATCAGGTGATAGCAATACATTGTGTGTCTGCTTTTTCTTGATCTGAAAAGTTTTAAAGTGTGTTTAAGAGAAATTCAGATTTGAGAGCCTGTTATTTTGAGAATGAGGCACCACTATTGAAATGTGTATTAACATAAGGATTCCACATGATTTTTTGAGTTTACTTCAGTCAGAAAATATTGAGTCATTGCTTCCTGTTCAATACGTTGAGCATTTGTATTCTCTGACAAATAGGAGCTGTTAGGCATTTGATGGTCAGATTCTAGTCAACAGAAATGACTCAAGCATCCCAGTTAGTCTCGTGTCTAGTTTGTATTTAGTTTCTAATATGTTTTGATCCACTAAGAATCCAAATGCGTTTGTGGTTAATTATTTCATTTCACTATCCATTCAGATATGATGGTGTATTCCCAGAACGATGACATGGGAGACACTGTGGTAAAGACTATACATTTGCTAACTTAAGAGAGTGCAAAAATAGATCCTTTCTAGGTTATCTAACTGCTTAGTCTGAGCTGAATACTGGACTACCTAAGTTGTGGGGATATTGGTGGAGATCATATCCATTTTCCTCATGGCTCTTTTTGGTGCCTGGAAGAGACTTTCTCTTGGACCAGCAGCCTCTAGCACCTCTTCTGGAACCGATTCCAGCCGATGATGAGCTACATCTGGCCTGTGAAATGAAAATAGCAAAACCTTTGATTGAGTCCAAGTTAAGTGGATCTACATCATCTGCTCAGTCAACTTTTGCCAAGATGGATGATGCTGTGTCAATGTTCTATAATTTCAGAGGTGGATTTCCCCTCTCTAGAAACAAAGTGTTTTCCTTTATATAAGCAATGAAAGAGGAAGAGGGAAAAAAAAAAAAAAAAAACAACTCTGCTGTATGTGAAATACAGCTTGGCTCCTTTTTATATTTGGAAACAAAACCCCCAAAATAACCTTAGTTGTGCCTTTTTCTTTTCGCTGGAATCTTGCCATCTAAGTCCTTATCACGTTGCATAAGGGGCACTGGCTGAGGATGCTTTGCAGAACGGAGTTGGTTCTAGTCATCCTAGAATCTGAAGGGCCGAAACAGGAAGAATGTGATGAGACATGAGAAGACCAGTAAATTCCAGGAACAGCCAGTGTTCCCCAGTCGTTTTGAGTAGCAGATCAAGTTAGAAAATACTCACGCCAGAAGGAACACAAATGGTCACAGAGAGAAGGGTGAGAATCATAAATTTTGTTTTATGAATTTGTCCAGTTTCCCACATATGAGATGATACACGTGGGAAGGGAAATAAGGGAAATGAGCTGAAAGTGGCTGTGTTCAAAGCTCGGGAAACCACCTAGCTATTGGGGGTTGGAGCCTACAGAGGAAGCCGCAGCTGAAATCGAAATAGCTAAAGAGCACTTCAGGCCTATTAAATGTGAGGAGAGACACGTTTTTTTGTGTGTGTTATTCACTTGTTTGGTTTTCATTGTTACTGTTTTTGTGGTGCTGAGGACTGGATCCAGGATCTTTTCATCCCAGCCAAGCTGAGGATTCAAACCCAGGTTGAGGATTTTGATGTTAAAGTTTCTGGTTGACTGGACTATGTGCCACAATTACTGACAGAGCCTCTATTCCCTTAGAACAGTGGTTCTCCATCCTCCTAGTGTTGTGACGCTTTAATACAGTTCCTCATGTTGTGGTGATCCCCAACCATAAGATTATTTTCGTTGCTACTTCATAACTAATTATGCTAGTTATGAACCATAATGTAAATATCTGTGTTTTCCGGTGGTGTTAGGCAACCCCTGTGAAAAAGTCATTCAACTCCCAAAGGGGTCACTATCTGCAGGTTGAGAACAATTTGCCTTACAGTCTCTGAACTCATGATGCAGTAAGGTCATAGTTACACTCATTTTCAAGTCTTATGTACTAACCATAAGTCCTCCATTCTGGAGAGTTTTTTTTCTAAATTATTTATGTGATATTGGGTATATCAATATCAAATTCTCATGCCAAAGTATTACCAATATTTTAACTTAGTGTGATTTTAGATTATTATACAGATCTTTCAGAGCCTCTGATGGCAATCTTTCTTTCTTCTTCTTTCTCAATGAATTTTACCATTAGAATATTCAGGGAACTTCTATAATTTTGTAGGGGGAAAAAAAGCCATCACAGTAACATCTAAATGGCACCCGTGTCTCTCGGCTGAGCAAATCTTAACTGAGATCACCCACGTCTAGTTCCTTAGCCCCTCACTGTACAAGAACGAACCAACAACGGAAGCAGATCTGAGAAAAGTCAATGGACTGAGCAGCAAAAAGTACCAGGTCATGAGCCACAAGCTGATTTCAAAAGGGCTTAGAAACGAAAAAGAAAGCTTTAAAATATGTGAATTCTATATACAGAAATGATGTGGTGGTTTCATTTATAAATTATATACAACTATTTTAAAACTAATGATTAGAAAAAGTGAGTAGTTGTGAAGACCATAATATCAATGCATTTAAAAAAAACACTCTCCATAGGAGGGTAAATCTGAAGTGTTCTTAGAACTCAGGGGAAATGCTCAAAGAGCTAAACAAAGGTTAGTATTTTCCATCTTTTTAAAATTTTTAATTGGTCTTATTTGGAACTATCTGTTTATTAAATTGTTCATGTTAAAACTGGTGATTTGAGGGCTGGAGAGATGGCTCAGTAGTTAAGAGCACTGGCTGCTCTTCTAGGGGACCTGGGCTCAATTCCCAGATCCCACATGGCAGTTCACAACTGTCTATAGCCCCAGTTTCAGGAGATCCAGCACCCTCATGTACAGATACACATGTAGGCAAAACACCAATGCATATAAACTTTTAAAAAATGCTTTTAAAAAACTGGAGGATTTTATCCCTTCATAATTTCATACATGAGTAGAATGCATTCTAGTCATTGTTTTAGTATTTGTATCCCTATCATGACCTTCTTGTCTCAGCCTCCTGACTGCTGAGGTTACGGTGTCTTCCAAGCCTAGCCCAATGCTCTCCTGGATGATTACTATGAACATCATAGCTTTTTCTTCTTCTTTTTTAAAAAAGGGAATCATGGCCAATAAAAGCCATACAATTCTGTTTGAACTGCAGATGATGAGCAGAGTAGTGGTGATACCTAAGAGCATAGCACGAGTATTTTCATTCTTGAAGCATAATGGCCCGATAGAGTGGTTTTCAGCTCTGCACCCCGGAATCCCAGTGTTCAGAATTTCTAGTTCTAAGATAGCCAAAAGCCATCTGAAAGAAAAATAACAACAAAACAACAACAACAAAAGCTACAAACAACTTGCAAAACCAACAAATGCAAACACCAGACCAACACAACACAGTAGAAAACAGTTCCTTGATGGAGTTCTGACAAAACTGTAGAATTCAGCTTTTTGAGAACTGGTATTCTAACTTAAAACAATGAGGCGACTGTTACACAAGTTTATGCTATAGTTTGGGTCTGAGGTGTCCTCAAAGGCCCATGTGTTAAAGGCTGGGCCCCAAGACGGCACTAGTGGACGGGTGAGAATCTTTAAGAGTTGGGATCCAGTGGGACAGTGAGACCTCAGGGCCCTTTTCTGTTCTCCCATTCCTAGCCAGGAAGTGGGCATTTTTGTATCAGAACATGCCTTGACTTAAGGTACTGCCTCACTACAAAGACAAAAACAGCAGGGCTAATCAATCATGGAGTGAAACTGTGGGTAAAGTGAATCTTTTCCTTTATAAATCATGTATCTCAGTAATAATTATCAAAATAGGCAGCTGGTGGTTACATTTGTGGATTTCCTATTTTGGTGCTTTGAATAAGAATGGCCCCCATAGGCTCATACATTTGAATACTTGGTCCCTAGGTAGTGGAATTGTTTGGGAAGGATTAGGAAATATGTTGTTATTGGGGGACTTATGTCACCAGGGACAGACTTTGAGGTTTCAAAAGCTCAGGTCATTTCCAATTCTCTCTCTCTCTCTTCCTCATGGTTATTGTCTCAGTATGTGAGCTCTCAGCTACTGCTCCAGCACCGCGCCTGCTGCCATGCTCCCTGCCCTGATGGCCATAGGCTCCAACTCTTTGAAATTGTAGATGCCCAATGAACTCCTTCTTGATAGATGCCTTGGTCATGGTGTTTTACCACAACAACAGAAAAGTGACAAAGACACCTATATTGAATATAAAATGTGTGGTACAACAGAGAAACTGGCATCCTATATAGGTACCCAATAGAAAAGACCAAGTATCTGATACTGACAGCAGTTAGTGTCTGTGCTTTGAATCATCATGCCTCAATCTATTGATAAACACCATTCCTTAATGCTCAAGAAATAACACATTTCATTTTCTCTAAACTAGCAGCAACATTTCTGGCAAATTTAGATCACAAAAGCTCACCAATGCCAAGCACAAATGGCTGCTAGAACATCTGCAGTTTGTGGCACAAAGTGCTGGGAAATGACTCTTTGCTTATCATTGCTCATTGCATACAAATTCTCTTCAGTTTTAAAGTGTCATGTACCAGTAGAGTTTCTGGATACTCTCATTTTAAGAAGACTTAAATATAGTTCAAGTTTTCTCAGCCGGGTGTGGCAGTACACACCCATGGTCCCAGCACTCATGAGGCTGAGAGAGGAGGAACCACCAGTGTGAGGTTAGCCTAGCTTCATGGCATGCTTAAAGTTCGTCCATGCTACAAGGGAAAGGCCTGTCCCCAAAACATTACAAAAAAAGAAGGGCCTCATTGCATCTAGTTTAACTGGTGGTGGAAAATTCACAAGTAAATAGAAATGCTAACCCTCAGCATCTTCTACCAGTAAACAATGTGTCAATGACACCAATGGGTAAAATGTGGGGAGGTCATCTTAGTCTCTACCAATAGTGACTTCATGCCAGAGGAATGCAACAATGATAGAAAGGAGAAAAGGAGGGAGATTAAAGATTTTATTATTTTCTCCAGTGCCTCCCTTTTCCCTTCAAAACGAAAATTTCAGTGCTTCAAACGAAGAGGTGCCAGACCTGATATTTACTCATACATATGTTTAGCTGGAATATCCATGGTCCAAGCCATCCTTCATATATTTATGTACAAGGTGTGTAACTTTCTGTTTTTGCAATCTGTGTCAATAAGCTATGGTGTTATTTTGTTATTTGTGCTTCACTAAAAAGGCTGATCACATTTTACAGACACTTTGGGGTTATTCAATCACACTTGGAGTTTGATTAACAAATACACCATGCTAATTTTATGCTAAATTTTATATATGAGCAAAATGGGAAAATTAAGAGTCAAGAAAGGCCCAGAAATGCAGAAAAGCACAAGTGAGAGTTAGAAATGACACGAACAGGTGCAGATTGGTGTGTTGATTTGGGAACTTCTCCATGGTGTTTATCTGTCAAGCCAGGATCTCTAAAGACCCTTCATCATTTCTTTAGTAGATTACTGTTTTGCTCTACAATTTCTTAATACACTTTTTAGATTGAGTATTTATCTACATGACACCAAACATACAGATGAGAACCAAAACATTCAGTCAATCATTCAGCTGTTTGTTAATATATATTTGGCATCAGTTATAAAAGAGTAATTAAAAAGCATTAACCGGAGTTTCCATTTTTATTTATACATTTGGCAATTCTGGGATATAGTTTTCATAACAAGAAAAGCTTGATCTTAGTAATTGCTTTTCTTTTATTTGATATTTTCGATTTTATAAACAAAAGCATTTTGTTCTGATGTGTTTATTTTTCTTGATTGTTAAATTACAAGCTTCATTTCCCTTTGACGATAGAGCTCTGATCTCAATTTTTCCATCCTCATTTTAATTCTTCTTTGTCTCATTTCAGCTCTCCTAGATAGAGGACATGAATATGTTTTCTTTATGGCTGTTTCTTCCCTGTTTATTTTTTCTAATGTAAAATGTGTTTAAATTATTCAAATTATTACATATAAAACAGCTAAAAGTTTCTATTCAATCAAGATAAAAGGATGTTAGGAAACAGAGAGGAAAAAAATAACACACATATCTAAGAAGAATGTGAAAGTCAGATACCAAATTCCTAAGAGTAGAAAGTAAAAGCAAAGAGTGGGTTTGAGGTGAAGGGTTAGATGACACTGTCTAGAGAAAAGAACAACAAAGAATACAAGTCTGTCTTGGGTACCAGGCCTCCATCTGTTGTTTGTCTTCCAACCACAACTTCAGCAGCCTAGAGTAAGCATGCCTTGTTTCTGCAGAAGAATGGGAATGGGTCTACCTCTCCATCCTCCTCTGCTCCAGCACCCCTCCCACCCAGTTCAGAGGAAAGAGTTATCTGGACACTTATTTCCCTAAGGAATTCCTTGCAGACACTCATGAGTCTCAAGTATCTATCTTTGGTTTCTGATGATTTAACTCAATACAAGGACAACATTGAAAGAAATTGCTGTGTATCATATACCAAGCATTTCTTTTATGCCAGATGAGCTGAGCATTTTTCTACTCATTGTCCTACTCAGTTTCTGCAATGAACTTAGCAGAAATTGACTCTGCTTCATAAAAGGAAAAACGATAAGGTTTTGAGAAGATTAAGCAATGGGACCAAGATCACTAGCTAGGAACTGGTAAATGGCAGAGCTGGTACACAACACCTAAGTGTCTGCACAAAACTCTACTGTGTGTGAGAACCTTCTGGCTACACCAGGGATTCTGCTCTAAAGCTATAAGGCTATGTCTGTGTAAAGTCAGTATTTCACACTCTATCTGATGATTCTTGTGGAAGTAGGGCTAATATTCTAATGTGTTGAAAGCCCTTGTTTTTATCACTCTCTGCAAATGATCTCTTTTTGCCGTGGAATAATCCTTCTGTACACTGTGAATATGTATTACTCTCACTGATTAATATAGAAACTGATTGGCCTTTAGCAAGGTAGGATGAAGTTAGGAGGAACAATCAAACTGAGGATGCTGGGATGAAGAAGGGCAGAGTCAGGGAACATGACAGCCAGCAGCTGAGGAAGCAGGACACATGGAAAGTGAGGTAATAATCCATTAACCATGTGGGAGAATATAAACAAGGATTATGGGTTAACTTAAAATGTATGAGGAGTTAGTAATAAGCCTGAGCTATTGACCAAGCATTTATAGTTAATATAAGCCTCTGTGTATTTATTTGAGTGTAGTGGCAGGACAGGAAAACTCCAATTACATCTTTTCTCTAAGAGGGACCTGTAGTCATTAAAGAGAGTTTCCTAGGGTAGATAATGGAAAGCTATAATGTAGGCATCCCTTTTCTTTTTGAATATTTCAAAATAAGTGATGGTAGCTGATCCACATGGAGCTCTTAAGCACAGCATTCCATGTGCTTTACTGTTGATACAACCTCACACAGCCTGTCATTCAGATGTTACTAGTATCTCTACTTCTCCGATTAGGACCTAGGGAAGAAATAGATTTTGGAAACTAATTTCTGATGCTCTACTTCCATAGCATGACATCATACCATTTCTTTGGAATTATTTAGCTTAAAAATTAGACTATCAGGATTTTCTGGTACTGGCAAGCTTTTTCTTATCCTTTTTCTCTTTTCTTTTTCTTCCTTCCTTTTTTTTGGGGGGTGGGTGGGTGTGGGGGGTTATTTAGTGATACCTACTAGAACAGGCTAATAGCTCCCTGGGCAGGTCACTATTCACAGGATTCACAACTGAGCAAAACAGGGGAATGAGCTCAGTGGACTTCACAACGCTGGAAATAGCAAACCTTCCTTTGCACATATTTGTAAAATTTGGAGTCATTATGATCACGTATTTTCCCCAGTTTCCACCACAAATGTAGTTCTTTTGTAGAACAAAACAAAATGCTTAAGACTTTACCAAGTTAGGAAATAGCCAAGAAAGAACTGTTTCTTTTAAGTAGAGGTAATTTAGTTGACTTGAAGGTTTTTATTTTCACTGAAACTTAGGAGAGCCAACATATATTCTGTTACTTTGTTAAAATGTTACCCTGTGGTTTACACTTCCTGTTAGTTATATAAATCTTGACCACTTTTAATAACTGGATCTATCATAAGATGCTTCACTCATCTTTGCATCTGTGGAACCAAGAAGTTGTTGACAAAATGAGCTCTACAAACCAGAATTGAATGATACTATATGTCTGCATTATGAATAGCCCTATTATAAAAATTATGTAAGATACTGAAATGTATATTTTCAAGTCTCAAATTGCATAGTCTATCTTGATCCCAGACATTTTTATCAGACAAGATTTCAGAATGCACCTTCTCAGTTTGCAAATGAAGATTGATTTGGCAAAGAATGACTGGACATATCTCAACTAGTTGGTTAAATGACTAAATGATTGATTCTATAATAGAATTTATGGACCCTAGTTGAGAGATCTAAAAACTCCTATTGATTGATCAAGGCCTTTTTCTCAAATAAAACAAACTATACAGAAATTTTAGGTGCTCTCCATCCAGTTAAATGTGGTTGTAAGGATACATGGTAATAGTTTTTCGACTGCATCTCTAAGGAGCTTCACTATTCAAGTTAAGTCTCCTCAGTATACAATTAAAAACAGCAAGACCAAGAGAGATCAAGGGCTAGAATTCTTGGTGCTGAGAGATGGCTAGTGGGTTAAGGGCATCCACTACTTTTCAGAGGACTGTGATTCAGTTCCCAGCACCTACATAGCAGGTCATGACCACCTGTAACTCCAGTTTCAGGAGATCTGACACCCACAACTGGCCTCCACTAGTACTGCATACACACAGCATGTAGACACACATGCAGACAAATGTTCATATGTATAAAAATGCAGTTTAAAAAAGGCAAAGAAATAGGCATCTCAAATCTGCATGGTCGTGGAAAACAGAATCTTCATACAACAGTCTCTTTCATCCATGGAGATGCCTTCTGAGACCTTCCAACAGAGCATGAAAATACAGATGGTTCTAGTATATATGCTATAGTTTTCCCTCCATCTCTGATAAAGTTTAATTTACAAATTAAGCACAATAAAAAATTAGAAAAGCAAAATGAAACAATTGTAACAGTATGAAATTATATAAAACTTAGGAATTATTTCTTTCTGGAATTCTCTATTTTACATTTGCATACCTCTATTGACTGTGGAAAATTCAAATATCAGAAACAGAAAAATACAGATTTGAGGATAATAATTGTTATTTTACCTATGTATATGCTGCGTTCCAATTCTTTCTTTTGCAACTCTGGCTAGTTAGGATTACCAAGAAAGGGTGTGAACCACAAACATGAAAATATTACCCAAGGCATATATGAGAAGGTGGCAGTAGCATCTGGAGTAACATATTTCAAAACTGAGAGGACAAAGCCAGGCATCTTGGTATATACCTGTAATCCCAATACTAAGGAGGCTTAGACAGAAGTATTCTATAGTTCAGCTTCATGACCTTCCCCACCCCCTAAAAATGGGCCACTGATTCAATAATTTTATATGTAGTTATGTAGAGAGATGGTCATAAAACACAGCAATTTCACTATGGGGAGAGAGTCCTCCATGTGAAATTGTACAGGACCTGTCTCTAGTCTCCCATAGCAATACTACCCCATTTGTGTATAAACAAGTAGTTTGGCTTGACTCTTCTAGCAACTGGCTGATGTTTTTCCTTAGCATTCAAGCTAGCTGCATGTGGCATGAGGTATACCTATCCAAATCAGCCCATTGAAAACACAGAGAAGTTGTAAATATTGCATTTGATCTTTTTCTCTGTAATTTGCTGTTCATAGGGATGTTTTGCATATGTTGATTAAATATGCACTTTCAACTGCCTGGGGAGCCAGAGTCCCTCACAGCAGACCAGTGTGATCTGGTCCCAGGAGGCTGCAGCACTCCAGAGGGGCACAGTCACATGGACTACCTGCTTCAGCTTGTCTTAGCAACAATGATGGCCATATGTGAAGCTGCAGGAAAACAGATGCTGTTTTTCCATTTGTGAAATCAAGTTGTTGGAAAGTAGTCAGGTTTCCGACGCACGAGAGCTCATCTAATCAACCTACGGAGACAGTGTGAGCTTTCTCAGAAATATTTGACAACATTCCCTAGCTCTGGTGACTAGAAATACTTATGAAATCACAAAGTGATCGTCCTTTCCCCACACGAGTGTATATAATAATCTCTTCATATGGCTAGAAATGGAATCCGTAATTTTCCCAAACAAGGAGAATATGTAACCCAGTTGCCAGTTGCCAGTTATGTAAAAGGATTCAGGTCATGTTCTAAATTGAGGGTCCTTTTACTATAGCGTTATATGCTATTATGTAAGTCATTAGTTATTTCTGTCCTTACAACAAGGAGAAGGTAACATTAGAGACTCACATAAAGACAACTTCCTTGTTATCGATTCAGAATTATCATTTCACCAAGAGCACAAGCCTCAGTATTCTGGAATCCACTTCCCCCTTGACCCATATTGCAAGGAGCCCTCACATCACGGGTGCAGCACGACATTCCACTCTAACTGCTTGTAAAGCTCCTTTACGAAGCCTGAAACTCTGACCTATTTCTCAGAGTCAGTATTCACAACAAAGAATAGTTTGAAATCAGGTTATCTAGAGTGAATACAATATCTTCAGGAGTAGAGAAATGCCATATGACCATTACAAAATGTTCAAGCAGTGCAGCCATGAGCCAGATCAACTGTGGCTAAAACCTTGCTTTTAATCACCACAATCCTCTAATGTGTAGAAAGAAAAGTAGACAAAAGCTGGATAGGAGTAATGCTAAGTTGGCAACCAATAAACTTGGATGCTACTCCTCTTCCAATCATTACTTCCTGGTTTTATTATTGTCTGCATTTTAATTATTTATGAAATATGAATGACATAATGAATCAAACATAAAAGAAATCAGCAAGCTTTAAGAACTAAAAGTCTCTATAGAACCTCAAGGTGTTAGTAAATTCTGTTCTAGTCACCTCTGAGTACTGGGTAGTCTAGTATGGTGATGGAGGTCTCCCTTGAGTGTGTGCCACCTTGAAAAACAACAGAAGATGACTGCATAACAATGAAACCATACTGCACATACAAAAAGTGTTATTTGTTCAGAAGTTGACGACATTATACCCACTTAGAGTAATGTAATTTTGTCACCATGTGTGTTGTGTTCTCAAATGTGGGGGGGATCACTAGGACTGGGGATGGTTTCCCAGGACAGAAGCAAGATATATGTGACAAGCATGACCAGAAAAGCATGGAGCATTTATGGAGGTGAGGAAGTTTATGTTAATTTGACCAGATAAAGCAGAAATTTGGCGAGGGAAATAAAGAAAAGAAGTGGGTGTGGGAAGTACAGACCATGAAGTGTGTTGAGCTGTGGTCTTCACTACAGCTCAGAAGTGGCTATGAGCAATGAAGGGACTTACATGGCTTCTAGGATGAGAACCAAGCAGTGTTTCCAGCTGGCAAATGTAGACTTGCAGTGTACTGAATATGTTGATCCCACTAGAGAAGAGCACACACTTGCATATTCCAAAGAGAAATGGACAATAATAAAGCATTTCAGACCATAAGGACAGACCAGAAAATTGAAGTGGTTATAAATAAATACCAGAGTATAATTAGCAGTAGAGTGGTTACAATGACACTCACAGAACTTGATTATAGACACATTATTTTCACACTATTAACTGCTATAAAAACTCAATGAAACATCACCTTTTGTGGCAAATAGGAACAAAACATTTGAAGAAATGAAAGTCAATTTGAATAAGATTAACCTGAGACCCAACTCCAGACCCAGGATACTTTCTGCTTTTTATAGTTTGGAACGCAGAGTTGGAGTTGGGAAACTTGTATCTTTGTTCCCCTCTCTTTGGGATTTCTAAATACTAACAAAAAAAAAGGAGAAGAAAGGTAGATTGTATGAAGCTACTACCCCATGAGTAATAAACATTTTGTGAGCAAAGTATTGATGAAGTGGATATTTAATGACCAGGAGTACTACAAAGGTTTGTGATGCAAGTATTCCCTTGAAGATTTTTAATACATAAGAGGCACAACCTCCGAATATAGAGGTTCTTAGATTCTATAGCCTCTGAATCAATTGCCTCTCTGCTTTGTTTAGCCAAAACTGATTTTTTGCTACTATGGCTCCTCACTAATTCATAAACTAACTTAACTTCATTAATGACCTGTTTTTAATTTTTTATTTTATTTTTAAGACAGGGTTTCTCTGTGTAGCATGGGCTGTCCTGGAACTCTCTCTGTAAACCTGTAACTCAGAGATCTGCCTTCCTCTGCCCCTTGAGTGCTGGAATTAAAGGCATGTGCCACCACTGCCCAGTGAACTAGCTTCATTAAATGGAGACTGTAAGGTCCCACAAAGTTTCTGAACAGAATTACATGTCAGCTTGAAGTCTGAAGAGGTTCATATAAGAGTCATATATTATACATCTTTGGACATATCACACAACCTAAGTAATTATGTTTCACATTTACAAAATTAGAAAAACCTATCCATCAAGAAAATGCTTGGGGTACTGCTATAAAATATAGCAGCTTATATCACAGGTGCAGGACACAGTACTTGCCCAAAGCATGAGTGTCTTGATTTCATTCATATCCACCAATGAGAAACTAATAAATATTTTGGCTGCCACATGAAGGGTGAAGTCTAACTTATTCCTAACTCCATGAATATGGTTTTCTCAGTGCACCATGGATCAAGTCATTCAAGTGACAACCACATCTGTGAAGGTGAAGAAACCTCAGAAAGCTGCCATGGAAGAAATAAGGTCAGGCTCACACAGAGGATGATCTTCCAGACATGACAAAGTGGGGGGACGGGCTGTGCACTGTTATTCCTATCAATGGGTCCTACCTTGTCACTGTCCATTCAATATTTGTTGGTGCTCTTCTGAATGGTGGGGAAGCCAATGTGTTTCTCATAGCTTGAAATCCTCTCAAAGAAGAGCAGAAACACATAACAGGAAACCTTCAATTCAGCCACCGTAGACTTTGGCTATTTTCAGAACGTTAGAAAACAGAGCCATGAGCTGAAAATATGTGTGCATAGCAGCCAAGTTCATCTACACCCCACTCATGTCATGAAGGAAGACACTGGCTCCCTCTGGACCACCTCCATAGTCTGTTTTCCTCCTTTGGGTTGTAAACTATTTTTACTTTTGACATCATGATCATTCTAGGAACAAAAAGAATGAAAATGCTTTTTAGCTAAAGCTGGCAAATGGAAATTACCTCATATACCACAGAGGTTAGATATTTTATGAGCCATCCTTAAGAATGCCTAACTTTTCTTTGTAGCCCTGACTGTCCCAGAACTTGCTCTGTAGACCGGGTTGGCCTTGAACTCTCAGAGATCCACCTGCCTCTTCTCTAGAGTGCTCATATTAAAGGCATTCGCCACTACCATCTGGCTTTCCATAGGCATTTTTAATGCATTCTTTGAGATCTTTCTTTAATTACAGAGCATATAAAAAAATAATTCCAACAGTGCCGGTGGCACACACCTTTAATCCCAGCACTCAGGAGGCAAAGACAAGAGGATCTCTGAGTTCAAGCCCAGCTTGGTCTACTTAATGAGTTCTAGGACAGCCAAAGCTATGTCCTATGAAGAGAGACACTTCAAAAAAACAACAACAACAACACAAAAAAACCCAAAACAAAACAAACAATAAAACAAATCCAACAAACATTCTATAAAGATTAGATTTAAAGTGGATTTTGGGGAAATCTCTATCAAATTTGATCTTAGCCATTAAAAATCTAAAGAAAAATTTAACTTTTATAAATTTTGGGCCTCTGTCATGTACCTTGTATGGTATGAGGAATGGCCTGGGTAGATTTGTGGCTACATACCCCAACTGCACCAGCCAACTGTCTACTGCCCCATGCTCCTGACATAAATTGTAGTCATGCATCATAATTGAAAGTACATATTTTTAAGTTAGAAACTGTACCTGGCAAATAACGATGCAGGTTTGTTCTCAATTTAATTAAGTAAGTCTGGGCAGCCTTTTTGCAATATGGAGATTAACTGTCAAATTTATGTTAATATGATCTCAGAGAATGTAACGTCTATAAAAAGTTTCTCCCCTCACCCCTCATTTGAGCATCTCACATTGCCTGGCTGCAATTCCCCTATGTTGGTAGTTTCCTATGAAACCAAATCAGGTCAGTCCTGCAAAAGCAAGGCACTTAACACATTCCATTCATTAAAGACATTAAGACGAATAAGTTGAAATCATAGCCATTATACAGAGGGAAAACTGTCACAATGGTTGACTTTGCTGCATCTCAGCAGAATCATTCAATGCCAAGCTCTCCTTTATCTGATTAACACAGGATTACAAAGCTCTTCTGAGCACTCTCCTTATAATACAAAGAGCCTTTCATTCCTCTAAATACTCCCCTTTTTTATGTGAAAAAATGTGCCACCCATTTTTTTTTTAATTTTGTGATTTAAGAAAAAATGCAAACAGTTTGAATCATGAGTCCTGTTGTGGGGACTGAGTTAATTAAAAACATGATGTATACATACAGCTGATCCTACTCACCCTAATGAAGAACATTAATTCTAGAGCATGTGTGGCTGTAGTCACATTGCTACAAATTACTGGACTCTTTCCTTTATCTGTTTCCAAGAAAGTCTCCCCCTGTTAGTTAGGAAAAAAGAAAAATATGACGCCTTAGTTCTAGGCAGCATAAATTACACACATCAATCAGAGGAAGCTTAAATTAAAATACACATTTGGCAAACAAATATGAATATGTTGATCTCATCTGTGAATCAAAATGATTTACTGGCTCTGTTGACCCCCCACTGTTCAACATGAAGGTCACTGCAAGCAGCTTCTTTCTCATTGAGAAATGTTTTCATGTCTTTTAAAGATGTGATTTTATATATGCCCTAATGTTCAATCTAGTGATTCCAACGTAGAGAGATTGATTTATCTTATAAAGAAAATACAGGCTCATTTTTATTTATGTAATCCAAAACAGATAGCTAAATTAAAATGGTGAAAAAAAAAACTACCAGTAGTTTATAGTTCCTGCACTGAAGATTTTCCAATGTGTTTATGATATTTTCTAATCTAGCAGAACACTATTTGTGAAATGGACTGATACACCTTTCCGATATTGAGTAATCATAAATCAGTCTGTTCTTATCACCTACAGCATACATTATAGGGGCTGGGGCCCCTGGAGGGTACCCATTACTTGGTGAAGCTAAAGTAGAGATGATCTTGGGTCTCGGCTTGACATTTCTCACAAACACCTGTAGGTGAAACAGGCAGATTGACTAAGGCAGTGATCTCCCTGAACCAAAGCATATTTTGTTATGACATTAATTTTGAATATGCATGTTGTATTTTCTTGCTGAGACGTCATCATTATAACCATGAATCGGTATATTGATACCTGCCTTTGTTAGTTAGATTAAACCTCAATACTACACATCCTCACAGGTGTATGAAAGGACAAATGACTAAACTCATTTAAAATTGTGCACAGCACAGACGCCTTGCAACTTAAAGACCAAGGAAACCTGATAAACTGTCAATGTCTAAGTCTCCTTCCACCAAAGTCCAACTCAATGCTTTTAAAGTGAAGAACGGATCTGTATTCTTGGATCAGTCCAAGACTATTCAGAACAAACTTTGAGAAAGGCTGTTGGGAGGATAGTTTGGTGAGAAGAAAACTAAACATTATACAACTTGTTAGGTTTTAGCAGTTTTACAAAAATTATATGAAAAGATTAAATCTGAGGCTGGGATGGCCATTTTATACTAGTCAGTAAACAGCAAAAAGAGGGCTACTGCAGGGCAGCAGTTTTATATTAGAAAATTTCTTTCTTTCTTTCTTTTTTGAAGTAGGGTAACAGCAGAACAAAGAATTACCAGAACAGCAAGTCACCCAGAGTAAGGCACTTACCAAACACCCCAAGTTTTAAAATCACATTTTAGTCTACATACCTATTTTCTTTGTTATCATATCACATACACTGGTTGTTAACTTAGGACATATGATTGTTATGCTTCTTGCACAAATGCTCAAACAAATTATGGCTCTTTACAATGTTTGGTAATAATAAATAAGTGTGGAAAGTTCTAGAAGACAGGAAAGCACTGTAGCAGGGTAAAAGGAAATCCCAATTTCTCATTTTGGGGAGTATAGAAACAACTGCTTATCTCTCCTCTGTAAGAAGCAACTGAAAAACGAGTAAACTAGTCAACTTTAAGAAAAGATAGGTTAAGGGTGTTTGAAGAGTGCTGTCTTAGGGAGGAAAACAGGACTCAGTCAGTTTTATCAGGGCTCAGGTTTGACTGCTAAGATGGCCAAGATGAATGGATTGGTTGTGCAGCAGTCTGTTCATTTTGGCTCAGATAGGCATTGCCAAGAGGAACTTGGGTATAATTTTGCTCTGTGCTAATTAGAGTTGGTCAAATGATCCTCTGATGAATTTCCTCCCCTAGATAGAATTTGAGAGAATATACAACAACAAAGTAATTATCAGGGGTGCCAATTATCCATAGGGGTGCCCAAGCTGGATCCAAGGATGTAGAACATGGTCTCAACTTCTTAGACAATTTCCTCCCCAACTAATGCAACCCCATTAAAAGTCCTCTTTGAGTGGGCACACAACCAATAGTGCATATGCTGATAGCATTTTCACATACAAATCTGATAGTTAGGCACACCATTACCCAATTTACACATGCAAATGCAGTAATTGTGTGTACTGGGGGCTCCTGGAAACCTGGCACACACCCAAAATGGAGGCCTTTTCAAAGCATGGCCAACCCACCAAATTCCTCTTCCGCAGCAACTCACCTCACTGTCTTACCTCTGCCTCCACCATTCAACATTCTTTGGGATTCTGGGAGGAGGGAGACATGTTTTGTGGACTTCCCTCAATGGCTGAAACTTTTTCTCTCTATTTGATTTGGACATGTTTTCAGTTCTGTTTCTTCAGGTTTTTTGACAAGGTTCTGTCCCCTTTGTGGGGATTTGCCTTTTCATTTCTCTGTTAAAAAAAAAAAAAAAAAAAACTAATTAGAGAGTAAAAATTCTTTTGTTATAACTTATTCTCTAGAACTTGAAATGAGAGTGATCATGAGTTGTTGCAATAAGTCATTTGCACTTTTCAAAGAACAGAGATTACTGTTTACAGCTATGTGGCCATGAATTTATCCTAAGATGCATTTGATTATTCTAATTTGCTGAGCTGCTGCAGAAGCAGTCATTAACTATTTCCTGTTTCTTTGTTTATGTATTTCAAATATTCTGGGGCTACTAGAGTATTCGGGCAGTACAAGGAAGACAAAAAAATTAAGAACTACTAACAGCATTGAGTATACTTATTGTGCCAGTATTTTTAAGACAGAAGATGTAAGTTCATGGAAGGATATTTAGATCAACCAAAAACAGCATAAAATAGCAATACAGGAGAATTCCCCAAAAGTAAAGATGAATATTTTTAAAAAGAGTGTAAATAAAAATTGTAACTCCAATTTCTTTGGAAAATATGTATTGTATAATTCCAGTGTTCCATATACTACTTTGTTCTCTTTTTTTCAACTTTGGTTATTCTATCTCCTCTATCTTATTCTTTTCTTTTCTTTTATTGAAAGTATATGTTTTTCATACAATATATTAATTATAATTTTCTTTTCCCTAACTCTTCCACCTCTTTTCCACCTCCCTTCCATCTGGATTCACATCCCTTTTGTCCCTCATTAGAAAACAAAAAGACATCAAAGGAAAAATATAAATAAGACAAAAACAAACAAATCAGGACAGAAAAAAAACAAATATAAGAAAAAGAGCCAAAAAACAGCATGAGAAATACATATAGATGCAGACACACACATGTTCACACACACAAGAATCCCATTTTAAAAAAACCCACAAAATTGGAAGCTATAATATACATGCAAAGGATCTGCAAGTTAAAACAAAAACAAACAAACAAACGAAAACCAAATGCCCTGACTTAACATTATGAGACAAAGAACCTCCAAAGATGCCGCTGAGCTAATTCGATGTGATGTTGGTCATCTGCTGCTGGGCATGGGGCCTACCTTTAAGAGTGGTTTGTTTCCCCAGTGACACCCCCTTGGGGAAAACTGATTTGTTTATTTGCAAGTGCTTATCAATTCAAGCTAGCTTCTGGGTTAGAAGTGCGTCCACTTCTTCTCTCAGCTCTAAGACCCCATTGGTACAGACCCATGCAGGCCGTATGCACGCTTATCAAGTCTTAGTGAGGTCATCTGTGCCAGTCCTGCTGCATTTAGAAGGCCTTGTTTCCTTGATGTCCTCCTTCCCCTCTGGCTCCTACACTGTTTCTGACTTCTTTTCCTCAATGTTACATGAGCCTTGATGGAGGCATCTCATTTAGGGTTGTGTGTTCCAAGGCCTCTCATTCTCTGCATAATGTCTGGCTATAGGTCTTCGAATTTGTTCCCATCTGCTATCGGGGGAAGTTTCTCTGATGACGGCTGAGCAAGGCACTTAATAGGAGTCATTTTGTCCTACATTCATTTATCAGAACAATAGTTTCCAAATTCCCCTAGGTCCCTAGCTTATCTAGTCTCATGTTCTTTGCCAGCCAAACAGTGTTAGGTATGGATTCCATCTCATGCCGAGGGCCTTAAATCAAATCAGATCCTGGTTGGTTACCTCTACATGTTTTGTGCCATTACTGCACTAGCATACTTGCAGGCTGGACAGGATTATAGATCTAAATAGTTGGGTTGGTATTTACCATTCTTCTTTGGTAGCACACAGAATATCTTCCAGTACTAAAAATGTTAGTCCATAGAGATAAATATTATAAGTAGCTGGGTTGGTGTTTACCTTTCTTCCTTGGTAGCATGCAGAATATCTTCTGGTACTATGGATGTTAGTCCTTAGGAATAAAGGCTTAAGATAGGCACCAGGTTGACTTCTCCTTGATCAAAGAGTTGTGTAAGTGTTGTCTTCAGCAATAGGGCCTTACAGTCTATTTGTAGAGAACAGTCAGTAGCCTGGGTTGTTTGGTGGTTCCCATGGGGCTGTTTTGACCAACAACTTGATTAGATGTAACTCATTCCTGGTACAAGAAGCTTCATTTGGTGATGAGAGATGTCCAGTTTGGCCTTTATCTTCCCTGTTACTTGGTGATTTATTTAGATCAGCTTCATGTATGTATATATTTTAGGAAGCTTCTACTGCATTAAGTTTCCATGTGATCCCTCAAATGGCTCTTAGTTTTAGGTGTCCCTCTGTGTATTCACTTCCATCTCTCCTCTTCCCTCCATCTCCTTGTTTGATCCTCCCATTCTAGCACTCTCCTTCATCTATCCATAACTATTCTACTTCTCCTTCCTAGGGATATCCATCCCTCCTCATTGTCCCCTACTTTATACCTAATCTCTGTGATTATATGGATTGTAGCTTGCTTATCAATGATTTATCAAATTTTCTTCCAATTGCATCTTTAACCTCAGCTCCTGACAAAGAACCCTTCTCCCTTGTAATGTCCTGGTTGACAGGGACATCTATTATTCTAAGGAGAAAAGTCTGGATGGGTTCCTGGATGGGTAATAGTTACAGAAAAAAATCAATGCCGTATTAGAAGCACTTGGGGAGCTTCCAGGTTGCTAAGCATGGAGGATGCCCAGAGAAGGCAGAAGTGCTCCCCACTTTCCCTCATGCATTGACCTATGTATCCCTCCCATCTGGATATTCACATACACTTTGTTAAATTATTTATATTAAAATGATGAATTCAAGTAAAATGAATTTGCTGACTTTTTTGAGCCCTCCCAGTACCTTATAGAATCAAGGGAATGTGAGAATTCTGAATTATAGCCAGTCACTCCTGGACATAGACCACAATCTGTAACTTGTGACTGGCCTGTGTCTTCCTCCATTGTGTGCTATTCTAATGGAATACCATAGACTGGTTAATTTCTCATGAACACACGTTTATTTCCCACAGTTGTGGAATCTGGGAAGTCCAAGGTCAAGGACCTTACTTACCAGAGAGAAGGGCAGAAAAAAACAAAAGGGAATTACAAATGATGGCCACAGTTTTCCTTTTCTGAGAATTCCACTCCTGTAATGACAGTATGAATCAATTTATAAAGACTAGTCCTCACATCCTAATCACTGTTGACTAAGTTTTTCCTCCCAATGCTGCCCAATGCATGAACTCTGGGGACACATTCAAGCCACAACAGCATCTAAAGCAGAGACACTCAGGTCTAATGGGACTAAGTTATAGAATCTAATACTAATTGTAGGCAGCTAGCTTTAGAGCTAGCTGAATTAAATTGTAGGGCATCTGGATGGTATTAGAGAATGACTTGGTATGGGGAAAAAATCAAAACAGAGTATGTTACATTTTTTGGTAAAGGTTAACGTCACCTTTTCTTTTTGTTTAGTATGGTTGAGTTATTAGGTGTAATAAGAATTATGTAGTAGCATTTAAAACTCTGGATAAAGTATATCAGCAACATCAACACCAGAGAGAAATGACTATTAGTCTTTGTAATAAGTCTTGAAGTTAAGGATCTATATTTTAAAACCTAAGTCATTAAAAATATCCCATCGTCTGTGCTTGTTGTATTTGCTCTCAGTGAATGTTTTCTCTGCCTACTAGTACAGCTGTAAGTCAAGTGAAGAATTTATATGACAGCATGCAACCTCCTTAACTAGCTAAGAAGAAAACTGGCCACTGCAACTCAGTATCATGTCATGCTCATACAAATTCTTGGTAATACACTGAAAACTATGAGGACTTCCACATATGAAGTTGTATCAGTTGCAGTGATTGCTAGAATCAGAGACAAGTTGAAGATCATTTCCAGCTGTGTCAGGCCTATTCTTGAAACAGTAGGCATGAAGATAGATTTACTTAACATTATAATTTATAATCATCTCAGAGCTTCTAAGCAAAACACATTTTTCAGGGAGTCACAAGCCTCTACTGAGTTGGCAATTTAAATATCTGAAAGCACCTAGTTAAGAGAATTCCAAACTATAGTAATAAACACCTGCAGCAGGACCAAGTATTTCATCATTAGCTTGTTCAATAATTTGGGGAAAGAGCTGCTTATTTACATAGTTATGGCTTCTACAGAATCCTGAGTCCTCTCTGAGATTCTTAGATGGAATGGTGTAGGACAGCCAGTATGAACTGGTCTACATCTCCTGGTAGGTAATTCAGACTCAACTAAGATCAAAGCCTGAAGTTCTGCTGCTATAGTAGTTGTTGGCCCTTTCTCCTCATTTTTTTTTCCATCAGAGCTAAAGGTCAGTTTCTTTGGTGCCATTTCCTGAAAATTAAACTTCTGAATTTTAGATTTTTAGGGGGCTATTACAGAAATATAGCTCATGCCTATTGGTGGCAAAGCTGAGGTATTATAAAAGTACCTTGCATTAATTGGTAATACCAACTTGAAATAGGGTGGAATATAACATAGAAAGTAATTCTTAAAGCCAGTTATTAACAGTAGATAGCTTATACATCCCAGAGAAATGATAATACTTTCAAGCAGCTTCATGGTAAAATTTTACATCTCAGGATTTTAGGACATTATTTATTATTATATATACTATAATATATATCCTATTATGCCACAGCTTTTAAAAATATAATTGTTTGCATATCTATATAACTTTTGTAAGTGAATTTATCATTTATCATCCTAAAGTAATCATTTTTTCCTTCAGGACAAAAAAAGCTTACTTTCTCTAATGCATATTATTTAAGAAGGCAAAAATTAATATATACAATATTAGCAAAATCCTTTGCACATTTATTGATCCTTTGGCAATTTAAGAAAGAAAAATAAATTAAACCCAGGCTCATCACCTATGTTGTGGGATAATCTTTTTGTACACTGGGAAGATGTTTCTTTGCCAAGGCATGTTCTGATTGGTTTAATAAAGAGCTGAATGGCCAATAGGTAAGCCAAAAATAACAGGAGGGATTTTCAGGGAGAGAGAAGAAGAGGGGAAGGAGTCTAGGTATGCCAATTACACCAGGAGATGCAGAGCAAGTTGGACATAAGGTAGAGAGGAGAGGTAACTGAGCCACGTGGCAAAACATAGATTAATAAATCAGGTTAATTAAGTTATAGGAGCTAGTTGGAAAAAAGCCTAAGCTAAAGGCCAAGTGTGGTAGCATTGTGTTCCCCAAAACATTGTGCACCCTAATAAACTTATCTAGGGTCAGAGACAGAACAGCCACTAGATACAAAGGCTAGAAAATGGTGGCACTCACACCTTTAATCCTAGCAGTCCAGAGGTAGAAATCCCTCTGGATCTCTGTGAGTTCAAGGCCACATTGGAAACAGACAGGTGTGGTGACTCATGCCTTTAATCCCATAAAGTGAGCCTTTAATCCCAGGGAGTGATGGCAGAAAGCAGAAAGGTATATACGGCGTGAGGACCAGAAACTAGAGGCATTTTGGCTGGTTAAGCATTTAGGCTTTCGAGCAGCAGTTCAGCTGAGAGTCATTGGGATGAGGACACAGAGGCTTCCAGTCTGAGGAAACAGGATCAGCTGAGGTACTGATGAGGTGAGAAAGCTGTGGCTTGTTCTGCTTCTCTGATCTTCCAGCATTCACTGCAATAACTGACCTCAGGTTTGATTTGATTAATAAGACCTGTTAAGATTCCTGCTACAGCCAAGCTTTCATAATTAAGTCTCCATGCTATTATTTGAGGGCTGGCAATCCAAAGATAGTCCGACAAGAAAGCTTGCTATACACCTAGTGTTTGTATCTATTTCTTATTTAGAAATTATGTAGATGTACAAAGATTATTTATGAACTTAATTATTTGTTCAAGGTTTTAAATGTAAATATCTGTTTTAGAATATTATTTCAAGGTGTGTTACTTTTGTTTATGCTCTGGAACATTTGTTTAATGATGCAAAGATGTGTTTGATTAAATAAAATTCACCTGCAGTCAGGAGGCTGCGTCAGCAACTAGCTGACAGAAAGTGGTAGGGAGGAGCCAGGTGAAAAAGGGTTTATAAGAAGGGGTGAGGAGAAGGGTTTTTGGAGGATGTGAGCAAGGAGAGGAGATGAGCTACTTGCTATTCAGCCTCTCTGAAGAGCAGAATTCTACCTTAACCTTTGAATCTTGAGTTTTTTCGAGGGACAGAGGTTTAATTGAGTTCCCTTAGTAGCTTTGCAAGATTTGGAGCCAGAAAAAACAGATTTCCATCCAGCTCTGGCCCTTGAAGCCTGACCGCTGCTGGTAGTGGTGGAGTTGCAGTTGCTGATTCATCTATGGCTTTAAAGGCAGCAACCATTTAAAAAAAGGACCTTCAGTGGTGGGTTGGGGGGCTAAGGCAGGAGGGGCAGGAGGAGGGAAGAGGGGGATTATGATGATTGGTATGTAAAACGAATAAACAATTTCTTAATAAAATAAAGAAACAAAAGTCAAAAAATAAAAATAAGAAGGACAATAAGTATCTGGAATTTATAATTTTCAGTTAACACACGTGAATATATAGCACTGCAAAAGCTATAACCAAACCTTATAACACCTTTTATGGGTACTTTCCATTTTGTTGAGTATGGTCTCTAAAGAGGTGATTTATTATAACAAGATTCAAAGCAATAGTGCCTTCCTTGATGCACAAAACTCTCTAGGGAATTCTTAAATTATAACCAGATAATGTGCTCACATTCTTATAAAGTTTTAAAGCTTTTGAATGATTATAAAACATTTCTTTTATCTTACAACTAAAGATTTTCCTTCTTATCTTGTGAGCCACAATAACAAAGGCTATGATGTGAATATGCTTTTCATTATCCCCAAAGGAAGTCCCAGCTTGATAATACATTTTCACTGCCTTTTGAACATTTTAAACTATTTATTTAGATTAAATATTGTTGAGTGAACATTTAATTAAGTAGTTATCTCAATTAGTCTCTTATTTTCCTCCCAAGAAAGAAATAGAAAACAAATTAGAGGTTGGCAACTTCATAAAATTAGGAAAATACTTCTGTAAAAGCAACTGTGTGAAATGATTATATAGAAAATCTCATGCAATTATTGACACCATCGACTCTTTAAAGAGTAAGAGATTATAGCAAAGTTGCAGGATAGAAGCCTAATATACAAAAGTAACCTCTGAAGGTACAAAAAAATATAGTTGTCAAATAATGGTCTGAGATGAACACAGGGGTGACTTCAAGATGCTATATACAGATGTTGGGTTCATGATGTATTAGGCTGTATTAATTCCTGAAACTAAAACAAATGCTGATTTATAATAATAATAATAATAAAAAAACACAGAGAAGATACCATGACACACGTGATTTTTGGATGTTTCCCAACTCGACATATGCTGGAATCTTGGTCTTCAGTGTGGTGTTTTTGAGATTGTTGAATCTTTAAGAGGTAGGGCCCTGTGGCAGATGATTTCATCATGAAGGTACTCATCTTTGTAAGGAATTATTATTGTACAGTAAATTGTCATGAAATTTGATTGTTATACAGTAAGGTAGAGCATTCTAGCGCTCTTTTGTCCTGTCCTGCTATGTGGTCCCTTCAGAATACACTTCTGATATTGCAATGCCAGGAGGCCCTCACCAAAGCTGGGCAGATTGTTGGCAACATACTCTTGAGTATCCAGAATGCTAAGTTAAATAAAACTCATTATGAAGGATACGGCCTCAGGTGTTTTGTTACAACAACACAAAGCAGAGTAATACATCTGGATATGTCTTCTCTGATAAGTGAAATAATCTCTTTTATTTTATGTTTGCATGTATGTATATGTGGATGCACTTGTGCATTCATATGTATGCACTTAAGTGTAGGGTTGTACACATATGTGTGCACATGCCTGTGGAGGTCAGAGGTCAAATTTTTCCTCAATAACTCTATACCTTATTTTTTCACATAGGATCTCTAACTGATCTGGATCTTGTGGATGCAGACAAACTAGATGGCCATCAGGTGCCAGGGTTCCCTCCTTTCCATTTCTAGAGCATTAGAATTGCAGATGTGCCCAATGTGCTTGCATTTTTTTCACATGAATACTGGTGAATAAAATCAGGTCCTCATACTTTCATGGCAGCCACTATACCAATGGAGACGTTTCCTCTGCCTTCTTTTAAAAATTGTTTTTATTAAAAACAAACAAACAAAAAAACTCATGCTGAGATGGGGTATCATGTAGGCCTGGCTGGCCTCAAACTTACTACATAGCTGAGGGTGGCCTTGAAGCTCCTGATCCTGCTGTCTTTACTTTCTGAGTACCGGGATTATAGGAATGTCTACCATACCTTATTAATAAGAAATAACTTCTTTCAGATTAGACAAACTCCTCACAAAGATTCATTTGCTTCTTGCACTATTTAGTCATCATTTGTTTGTGTAAGAAAACTCTCAAAAGTAACTTCTGTAATTCCATATTAGCTTTTGTGCTACTCTGCCAGAGAAATGATGGTGTCAGTTATTATTGCGAATAGCTATGCAGAAAGTAGGCATTTTTCTGAAAGAGGCAGTATTACTGGTAGAGAAAGCCCTATCAGAACTGCTGCAGCTCAGAGGACCATGATGGTTGCTTTGTGTCTCCAAATGTTGGCCCAAGATCAGTCACAATTCACCAAAGACCCATCAAACTTCTTCATTCTAGGCCCATAAAAGATAAAAGTGTTTCAAAAGGATGCCAAGACTTAGAAAAAGCAGACCCAACAATGGTAATCCAAAGCACGGTCTATGAAAAGTGGCTGATTTTTGAAATCTGGAGTCCTTAGACTCTGGTGCTCATTGAGGGAGAAACAGACTTTGTGGCCATGTACCTTATCTTCTCCCAATAGGGTATTTCTGTTAGACAAGCAACACCCAAAATGCTAATAAGCAGACAGTCCACAGGAGCAGGTGTTCAAAAGCTGGGAAATAAATTTACCAGTGAATAATATGAATCTGATTAGATAATAAAAACACATCCCAAAGTCCCAATGGACCTCATCCCAAAGAAAACTAAACAAACTCAGTATTGAAAGTCTTCAACAAATATCAGAAATATTTGAAGTATCAGAATATCAAATATCAGATTTATTGTGAGTTTATAATCAAGAGGCTTATAAGAATGGTGCATGATGGTAAGGTACACCAAGTGTTTTAGACATGCATGTTTTCAAAAACAGTTGAAAGTCCTAGTCACCTCCGAGAAGTCACAGCTCCTACTGCTTTCTCACTTGGGTTAGGATTTCAAAATGTGAATTCAGAAGAGACATCAATGTTCAGGTGTTTCTTGTTCTTCAGAACTGGCCATGTTTTTCCTCAAAGAGAAGTCATTTAATTTTCCTGCAAATCTGCCCAAGTTTCTCTTCCTGGGTTACAAGTACTGTGACCTTTACCATCGTTTCCCATTGACCTTCTGATGCTTAGCCAGGTATTTCCCTGTACTTTCTATTTTCCCACTGTTTGATTATTACTTTCCCTTTTTAGATCTTACAAAAACTAAGGTGATCTAAAAAATTGTTTTCCATCTTTATTAAAAATTATGAATATAATGCATACATAGTGTCTAGAGATAATATAATAATACATATATTATATATATAATATAAACATACACAAGTCAATTTAAGTTGGAACTTCAGGCTCTAATGAGGTAGATTGTACTCAGACTCACTAAACTTTAAATACATCACACCTAATAGCAATTCTGAATCTATCTGAAAACTTCTTTATAAAGAAGTTTAAAAATATGAGCTTTACACATATGTGAAATGATATTACTGAGAATAAAATGCTGGATATGGTCTGTGAAACAGAAGAGTTCCAAAAATAGAAAAGAGGTGTCTGTCCATTAAGGAATAACACACACACACACACACACAATGGCTAAATCATATCGTGTAGTAGTGGACAGTCTCCCACCAGCTGCTGATCTGATGAGTTGGGTTTCTTTTGAACAGACAGCTGAAGTTACAAAATACCGAAGTACGTTCTCCTCCTTCCTCTTTAAGAGCTTTTGCCAGGAATTGTTTACATCTTGCAAGACAACTTCGGAGTTTCCATTTCTATCTATCCCTGAGGAATACTAACTGAAAGTTAATTAAACAAATAGAATACTGCCAGCCATACAAGTTGTGTGAAGAGGAAGAGATGATTTTGTTCACTGAGCTCTAGCACAGAGGGGCAGCCACACACTTATACCTTTTTAGCAACAGGAGTGACTTGGCAGTATCCACTTGTCCTAATTCTCTTTGTGTGTGTGTGTGTGTGTGTGTGTGTGTGTGTGTGTGTGTGTGTGTGTGTGTGTTTTATGCACTCAGTACTTGGATGTGAGTTTTCCTTTGTGAAAGGAAAAGTACAAATTTCAGCGGCTATTCCAGGTTCCAAATGTAGTTTTTCTTCAAAGATTCTAACTGGTCCATTTTCACTTTAACAAATGCATCAGGGAACACTGGAGCTAATAGAAAAGAAGACAATGAATTGTATGTTTAAAAACATATTTACAGTGGGACTCCTGCTGATGTAGCTGCTCAGAGCTGATTGAATGAGGCTGGCAGTTATTTTTTTCTTGATAGGGAGATGTAATATATTGTTATGGTGCACTTATGTAGATAGACACAATGAATAGGACTCATATCACATTGGAACAAGTTTGAGATGTAACTAAGGAAAGTCTATAAAGTAGCCAGAGATGGGAACATAGCAAGGTCAGTCAAAATTCAGGCACAACACGTAAACAAAATCATCAGCCAGATCATAACAAGATGTGCAACTTACAGATGAGAATCAATGATAGGTAGACACCATCCAAAGTCACCTGTATATCACAGGCTCCAACTACTTCATGATGCTTAGGGACTGCATTGAGCAGAGGTGAGACATAGTAGCAGGAGCCAAAGCTCTGAGATCTACGCGATGGACCCACAGCAGGAGCTGAGAGGGGAGTGAGGAGACCATTGGTCATTCAGTAGCTGCATACTACTACACCAAGAGAAAGTGGTTCCATCTGAAATGGCTGTGAGCACATCATGATGGGTTCTAGGAACTATGTAAAGCTGTACATTCTCCGGTGGAGACAGAGGCTTATGGTAATATCGGGACTAGAATCATGTATCTAGATACTACTTATCTATTTCACAAGATCCCAAGTTTATTAATTCCACCATGATCCCTTCTCTCATCATCAGCTCCACTAGTCTTCAAATGTGAACAAATTGAGAAAACAGAATCACATCATTGTCTTTTTGTGTGTATGTGTATGTTTGTGTGTGTGTGTGTATGTGTATTTGTTTACATATATGTGGAAGGGATTTCACATGTGCAGATGTGCATGCACATGTCTATGGAGACAAGAGAACAATGCTGGGTATTGTTCTTCAGGAACAATGCATCTCAATTTTTTAAGGTGAATACTTCTAAGTTCAGTGAGCTTAGAAGTATTCACCTTAAAAACTTTTAATTTTTCTCTGTGTGTGTGTGTCAGTGTAGCAATAATCCAGATTGAAGATCATGTGGATCTGGATTTGAAAATGTGTCTGCCTCTTCCTTTGTTAATCTGGGTAAGAATATTACTTCATTTCCATCTCTGTTTCTTTTCCTGTTAAAAAGAAAGTTAAAATAACTACTTCAGAGATGGCATTGAATTTAGAGTATGAGGAATGTCCACCACACATGATATATATGCAGTAAATGTAACTGTTCTTTTTTTTTTTTTAAAGGTTTATTTATTGTGTATACAATGTCTGCCGGCATGTATGACTGCAGGCCAGAAGAGGGCACCAGATCTCATTACAGATGGTTGTGAGCCACCATGTGGTTGCTGGGAATTGAACTCAGGATCTCTGGAAGAGCAGTCAGTGCTCTTAACCTCTGAGCCATCTCTCCAGCCCCGACTGTGCTTATCAGAGAGAAAGAAATCAGTATGACATAAAAAATGAGATTCCCTCTGCATATGGGAGATAGTTGTGTAGCTGTGTCTGTTTGAGGGGCCCCTGGCAGGGTGATCAGGATCCATCCCTGGTGCATGAGCTGGATTTCTGGAGCCCATTTCCTATGGTCAGAGGCCTTGCACAGACTTGATGCAGTGGGGAGGAGCTTGGTCCTGCCTCAACAGAATGTACCAGGCTTTGCTCTCCTCCCATGGGAGGACTTACCCTTTTGGAGGAGAGGATGGAGAGTGAGTTGGGAGGAAGGTGGGGAGGGGAGCAGGAGGAGGGATAAGAGGGAGATCTGTAGTTGGTATGTAAAATGAATTTTTAAAAAATTAAATAAAAAAATTAAAGAAAATGAAACTAAGCTCTTGGTTGAGTTCCAACTTTGAGCTCCAACTACTTGAGTAGTAGAAAATTTAAGCTCACTGAAACTTAGAAGTATTCACCTTATAAAATGCAGACCATGGTAAACGCTTTATGAGTTTGATGCTACTATATAGACAGTGTACCTGCCGTCCATGGTAAGATCCTAGGCATGGGGAAATTAAGACCTCTTGAGTTTATTGTTTCCAGGTTCTTGTCACCATCGGAGAAAGAATTTAAAGATAAGACAAAGTAAGGTATTGAAAGGAAATTTTATTACAGGACAAAACTGTACACTTAAAGACTAAGTGCAAGCAGTTCAAGACAGTGGCATCAAGAGTTGGGTTAGGACCCTTGGTCTTCCTGTGGATTTTGGATGTGTCATGGTATCAGGTATACTATGGAAACAGCCTACAAGGCTAATGATATAAAGATGTCATTATAATGAAGACTAGCTAGCAGTCACCTTGTGGCTATGTTTGTGTCTGTTTTAGACACTGGCCACCATGCAATCTGCTTCCTTTCCCTCTTCGTGTAGCTAGCCTACCTTATACTTGCCAAAATGTTGGTGACAAAAAATGCTTGACATTGGTATTATATTATGCTTCTTATTGGGAATCCAGGTGGGAATTTTTACAATGACTTGTTTAAAAAATAAGTTTCACACTTATTTTTTAAGGGGGGGGGGCATACCATAGTACCTGTGTGAAGATTGAAGGACAACTTTAATGAATTAGTTTTCTCCTCTACCCTATAGTATGGGTTTGGGGATCCCAATGCTAAGTTGATAAGTTTCAGATTTGTTCTTAGGAAGCTGTGTTTTGGATCTAGAAAGTGAAATGCTGCAATTGAGGCAAGATAGAGATAGGTTTTAAAGGCTAAATGAAATAATGTTATTGGGCTTCCTGGCAAGTGCTTTCACTTGCCAGGGGAGAAGAGGGGAGTAACAGGGGAGTGAGAGGCTTAAGTGGAGCGTGTATGGGAAGACAGGGCAGAGAAGGTGGTAGGGAAAGTGATAACTAATACTAAGGATGCTTGGGGGGAAATATGGAAACCTACTATTTTATAAGCTTCTTAAAATATTTTTTAAATTATTTTGACAGAGTTACCCTACATGGGCATGTTGGGGTAGGGACAATCCTCCTCCCAAAAGCTAGCTGTAGGTTATTAAACAAAAACCCAATTCCAAGTGTGGAATATCCCCTTTTTGGAGTTGTTAGTCTGGGAGAATCCCAGAGACCATGAAAACAGCACAAGTTGTTCCACCAGAGCTTGATGATAGAACACTGTTACTGAAGATCCCACACCCTTTGGTAGAAAGACATGAAAAAAAATGAAATTGATAAAATCCAGTAACTTCCTTCCTGCAAGATAGCTTTTATGGTTCCAAAAGATGCCTTTCAGGCTGATGGGGCAAAAGAAGTCACAGTCATTCTCAGCTATAAAACATGGAAGCTATAGTAATGACCAGCCTGGTAAGATATAGCCATTAGTTCAATGGTGGCTTGACTTCTACAGTAGTAACCAACCATTTATGGATTAGATTTAAGGCCTATTCCGCAGAAAGCAACTCATGCCTGGTACTGTAAACCTGGCCAAGAACCCATGATTGAGAGGTCATAAGTACTAGAGGAGAGCTGAGTAGCAGTATTTTGCTAAATGAATATAGCATCAAAATGCTTCCTAAATGCTTATCTTTAGAACTGTAGATTCATACAGTTCTCTGCCAGTATCAGAGAGACCTCTCTTTACAGTTGAGGGGAATTAGTTATCACAGAGACCCACAACTAGTCAAAGTACAGAGCCTGTAGAGTACTCAGTCTTAATTGAGATAACTATACCATATACTTTCCTCAAAGTTCAAGTAATGTAGTGGAAAAGGGTAGAAAGACTGTAAAAACCAACAATTAGGGTGGACTGCTGTGGAACTATTTACTCCTGTACATGACATGGCCCATGTCCTCATGAGCTTGAATCAGCAATGGCTGCCTGCACAAACCCGTACAAGATCAAGCCAGTTACCATCCCAGCATGGGGAGGGGAGGGCCTCTGGAGGCCATCAGACTCCTACCTAAGGAGCTACTGGCAGTTAATGGCTGGGAAGAGTTTCCACAATTTTATTCCAAGAGTGTGGTCCCTGGTACGTTGTCCATGCTCTAGTAGAGGGCCCTATATCCAAGCACCAACAGATAGAACTAAGTGGAGTCAGTGAGTTATTTTAAAAATTAAAAATAAAAGGGGACAGGAAGTTGGGCAAAGGATCAAGAGGAGTGGGACCTTTGAGGAACTGGGTGGGATATGGTTATTATCAAAATGCATTTTATACATGTATGGAGTTCTCAATGAAAATATAAAAAATATTATATTAAAAGCTAAACTTTCTCTCTGTCCTTACTTGATATTATTTCTGGATATTGAGTTGATGTCCTCATTTTATCCTCAGAATTTGACTATAAAATGAGGATCTGAAAATATATTAAAAAATAATATTGAGTCCAAATTGCAGGCTTCTATTCCATAAATTGGGCTAAGTTGATAAAGTTCTTACTTCTCCTTATTTTCCTAAACGGGGCTTATATTTTGGCTTTAAAAGCCAAAATGCTGCAGTTGAAACAGGATGGAGATAGGCTCTAAAATCTAAATGAAATGAATAGTCTTGCAAAAGCAAAAAACAAATTTTTCATGAGTCCCTGGGAACCAGCAAAAGTGCGTCAGAACTGTTGTTTTCAATAATAAGCTTTATTACTCAGTTAAAATACTCCATACAAGAAGCCTTCTATTCCTTTGGTGTCTCTGTAAGGAAAATTAAAACAGAGCACACAGCACTGGGGCCAATTTGTTTCCAAGGAAGTCAATTATTAATGTAGTATTTAGTATTTAATGAACTCAGCCTATGTATGTGAAATGCTGCAAAGAAATCTTCATACCAACTGAGAACAGGTGTGGATACAAGCTTTGCCCGTATGTTTACCAGCTGATTAGTACCCATTAACAATGATAATAATCCAATAAAACTGACTTTATATCCAGTGAAAGCAGAAGCACCCCTGTGGGTTAGGAAATGGTTTTTATCTCCCTTGCCAGGCCAGAGGTAGGATGGAAACAACAAGAACCCAAGGCACCCTGAATACCCTCAGTTTCTAAACACAGGCTTTCTCCCACAATCCCTGTCTCCAAAATGGAGACAGTCCCCATAAAGCCAGAAAGGGTGGACTCTTTTCATGGATTCAAGAGAAAGACAAAGACTTTCTCTGGCAAGCGGAGCCAGCATTGGAGTCTTAGTAAAGAAACAATACTCCTCTGTCTGCCTTGAAGACTAGGCAAAGCTGTGGGTGTCTTAGGGAACACGCCACACCTCGGAGACTTCAGAGGCCTCTGAGTAGAGGCCAAGAAAACTGTGAAACCTTCTTTGACCAAGAATCATGTTCCTCTGTTCTCAACAAAAGCCCCCCCCACCCCCCCGCCCCCAGAGGAAATTCAGGTCAAAGGCTGCATACAGGTGACTGAGGCACCCATGCAGCTGCCTCTTGGATGACCTGCAGTTTCTAAAGCTGGGTTTGCCACACAATGGAGCATATATTATTAATTTCATTGAATTCCTTCCAAAGCACTGATAGAACACATACTGGAGAGAAGGAAGTTGGGAGGATAGTTATAGTTTCACGAGTTTTGCTAGTAACAGATTCCCTGTGGGCATTTGGGCTATGGGGAGAAGTCACAGGAAGAAAAGCAGGGGAGTGCCAAGAACTGAAGATTTTGATGGAAAGTGAAGAAGGAGCAGCAGCTCTCCTCTATGTGCTGCACAGTCCTGAGACTGTGTGAGGAGGCCACCAATATTGCTCTCTTGGACCGTCCTCTGATGGGGGTGAGAGGTGATACTGGAAACACACAAATGAAAAGGTCGGGATGTCACCTCCTGTTCCAGGAAACCGTGCAAGGACCCCAGGGACTGTAACACAGTCTCTCTAAAAGAAGCCCCTTTTGATTAGCTCTCCCATACACTGTGCATTGACTTGTGCTGGATCCCTGAGTCTAGGCTGGCAGAGAAGCATTGCTATTACTTCTATAAAGGAAGCCATGTCTGGTGGAGTCTAACATTTCATTGAAATCTTTTGTTCCAGCCAGCAGATTTGAAAACAGTATAGATCAGGAACCAAAAAATAAAAGATAAAAATCCCAGACTGTGTGACATGGTTGCTTTTCAAAAACACACTCCAGAAAATGTGACTTCCGAGGTGTGTGTGTGTGTGTGTGTGTTTTTGCTATTTGGCCCAGAGAAAGTGAGAAAATACTGAATTACCAGCTCTCAGAATCACCTAGGAACTCTACTTGATCCCAGGACAGCAGTCAGAATTGGAGCAGGACCAAAACCAAGGGGATGGTTACAGCACACAACCAGTTCAAACCTCAGATGTCTAAGGATGCCTATTTAGTCTTCATGCTTGCTGGATAAAAAATAAGATTACAAGCCGGAAGTGGTGGTGCACACACCTTTAATCCCAGCACTGAGGAGGCAGAGGCAGACAGAACTCTGAGTTTGAGGGCAGCCTGGTCTGCAGAGTGTATTCTAGGCCAGTTAGGGCTATACAGGAACCTTCTCAATCAATCAATCAATCAATCAATCAATAAATAAATAAATAAATAAAATTACAATGGGATCTGTAGTAAAACACCCCCTCATGCCCCCCTAAAAAATACCAATATCATTTAAAGCAGAATTTTTTTCTTGTTAAGGAAAATCCAAAATCAATATTAGGATTTAGTATAGCAGGGTTGAGTTTAAGATGTACAAGGTGTGTTTTGTTTGTTTTGTCTTGTTTCTAAGAAACCAATATAAACAAGTTTGTTGTTTGTCTGTTTATTTGTTTTTTGAGACAGGGTTTCTCTGTGTAGCACTGCACCTTTCCTGGAACTCACTCTGTAGCCTAGGCTGTCCTCGAACTCACAGAGATCCGACTGCCTCTGCCTCCCAAGTGCTGGGATTAAAGGCGTGCACCACCACCGCCCAGCACAAGTTTGTTTTTGATAATGATATTTTATGGACAGTATATTGAAAGGAATAAGGAAAGGCTATTACAAAGTGTCCTTGACAGATTGGATTGATGGTTCCATCACAGTGTGAGAAAACAGAGGAGAGATGGGAACAAGAAGCAACCTTCCAGGTGGTCAGATCTCTTCGGGATCCAAGGAAAGCAAAGGTTCTGTACTTCAGTACTTTGCCCTGAACAGGTGTCTAAGGCACAGCATTGAAGGAGAGTTCATACTGAGGTGCTGGCTCTTTACACAAGGCCAACCCACCCCAGGCTCTGCCATGTTCCCAAGGCATGTCCTGGCTGGGAACCTAAGTTTTCTTTGGGAAGCCATGAATGTTTTCCAAGGCCGATGGCCTTCTCTTTTGTGCCGTTCCCCATTGTTTTGCACGTCTGTCCCCATGCAACATCGGTATTGCTAACACAGAAAGCTGATGCTTGGCCTTTGTGGTATGCAGTTACCATGTCTGGCTACTGGAACTCTGGCATTTCTGCTCACTTTTTTTATTTTGTTCCCTTCTTTTATACTGATTGATATCTCTTGTAGTTTCTGGTAAGTGCCTACTTTCTACCCCTAGGCATCAGGCAATCCTAGATGGATGATGGAACAGCTGAGATAGATTTTTTTCTCCTAGTTTAACTCTTAGGCTTTTAGAAAGTTCTGTGGACATACAAAACACCACAACTATCATTAATCTGTGATGCTATATTTTTACATAATTTGACTTCAGAAACTGATAGAAGATGGGCCCTGGACCCCCAAGAGCCGAAAGTCATTGTAAAAAGCATGACTTTAAGAGACAGTCTCATATCTGATTGGAAGGCAACTAGAGCTGCCACTGGGGTAAGCAGAGGATTCTGGTTGTCTTCTTCCTTGGAAGGCTCAGCCTGGGATCACAACCCAGTGAAGCACAGCAGTCAGCTACACCCTTCATCTGACTACCTGATTTGCAGCTCTATGTCCAGTCCACAAATTCAAATGGAGCAGTGGGAGAGTCCCTAGAGATTTTATCCAGGATATGGAAAGAGAGTTTATATCAAATACCCAACAGTAAGGCATGGTAAGATGTTCCTGACAGTGTTTGTTGGCCATAATTTGATATTCCTTGCTAGCTCCCATCAAAGATTTCCCCTCTATTCTTTCATTTCATGGTGCCCAGGCTCCTGATGGGGTTTCCATTTCCTCCAGTTGTGCAGGTGCCAAGACTAATTCTCTGTAGAGGAAAATGGTGAGTCGTAAACAACAAACAAAACAATTTCCATTTTACTAGAATGAAACTCTGAGGCTGGAGAGGAGATGATTTCTGCAACTGCTCCAAAGGGGGACTGTGTTATTCTCATAGTCTACAGACCAGAGGATCAAGGTCTACAAAGCTTCAACTTCATTTACGTAAATAGATAAAATACAATGCAAAATCACATGACTCTAGTCAGGGCTTTCTCTAGACTCCACAGGTGTCAGGAGCTGCTACATACTTAGGTTAAGAGAGTGGAAGAGATTGCTAACCTAGGATTACAGTCCTAATCACAAAAAAAGGTAATACATTTGGGCCACAGTGAGTTTAGACATTTCAATTTGATTTAGCCATCAGATTGCCGGGAAACAGTATATTTAGAAAATGGTAATAATCAAGAAATCAAGAATTTGGTTAAGAAAGAAAGAGTCCATATGTAGTATTTTTGTAAAACTTTCTTGTTACTCTGGACTCACTCTGTCAGCAGAGACTGTGAGGCAGAGGGGAAAAAAAATCTTAACAATAACACACACGTGCTCTGAAAGAGATGAAGCAGAAGAGTAAGCACGAAACAGAGATATTTTATTGCCCTAAGGCATTACTCATTTTCCTGACACATTATGTTTTTAATTAAAATTGCATGTGAGTTAATTAAAATGTTCATTCGGGCACTTTTTTTTTAACTCTACTTACACAGCCTTGTTTCTCCTTTACTTTTATGCTAAAACTCCGTACCACTTTAATCCTACTTCTTTTACTGGCTACAAATTTAGCAGATAGTTTATATATTAAACTAGCTAAAAAAAAATAAAATAATGTGAAAACAACTAATCCTTAAATGAAGGTGGTGGCAGGGAGTGTCCTGTATCCCTGACACTTAAACCAAAACTTATGCAACTGGCATCAAAGAAAAGTGTATATTAAAAAACAAATTTAAGGTCATATGATTCTTCTTGCAATAGACATGTTTATGCATCCACATTCCCTTGTTCTGGAAAGGATTAGTGCTTAAGACAACTTAGTTATGTAATATCACCTTTTTCTGATTAAACTGATTTATTAAGCTGTTAGTAGACATTTATCTCGTTCAAGTTGAAAATAGATGAAGAGAAGCCTTTGAAAGTACCGCTTGAAAATGCTGGTGTAGAGACACAGAGAACGTGGGTTTTGGGGATTGATACTGGATCTGTGAGTACAGCCAGGCTGGATTGGAGGGCCAACTATTTCATTTGCCAACAGGGGCAGTTGTTTAAGAAAAAGGAGTATCATGTGTGGGCAGCACTAATTAGACTTAGTTGGTATTTTTTTTAAAAAGTACATGAAGTTGGGAAGGGCCTTATTAGGGGAAAATGATAGGAGTTAGAGGTAGAAAAGGGGGGATAGATATAATCATATTTTGTTATAAAGATGTGTGAAATTTTCAAAAGTAGACAAAAAAGATTAGGCAGGAAGAAGCAATCTCTGGTGGGTAGTCATGTGGCCCATGGGACAGTTAATGAAGAGCCTCTAGTTTCAGCTAAGAGTTTCCCAAGAGTCTTAAGTCCTTACTATGCCTCAGAAACAGTCAGTTCTTTTCTAGTTACCTAAAATAAAATTTGAATACTTTTAAATAACAAGTTGTCTTTAAACCATCATGCTTCCCAAATCACCATGTCATACGAGATTATGAAACTAGTAGAAGAAAATATACCAGAGAATCTTCAAGATACTGTGGGTATTTTAAATGTTTTCTAATGACTGTTTTTTCAATGCTACCTCAGAAGAGTATACAACAAAGGCAAAAATAGACAAATGAGATTATATCAAACTAAGAGAACCCTGTGAAAGTTTATTTTCTCCTGTGTAATTAGGATCATGATGAGAGGTGGACAATCTCTTCCCTTCTGTTAAGTGTTCAGTATACCGAGCATAACTGACTCCCTGTAGAGTGTAGGGCAGCTCTGATAAGGACTATTGTGATTTTTGGCTACATCACACCTTTTTGTGCAAACAAATGTTAAAGCTTTTTAGAGCTCAGTTAGTTTCATGTCAACTTGACACAAGCTAGAGTCCTTTGGGAAGAAGAACCATAAATTGAGCAAACACTGCCATAAGATTGGCCTATAGAAAAATCTATTGAGCATTTCCTGATTGGTAATTGTTGTGGGAAGGCTCAGCCCATTGTGGGTGGTCCTATGCCTTTGCAGGTGGTTCTGGGTTGTATAATAAAGCAGGATGAGCAAGCCACAAGGACCACACCAGTAAGAATCCTTCCTCTATGGCCTCTGTTTCAGTTCTTGCTTCCAAGTTCCTGTCCTGCTTGAGTCCCTGTGCTGACTTTTTTCAGTGCTGGACATACAAGATGAAATAAACCCTTTTCTTCTCAAGTTGTTTTTGGTCATGTCCTTATCACAGCAATAGAAACCTAAGACAAACTTTGTGGGTGACAGTCTTTCATCCTGTAAAATGAGCAGACAACCTTAAAAATGGATGAAAACATCTGCAAGCTATTGACCCAACATAACATTGTACCAATAACCAAACTATTGGAACTCAAAAGCTTCAAATCAAAAAACAGAAATCTTACTTTATATTATAATCATGATCTGAATAGGCATTTCTTGAAAGAACCAACGACTAACAAAAACCATAAAAATGTTCAATACTATTAATCATCAGGGAAATACAAATGTATAACTCAAAATGAGGTATCATGTTATCTCAGTGAGAATGTCAATGGTAATAATGAGAGATGCTGGTAAGATAAGGAGGGAGCTCTAGCACAGTATTGGTAGAGTGTAAATTCCTGTTATCATCATGGAGAACAATAGGAATGCTCCTCAGAAAATACCAAATAGAACTAACTACACCACAGGATCTTGCCAACCCACAACTGGGTAAACAGCCAAGGAAATGAAATAAGTATATAAAGGGGGTGGCAGCATTCTCCTGTGTATTCATGGCACCACTGAAAATTGCCAAAATTGGACTCATTTGAGGTTTCTTAATGAATTAATGGATATACAGATTGTGGTATATATACATAATGACCATTATTAATCCGAAAAAAAAAAAAAAACCCTTTCATTGAGGTAACATGGATAGAAGCCAGCACGATATGAGCCAGACAAAAGTGTTTCCCCATTTGCTTACATGGGCAATGGATTCTTTTGTGTTTTGTTTGTTGTTGTTGTTATTTGAGACAGGGTTTCTCTTCATAGCTTTGGCTGTCCTGGAACTCTCTCTGTAGACTAGGCTGGCCTTGAACTCACAGAAATCCACCTGCCTCTGCCTTCCAATGCTGTTATTAAAGGAAGTGCCACCACTACCAGGACTCAATGGATTCTTTAGCACCAGCATTATGTTTCTTCCTTGAGGTCACTGAACTCCTCAGTGGCTAGGTTAGCCCAGTATCAAGAATGACGGAAATTCTTGAGCTGAGATTTCAAAAAAAAATTTTCGGTATTTTGTTATAGAAACAAAAACCAGATTAATGTAAGTATTAAAGTGTAGAAACTGCCAAATACTCCTGCAATTGACTCATGACTGAAAAGAACTCAGCCAGCCGAAGAAAAGCTAAGTGTTAAGGAGACCGAAAGAGAACTCTGGAAAGCATCCAGGAAGAAACTGTGACCTTGTACTACTTGGAGAGTCAAAACAGCGACTCAGAAAGAAGGCCAAAGCAAATTGCAGCTTCAACCCCAGTTCCCAGGAGGTGATGAGGGTCTCCACACTGCAAGGAAGAGGTAAGTGGGAAAGGCACCATTAATCCCCATCATAGCAGAACACCTTCAGTTCTAACTGTATGAGAATTCCAGTCTCCATGGATCTTAAATCTGATCGAAAGGGCAGACTGGTCCAAGAGAAGCAGAGAAGCTACTCTTGAACCATGGTACTGGAAGGTACTCTGCATGCTACCAGAAGAGAAAACTGAACACTACACAACGACACACCTACAATCTACAGTGGTGATCTGCCTGCATGGTATGCTGGTGCAATAACACAAAAGCTGGGGGAGTAACAACCACTATTTGATTGGACTTGAGGCCCATGGGATGGAGCCTAGGCCTGACACTGCTTAGGTGGCTAAGAGCCTGAGACTAGATAGGCATCGACCTAGAGGCAAACCAAATACTATTACTCAGCTAAAGGAACACAGCCATAAAATGACTCCTTATGACATTCTGCTGTACTCATAGATCAGTGTCTTGCTCAGCCATCATCAGGGAATCTTCCTCCTGCAGGAGATGGGAACAGGCACAGAGACCTACAACTGGACAGTGCACAGAAAGAAACCTTGAAGCACTCAGTCCTAAACAGGATTTCTTCATCAAATCCCTCCCCTCAGGACTCAGGAAACTATGCAGAGGAGGAGGAGGAGGAAATATTATATTATTATAAAGGGGATGGATGACACCAAGAAAACAGTGTCTTCCAAGCACAACAGGACTGACCCATGTGAACTCACAGAGATTGTGGCAGCCTGCATGGGGGCAGTCAAGGATCCCAGCACTGAAAGGGAAAAATAGACATGAGTCCCTATCTCTAACCCAGGAGCTATCTCCAATTGACAGCTGCTCATAAAAGAAAAATGAGTTTTCCCCAGTGGAGTCTAATTTGTTATTTAAACCACACTTAAGAGAGGGTCCATGCCATCACAAAACAAAGTCAAAGGTATTTCTGTTGATTTTTTTTGTCTTTGTCTAATGCTTTGTTTGAGCTCCAACTCTTCACATCCTGTGACACACTATTGTGGCTGGTGACATCACAATAGATTCTGTCATTTGTACTTCCTCCATGGGGCCTGAGGACAGTTCCCTTCATATCCCATACTACCAAGGCTGCAGTAGCTGATGCCTCAAGCCATAGGGCCATTGAGACTCAGTCCATGGAACCTGAATGCATGCAAGTTTTGGAAACCTACAAGAACTGCAAAGTCACCCTGCTTCCTTCACAAACTGATGAAATCTGGACTACTGAGACACACATAGACTATGCTGACATAAATTACAGCCAAAGACAGTATAGCAATGTGACACTTTTATGCTTACCTATAACCAGATACCAAGAACCTACAATATCCTATACCACATCAAAATGAAAAGATAATATTATATAAAAGCTATACCCTAAAAGTGGAAGCAAGTGCTCTCCTATTAGACACATAGGCATGTAGGAATACAGGAAAAATTCAAAGGAGCATGAGTCCTCCAAAAGAGCAAAATAATTTTCCATAAATGATCCTAAGTTAGAGGAAATACGTAAAGTGGCTAAAAAGAAAATTCAAAATAACAGTCCTAAGACAGTCAAAGAAGTGCAAGAGCATACAGGTAGACCCAACCAAAAAATGAGAAAACAATCAGGATATGAATGAGAAATCCACCAATATAAAGAAGTTATATTTTTCCAAAATTAACTAGTAAGAAATCTTGAGACTAAAAACATCAGTTAATGAAATATAACATGTTTTAGGCCATAAAGGAAATCTTAAGAAATATGAAAGAATCAAAATAATTTATTGTATCTTATCAGCCCAGAGTGGGATAAAGCTAACAATCAATAGCAAGAGAAACTATATAAATCAACAACAAGAATAATAATGAAAAATACACAAAGATCATAGAAATTAGTCAGTTCCCATGTTCTTCAATGTCAAAGAAACAAAGAATCAGTTAGAATGGGAGGTTTTAAAAATCTTTTAAAATAACTGTGTTAGCATTTCATTGCTGTAACATAAATCCTGAGAAAAACAACTTGAAGGAGAAAGTGTTTTGTTTAGTTTCTGAGCTGTGCACAGCTGCTTCACCACATTGCAGCCAGGAAGCAGAGAGATGGGAGGGAACAGGGTTGGGGGAGTATGTAGACCTCAAGGGCTCTCTATCAGTTAGTACTACCTGCCACGTTTCTATCTAACAGTGGATCCATTCACTGGTGAGGTCAGAGCCCTCATGATCTGGTTACTTTTTTGAAAAGCCTTTACCACATAGCTTTGGGAGAACATTTTAGATATAACCAAAAAAGCCATAGTAATATGAGGGAAGTTCATTGTGGTAAGTGATAAGCTAAAAATGTTGAGTTCATCACAGAAAAGTGGCCAGGAAGGGGAGAGGGAGGGGCCGGGGGAAGAAACAGAAGGGTGGGAAATGAGCACAAAGTGCAGTTTCTGGGTTTCTCAGGAATGAACTCATGCTGTGCAGCTCTCTTCTGTGAAGCTAAACTACTGTGGTCTGACACTTCTGATGCAAGCCAAAATAAATATCTTCTTCTTCAAGTTGTTTTTCCCACAGATCATCTCAGCAATGGAATGCTAACAGAGTTCTCAAAGGTCAGATAGGCAGATTATATAGAACCCTAGAAGAGGCACTTGGAGAGTCATGAACTAAGAAAACAATAAAACAAAGGACACAGAAATACTGATTTCCCTGACTTGATGCCTACACAGGGTATACATGCAGCCTATTTTCATGCTATCATCTCATAAAAATAGAGAATTGAATGACAATATAAAGAAAACAAATCCACATATTCTTAAACACCTCAGATAGAGACAATTAAAAAGTATATAGAGAGAAATGCTTAGTAAAACTCCATCTATTGAAACTCAAAATTTTAGGGTCTGATGCCCCATGGATGATAAGAAATATGACACTGAAATAAAAATTTTTTCCACCATATTACAATCCCTCCATGGAGTGTATGAGGTATTTTGGGGATCTTCTTTTTTCTTTTCTGTTTTCTCCTACTTCCAATATTCCCAATAATGTCTTAGTGTATCTGAGACACCAGAGCCCCAGCAGCTACCTGACTGACCTTTTTTTCACTTTTCTCAGTCACCTGGATAAGGCTCACTACACCTCCCATATCAGATTTCTAAGATGCCAGCTGAGTAGGTATGGTATGTCTTCTTAGTCCTGATTCCGTTCTATGACTGCATACTTCCTGAGATCCACAATCCATTAATCCTCCAAGATCAGAGTTTCCTTTTCAGCTCAAGTTCCATGGCTTATCATTGTAACCCAACCCTTTATGACAAAGCCATATACAGTTAAGACTAATCCATATTTCTAACTATCTGTGACATCAACATGGGGAGGATAGAATTGAAAGAAAGCTTACAAGCTCCTTGGTCTCCCTATAAATTTATGATCATGAACTTTAGGTTCATGTTTCAATGATGTTGCCTGGCTCTCATTTTTCTTATTGACAGGTATGTAGCTTTTTCTTTTCTTTTTATCAGATATGTAACTTGATAGTATTTACTAAATGACAGTTTGCTAATCCTGTGCCTCCAACCTTCTTTGAAGTCAACACCTATCAGGCTATAGCTGTGACTCATGGCATTCAAACTCTTTAAACTTAACTTAAACTCAAGTTAAAACTGAATGTTCAGTTTTAGTCCCCATTAATTTGACTGCCAGCAGTTAGTTGTTGTGGAATATCATTCTGTATGCTGTGAATGTGTATTGCTCTGATTGGTTGATAAACAAAATGCTGATTGGCCAGTAGCCAGGCAAGAAGTATAGGTAGGATAAGCAGATAAGGAGAATTCTGGAAAGAGGAAGCCTGAGTCAGGAGTTGCCAGCCAGACACAGAGGAAGCAAGATGACAAGGCAGAACTGAGAAAAGGTACCAAGCCATGTGACTAAACATAGATAAGAATTATGAGTTAATTTAAGTGTAAGAGCTAGTCAGTAATAAGCCTGAGCTAATGGCCAAACAGTTATAAATAATATTAAGCCTCTGTGTGGTTATTTTATAAAAGGCTGTGGGACTGTGGGTGAGAGATTTGTCCAGACTAAGGGCCAGGCAGGACATAGGAAATCTTCTGACTACAGCCAGTGGAAGCAAAAATTTCTCCTTTGCATTGCAAACTCATCATTGCCTCCAGAACATCATTCTTGTTTGGTTTTTACCCTCTTTCCTCTCATTGTCTTCCTCAGCCTCTTTGTTCCACTGTCCTCTTAATGGCAGGGCATCCCAGGATATAGTGGTTTTTGTTTTGTTTTGCTTTGTTTTGTTTTGTTTTTAATCTTCTCTTGTGTCCATTTGTCTTCTCTTATAACAGTCTCAGCCCTGGTGGCCTAACTCAGTCTCAGTGTTTCATATGCAATTCCTTGAATAACTTCCAAATTTATATCCCAACCTAAGACATCTCAGATATCTGAAGTCATTTGCCTACTTGGCATCTCCATGTGGATGTTCATTAGGAATCTAACATTTCAGTCTAAAACTCAACCCTGGTCTTCCTTACTAGACTGCTTTATCCACAGCATTCTCAATCATATTAGAGAGTGGCACTGTTTTTCCTGATTCTCAGCCTAGAACCCTGGAAATATTTGCCATTCCTTTTTATCTCCCTTTCCCGTGATCTCAATCACCATTCATAAGATTCCGTGCACTTTACACCTTAAAGCATATTTACGCAGAGTCTGAGGGCGTTTTTACTACTTCTGTTGTCACCGTCTCTTTCAAATGACTACCTCCCAATACTGTCCATTTACAGCAGAGTAGCAGCAAGGGCAGGTCTTTCCAAATGTAAGTCAGCATCATTTACTAACAAGCCTAAACCTATCACACTCAGAACAGAAAGCAAAGTCAGTAAAGTGGTTGACAAGGCTTTAAAAGCTTGTCTAGTCCTAGTAACTGAATGGTTTCTTACCTGACTTTCTAGAACTCCAAGAACATCCTTTGTTCTTTCAGCCCCCTTTTAAAAGATTCACACAGCTAGCTCGTTACCTTACCCCATTTAATGTGTTTTCTAAACATCACACTTATAATAAGGTCTCTGTTGATTGTCTTTTTGAAATCAAAGTCTCCCATATCCTGATTCCTCTCAATCTGCTCACTTCTGATTTAAATGGTGTTTATGATTTGATAATATGCATTATAATTTAATTTTTATTGTTTATTCATTATGTGTCATTCTATTGTTGGCCTCCCACTTGTGTATATGTTTTCTAAAATGTCAAAGATTTTTCTGTGTTTTGAGTTAATATTTCTAAAAATCCAGAAGAATATGATTTGCATACAACAAGCAGCCAGAATTTGTCGAAGGGATAAACAAATGATTCTGGGCTGGGAAGACAGATCGAAGATCAGACAGTGGTTGGCAGCTGTGTCTTGAACTAGCACTGATGAACGTAAGAGAGGGGGCTAAAAATCTGAATAATGGGAAGAGAAAAATCTGCCAAATTTAGGCTGTGATCAGAGTAAGGCAAGAATGCACACAGCTGGATAAGTAAAATTGAAAGAAAGGACACCTGCTTGAAGGTTAGAAGCCCAGATCCTACCAGAGCCTGCATATTTGTTCTGACCAAGCACAGTGGAACCCTGAGTGTGCTCATAAAAGTCCACATCTTCCAAATGAACGCAAACTGACACTGAAATGGAGACCACACTTGAAATCGCCTCAACCAAGCTTGAAAATCAACCTGAAAACTACAATCCACAAATCATGCCCTGGAAAGAAAACCCAACACCCTTTAATGGAACACAACAAATCTAAACAACCAAAGATAGACAGCAGCATGACTCTTCTTTGCTCCCATGTGCATTTTAGAATTTCTCTATTTTTTTTTTTTTGAAAATGTACCATGGAATAATCCTTCTGTACATTGTGAAGATGTGTTGCTTTCATTGTTAATAAAAAGCTGAGGTGGGGCTTGAGGACAAAAAGAGAGAATGGGGAAGAAGAAGGGTGAAGTCACCAGTCAAATGCAGAGGAAGCAGGAGATGAACATGCCTTGCTGAAAAAGAGTAGTGCCACATGGTAGAGCACAGATAAGAAATATGAGTTATTTTAAGACATAATGGCTACTTAGTAAGAAGCCTAAGCTACTGATCAAGCATTTATAATTAATAATAAGTCTTCCTGTGGTTATTTGGGAGCTGGCTGTGGGACAGAGCTGACTGGCAGGACAGAAAGGACTGCCTACAAAAATGTCTTGGAATCCTGACAGAGATTTGGGGAATCTGTATAGGATGTGACTCACATAAACATTTTAATAGTATGTGTTTTCATCTACTTTGTTCTCTTCTATCCACGTTTTATGGTTTCTGTATGCAGGGCTTGCATTTGCTTGGTTAGTTTCTAGTACTTTCAAACTGTGGATAAATGTTCCTACACCCTTTCTTTCTCTTTCTTTTATTAGGAAATAAACAGGCAAAAAAAAAAAACAGAATATATAAAAGAAGGAAACACACAGAGGAAAGGAAATCCATAACTACATAAAAATCAGAAACCATAATATACATACGAAGAGAAATAAGACAAAAAAAAGTGCTCAAAGCAAAATGAGACAAAACATCTACAAAAATACCTCTGAGCTTGTTTTCTGTTGGCCATCTACTGCTGGGCATTGGGCCTACCCTTAAATGTTGTTTGTTTACCCGGTGAGACTTTACTAAAGAAAAGTAATTTTTCCTTTGCAAGTGGATGTCAATAAGAGATAGACTTTTGGTTAGGCATGGGGCCTTTTGTCCACTTCTCCCTGTCAGCACTCGGACCACATCTGACTTGGACCTGTACAGACCCCGAGTATGCTGCCAAAGTCTCTGTGAGTTCCTATGTCCAGTCAGCCAAGTGTGTGTGCTGCCACAGGCTCTGCAATTCAACTATTTCTTATACTTTGAATTTTTGGTATGCGATAAAAATTTATTTAGTTCTAATAGGTCTTATATTAAAAACATAAGAGAGATTTTTTTCAAACATATAATTGTGATTTGCAACCAGGGAAGGTTTTACCACTCCCTTTTTATAGTATGTCTTTCCTATCTTTTTTGTCTCGTTGCTCTTGGAGGAATCTCTCTTTCTGCTTCCAAACTACAGTAATTAAAACAGCACAGTACTAGCGTCAAGTCAGATGCCAAGGTCAATGGAACAGAACAGAAACTCAGAAAAACAAAATGTCAAGCATATATGCTGAACTAATGTCCATCAAAGCCACCAAGAAAACATGATAGGAAAAGTCTAGTTTCTGTAATACACAGTGTTCGAAAACCTGGGTATCTACAAACAACAGAATAAAACCAAACTTTACATCCTGCCATATACAAACATGAGTCTAACATAGGCTAAAGACCTAAAAGTAAGACTTGAACACATTAATCCCTAGGAAAAACCATTATGGAAAATGCCCTTCATATTGGCATTAGCAAATTTTTTATTTTTCTTTTCTGTGTGTCACACAAAAACCTGAGGTAACAAAACCAAAACTATGCAAAGGGGATCACATCAAACTGAGAAGTTCTTCACAGCAAGAGAAGAGGTGACAAAGCAGACCACAGACTGGAAAAATATTTACCAACAATGCATCTGGTGAAGGAATAATAGTAAAACATGTAAGGATCTTACACAGCTCCATAGCAAAAGATCAAACAACCCAACTTTAAAAGTGGACTTTAGCTAGAGATTTCCTGGTCCTACCTGGCCCACGGTCAGGACAAATCTTTCTCACCTGCCAGTCCCACAGCTGCTCAGACTCAACCAAGTAAACACACAGAGATTTATATTACTTATAAACAGTATGGCTGTGGCAGGCTTCTTGATAACTGTTCTTTTTCTTAAATCAACCATTTCTATTAATCTATAAGTTGCCACGTGGCTCATGGCTTACCAGTATCTTAACATCTTCTCATGGTGGTGGCTGTTAGCCTCTCTCTCTCTGAACCAGCCTTCCACTTCCCAGAATTGTCCTCTCTCCTTGTCCCACCTATACTTCCTGCCTGACTACTGGCCAATCCTACTTGTGCTTTCTTCTGTATATTCCCTACATCGTGTATGTCAAAGCATCCTCCCAGCTCCATGATGCACAGAGGCCACACAGCATCACTCTCTCATCTTCTTCCTCTCTATTCCATTGAGTTCACCTGACCTTTTAGAATATTACCTTTTATCTCAATTCTTTCACCTATGCCTAACCAATTTGTAACTAGTTAATCTAATAATCCCATGCATTATATTTAGAAACTTCCTTTCTGCTTAGCACCCTGTGAGGCTTCACTGAGCCATACCATCTTATCTTACTATAAATTAAAGCAATGTCAGTAGACAAGGTTGCTGAGTGTAAAATATCACCTTCAATGTTGGAACACATGGAGAAACCAGCTCCAGATATAGTGTTTAAACCTAATTGAGTTTCATAACTGAGTACTGAAACCATTATGATGGGGTAGCCACAGTCCATGATCAAGGATGCAGAGTGTGATGGTGATGGGATGTGGAAGCACTGGCTGGGTTTCCTCACCTTCTGATGTGATAGATTGGAATTGGTGGTGCTTGAGACTGATGTGGGATGACCCTAACAAGAGTGACCTCAACTAAGGGGTGACGTGAGTATAAGGTTTAAGGAGCAGTACTTTGACAGAAAAGAATCAGTATGGAAGGAAGGGAGGGAGGGAGGGAGGGAGGGAGGGAGGAAGGGAGGGAGGGAGGGAGGGAGGGAGGGAGGGAGGGAGGGAGGGAGGGAGGCAGAGAGACTGGAGAGAGGAGAATGACTCTTCAGTGGGCAAATGTTGCTCTGTTTTTGTTTTGTTTCTTGTTTTTCATTTTCTTTTGTTTTGTTTTTTCTTTAAACCTCCTAGATGTTAGTGCAGAGAGCTCAGGACTTTTTAGTTCAACCTTTGAACTTAATCTTTGGAACAATCACTTTATTTGGGAATACAGGTTGACATATCTAAACATTTACTGTTTAGCTTAACTTAAAATATGTTAATGTATTTCTTTCACGGAATCAGATAACTACCTAATTTTGCAGGAAAAAATTGCTAATGTTTCTTCATTTCTTTAAGAATGATTTAAACACAGCAGGCATCTCACCTCAGAAATAGCAAGGCATTATTTAATTTAAAAGTGCTTTAGTGTGACATTTTAGGCATTTTGAAAAGTGCATAAAAGATAAGGTTACCTGACGGTAGAACCGCTTCACAGCATCATTACACTGATAACGACTGGGGCCATTTCATTTGCATGAAGCCATTTGATTATAGCATTGGGAATCAAGTGATATTGTGTTTGGAACCATTTGTTCGTGCTATTTATTTTATCATAATACATATTTATTGGTATTTTATTCACAATGTAAGTCACATGTTAATAACAGTTTAACAGGCTTTAGAGACAAGCCTTCTCACATGTTCAATAACAAGTTCATGACTAATTCTGCAAGGTACACATAACCACAAAAGGCTCCTAATTTTATATATATATATATATATATATATATATATATATATATATATATATGTAGTATTACTGCCATAGCTGAGCAAAGACGTATGTGATACAGTTGCCAGATTTAGTGAACTAAAGAATAATGCAGTAAGTTAAATTTCTATTTGGATAAACAGTGAATAAAGTTTTATCATAAATAAAACTGTGCAAAATACAGAAAATACATATTCTTAAAAAGACATTACTTGCCAGGCAGTAGTGGCACACACCTTTAATCCCAGCACTCACGAGGCAGAGTCAGGTGAATCTCTGTGAGTTCAAGGCCAGCCTAGCCTACAGACAGGCACCAAAACTACACAGAGAAATCCTGTCTCAAAAAAAAAAAAAAAAAAAAAAAAAAAAAAAAGACGTTACTTACTGGTTTCTAAATTTAATACAGCATCCTGTATTCTATCTAGTGATTCAAATCTAGAAAGATGAACTCCATATCAACTGTTTAAAAATCTGCTACAGGGCTGGGAATATGGTATGAATGCCCACAGGATTTGGGAACATGCTACTATGAGCCCAGGGAAGACAGGCAGGAGAGTTATTAATTCAATGCCAGCCTGGGACACATAATGAGATGTTATCTCTTTTTAAAAAGAAAGAAAAAAATCTAATAAACAATAGACATTTCCAACTAGTATAAGCATACTGCAATTGTATGTCTGAAATAAGACATTTAGAGACAACCTTGAGCTCTCCACACCCCAACTTCAATAAATCCATGCCATTCATGTCTTGGGTGCTGCCAGAGAGAGCTAAGGCAGATCTACTTCTTGCAATCTACATCTACAGAGGTACCTTGCCTTGTGTAGAGGAGTCTATTAAGAATAAAAGGATTTAGATATGTATTTAGAAATATATATGTATATATAGTATTATTTTTTACTCTGTGTGTGTGTATGTGTGTAAGAGAGAGATGGTATTATATGTGTGTATCTAACACTGAGTGGCACAGCCCATAAGGCTTCACTGTAGAGAAGAGCCCATGACAGAAAACCTGCCATCAGTGCTGATGGAATCCACCACTACCAGTGGATTGAAGTTACAGGGTGGGTGGGGGGTGGGAAGGTGGGGGCTCTTGGTTGTCTTGACCCACTCCATTGTGATCTGTGGATTTCAGGAGAAGCAGCTTTCACAGCTCATTGCTGGTGCTTCCAATCGGGGTTCAGTGTACCACTAATAGCCAAACGGTAAGGCTAACAGCAATTCCAAGCCTGCAGATGAAGTGATGGGGGAGGGGGTTCTCAAGCTTCCTTCCCCTTTCCCCCATTTCTGATATTGTGTCTCAGCGTTCATCTAAACCTCTTACCTGCTGGGAGAGTATGGGAAGAGGGTTAAGGAAGAAGATGACTGAGTCACATCTGCATCCTGTAGAAGACTAGGGATGCAGAGGCTGACAGTGATCACATTACTGATGATAAATGAGCAGCCTGTGTGTCCAGAAGCCACTGAAAACATCTACCTCTGTGTGCTGTGTGTGATTTGTGAACTTCTTGCCAGCAGTGTTCATAATTAATGAGAGGATGGGGCAATACATCGAGGGCAATGCATTAGTGAAGTGGGAAAGTCTTTTTCCTTTCTGGAGCTGGAATGACCAGGAGGAGTCTCATTGTTTCAGCTGACTTTGGTGTTGTGCCAAGCCAGAGGCGCTGACCGCAGGCACACTTGGCTGTGGCTTTCCTTTGCTGCCCCTGGTGCCCCAGTGATGCCACCTCCACTGCACAATCTGAGACCAGACCAGAGAACACAGCAGCTCTCCTCCTTCCTCCTTTTTTTTTTTTTTTGCTATTTTTAGATAATTTTGAATAACAACCTATTCCCCTCATTTATTATTCTTGATGAATAGCAAATTATTCTAATAGCATTGACTGTTCTATTCATTCATTATTTGAGGATGATTAGAAGTGAATAGCTATTATGAAGCCTCACCAGTTCCAAAAATTAAACCTCAGAATGTTGTGTTTCCTTTTGACTCTGAGTAATTATCTCCATAGCTCCCTCTAATTCACACACACACACACACACACACACACACACACACACACACGCACACATGCACGCATGCACGCATGCACGTGCGCATGAGCATGCACACACACACACACACACACACACACACACACACACACCTTGCTTTTTTGCTAGTGGCAGTCTGCTTTGACTTGATTCGAGATGCCCCTATTCAAAAATTATCCTTAGACGTGATGGATGAGCATCTGAAATGCATCTCCTCATACACACCAGAATTAGGTTTAGGTTCAGTATCCATAATTCACTCACAACCATGTTATTTAAGCCCACAAAATACTGCATAAGACATGGCTTGCAGATGACAGCAGAGATAATTCCAGGATAAATCACAATACTATTTATTGAACAGTGTGTGAAGTTTTAACCTGAGGACAAAGTAACAATTCAGGGTGAGAGAAATATTCATTTTTATTTTTAAATGACAAAATTTGATATTTTTTTTAAAAAAAAAACTTTAATCTGAGCAACTGAGGCCTTACTATACATCCTTTGTTTTTGGTTCCACCTCTGCATGTGTAGCTGGAAATTAGTCCTAGGATATTGTACATGGTAGACAAATGTTCTACCACTAAGCTGCACCTAGGTCTTTTTTTAACTTTGCATTTTGTGTAAAGGTTTTGTTAAGCTCCCCAGACTGGCCTTGAACTTGTGATCCTCCTGCCTTGACCTCTTGAGCATCTGTGATTACTAATTAGTACTATTAGGCTCAATCCTCTTTAGTCACATTCCCAGTAGCACACCAACTATACTGAATCATTTTTAATGAACATTTTAATGTTATTTTCCTTCAGATATAATGTCAGCTTTTCTACCATTTACATTTTGTTTTCTTTGGCCTGGAATAGACTTTCAGCTTCTCTACACTGTCTCCTATCTCTGGTAGTCAAGTTTACTTTTTCTATGAGGACATTTGAAACCTCTTTTTAGTCCACTGACCTCAGAACCATATTTATTTCTAGGATTGTGCACTCTTTCCCAGAAGGACTCCATTCACAATTACCAACTGTCCTGTGTGGTATAGCTTTTTACTTAGGTATTTCAGGGTGTCATATTTAGGCAAGAGAAATATCAAATTGAATTTATAAAACTAGGTACATAAGAGGTTATTTTGATATTGACACCTGATAATAGAATAACTCCAAAGCTTTGCCAATTTACAAAAATGATAAAATAATGACTAAAACATAGAAAAATAAACTTTTGTTAGAACTTGGAAACTAGTCAGAAGCTTATAACAATGTAGGAATTATTCAAGAAAATGTCTGGTTTCTTCCTGAGAAGGAGTTTTGTGATACTTTAGCTCACTCACCCTAAACCCATTCTCAATGCCTATGTCTTGAAATTTCTGGTATTCCCAATATGAACTGAAAGAACATAAAGGGCCGAGTTAGCTGAGAATTGTCATCATTTGTTCTGACCAATGTGGCTCAGAGGCTTGTGCATATCTTAACCACCACACAACTCACATCATTCTACAATAGCAATGAGGAGTGGGTGGGAAGGGGTTGGAAGCTGAGGTGGGTGTATTGTTGAAAACATTTACAGGCAAATGTTTTAGTTGCAGCTGCCAGAAGCAGCAAATAACATTTGGAACACACACACACACACACACACACACACACACACACACACACACACAAATAGATTAATCAAGACATTGGAAGGAAAGGGTGGAGCATGAGATGCTTTTGAAAGAGATCTGAAGGCTTTGTAATGTTCTTGGAACTCAAGAAGGGCACACTATGTCCAACACTGTGTACGTGTTTGGAAAGGTCTGAGGAAGTTCAAAGTTCTCAGCTCTAACTAAGCTTGATTTTTACACTTGAAGGAAGTAAAGGTTGAGGGATACTTGTGAGCTGCTGGGGAATCAAAGGCATAGCCTAATAAACACAGGAGAGCCTAAAAGGGGGAGTTTTTGTTATTTTCCTGAACTTTGATGGAAATCTCTGTCTAACTATTATCTGACCACCAAGAATACTGAACAATGAACAAGAATAAGAACAATGACATATTATACTTGACCAAGAATAAAACTTTACAAGCAGCTTTAAAAGGAGGAAGAATGAATCTTATGGAGATGAAAGTATATGACTATAGCATAAATAAATAAATAGACTAAACAATTTTTTAAATAAATAACAAAACCAAAAGTTGGTCTTTTGAAAACTAATTAATTTGAGAAATCTTTAAACTATAGAATAAAAGAGAGCCGCTTCAAATTGTTACAGTCGGGAATAAATTCAGGAAACCTCTTTTAATCTTCTAGAAAGAAAACCTATTCCTAGTAAATTGAATAAATATTTTAAAGCAGAAGAATTACATGACCTCAATGGAATAAAAATAAAAATGCAAGGTATCACAACTAACCCAAGAAGGAATAAAAACATATGACAGGTTAAAGATTGTGTCCATAATAACACACAAACAAACAAACAACTCCAATGAAAAGGACTAGGACTCTGACATCACCACATTTAACTAGTAAATTTTACCTAATGTTTAATGAAAAAAAAAAAAAACAATTCTTCTTGAAGTCTTCCAAAAAAAAAAAAGGAGAAAACTTAAACTAGTATATGAAATCAATATTACTTCTTAGCAAAGGTGGACAAAGGCAGCATCAAAATAAACAAAGATAAATTTGCCTTATAGATTTAAAAATTCTCAACCAAATAGTAGCAAGTCCAATCCAATACTATATTTAAAAGATTAAACACCTTGACCAACTGGGATTTGTTCTAGGAATACAAAGTGGTTCATTTGTATGTGTATCAAATGTATATAATATACAGGTGCACACATATATACATTTTCCCATTTTCAGTAGCCAAACAATACTGAATACAATTCACTTTTCCCAATTTTGAATTTTAACCGTAAACCTAGAGTTACCATAAATCTATAGTTGTCAAAACAGTATGATATTGATATAAGTACAGAGACACAAATTAGTGGGCAGCATGATATTGGTGTAAGGACAGACATACAGATAAGTGGACTGCATGATATTGATGTAAGGACAGACATACAGATAAGTGGACTGCATGATATTGGTGTAAGGACAGACATACAGATAAGTGGACTGCATGATATTGATGTAAGGACAGACATACAGATGTGGTGGTATTGTGTTCCCCAAAATATTGTACATGTACACCCTAATAAACTTATATGGGGTCAGAGACAGAACAGACACTAGATACAAAGGCTAGAAAGTGGTGGCACTCACACCATTAATCCTAGCATTCCAGAGGTAGAAATCCCTCTGGATTTCTTTTTCTTTTTCTTTTTTTTTCTTTTTTTTTTTTTTTTTATGGTTTTTCGAGACAGGGTTTCTCTGTGTAGCTTTGCGCCTTTCCTGGAACTCACTTGTTAGCCCAGGCTGGCCTCGAACTCACAGAGATCCGCCTGGCTCTGCCTCCTGAGTGCTGGGATTAAAGGCGTGCACCACCACCGCCCGGCTCCCTCTGGATTTCTATGAGTTCAAGGCCACATTGGAAAGAGCCAGGCTTGGTGACACACGCCTATAATCCCAGAAAGCGAGCCTTTAATCCCATGGAGTGGTGGTAGAAAGCAGAAAGGTATATAAGGCGTGAGGACCAGAAACTAGAAGCATTTGGCTTGGTTAAGCATTTGGCTGGTTAAGCTTTCAGGCTTCTAGCAGCACAGTTCAGCTGAGAGCCATTTGGATATGAGGACACAGAGGCTTCCAGTCTGAGGAAACAAGACCTGAGCTGAGAAGTTGGCCAGGTGAGGTTAACTGTGGCTTGTTCTGTCTCTCTGATCTTCCAGCATTTCACCCAATACTTGGCTCTGGGTTTGATTTTATTAATACAGCTCTTTAAGATTCCTGCTACATACCAATAAGTGGACAGCATGATGTCAGGGTAAGGAAAGACATATGGATGAGTAGACAGTGTGCTATCAGTGTAAGGACAGACATACAGATGAGTGGACAGTGTTATATCAGCGTGAGGACAGACATACAGATAAGTAGATGGCATGATATCAGGGTAAGAAAGACATACAGATGAAGGGAATAGAATTCAGAGCTAGAAACAAACTCCTAAAACTACACTCACTTGGTTTGCATTAGGTATCAAGGTGCTTTAAAAGAGAAAGAACAGTCTGATCAATTAAAATAGAAAACGTGCTATCCTGATGCAGAAGAATGAATTTAAAACTTATATAAAAATTAAGGGGTGGAAATGATGTAAATATAGTATTTGGGTATGAAATCCTAAAAAAAAAAATAACTCTAAGTGTATCATTGCCCAAGATGCTTCAAAAGGAGTACAAAAGTAAACCTCAGTTGTAACTATAACACCAAAGCCATAGAAATAAAAATCGGATAAATTAGACTTCATTGAAATTCAAAACTTTGTGCGAAGAATACTTCCAAGCTGAAAGACAGCCAGCAGAATAAAAGAGAACATTTGGAAATTGCGTACCTGACAAGAGTTAGTATCCAAAATATGAAAGGAATGATTACAAGTATGCAATAAAATGAAAAAAAGATACCATTTTGAAAATGGTCGAAGAACTTGAATGGACTTAATTTCTCCAAAGGTGACATACAAATGGCTGAAAAAATAACTAAAATTTAAACGGTAAAACAGAGTAAGATAGCACTGTATACCCACTAGTTTGGCTCTAGTTTGTAAAAATGGAAGATAACAACTGTTGTCGAGGACATGAGGAAACTGGAAGCCTCAGACACTGCTTCATAAATGGAAAATATTGAGCCACCATAGGAAGCAGTTTTTCATGAAATCTTTAAATATAATTAGCTTACAAACAGTTCAGCTCCTAACTCTATATCCAAGAGTAAGAAACCCCCCTCTCTCAAAAACCTGTACACCGCAGGGCGGTGGTGGCGCACGCCTTTAATCCCAGCACTCGGGAGGCAGAGGCAGGCGGATCTCTGTGAGTTCGAGGCCAGCCTGGGTTACCAAGTGAGTTCCAGGAAAGGCGCAAAGCTACACAGAGAAACCCTGTCTCGAAAAAACAAAACAAAACAAAACAACAACAACAACAAAAAAAAACCTGTACACCAATATCCATGGTGTGCTATTCACAATGGTTGAAATACAAAACAACTCAAAGGTTCATCAGAGAAACAAAACAAGGCAAGTCTACAGCATGAGCTCTGTAGCCAGAAGCCTCAGTGGAGTACATGCAATACCAAAGATGAGCCTTGAGCACACTACACACACCAAATGAAAAAGAGCCGCTAGACCAGATACTTCAGGAGTCTATGTGTATGCAGTGTCCAGAACATGCAAATTCATGATGACAGAAACTGATTACAGGGAACCAACAGGAGGTTGTCTCTGAGATAGCGTCTTCTTTCTGGGCTGATGGGAAGTTTCTAGAATTACATAGTGGTGATGGTTACAGGGCTTTGCACATATTGCAGTGCCACTTTAAACAATTTAAAATGGCCAAATCATGTGAATTTCATATGAAAATAAATAAATATGTAATAGAGTACTTCCAGAAAAATAAAATTTTAAATTATATATACTATTTAAAAGCTGTCAGGTACTATAAAATTCATGCCTGTGAAACAAAGATCAAAATAATATATTTACATGCCATTAGCATATAAAATACAGTATTTATATTTATCTTATTTCATGTATTTATATATAAATTTATAAATTTTATATGTTAAATGTCTGGTATGACATTATTTCCTCTACATTTTAAGTTGATAGATTTTGCATAAAAAATCTTATAACATCAATTATTGCTATAAGAACAGAAATAATTCAATCTTTCTAGTCTGATAGATTTAAAATGTTTTATAATTATTATTTGTAATGAATAAAACACATAATTGTGTACATGGCATACTGCTTGGAGTATTCATCTCATTTTTTTTTTTACTCTACAGAGAATATCCTATGATAAATTTTATTTGAAATGATTACAACCAGAAAGGAAGATAATGTATGGTATGTTTCAACACCATTCTCTCAACTGAGATTTTGGATGTATGACCACTATCGAGAAAAGCAGTTTTACTTGGCCAGGAGATCAGGGAGAAACAAATACTCAGGCATTCTAGGGCTACTATGGATTCAACCAACTGTGGATAGAAAATAACACTCAAAATCCCATTTGCATGGAGTATATGCAGATCTTTTTCTTGTCATTCCCTTAGTGATGCAACTGTTTACACAAACCATTTATATTGCATTGGGTGTCTAGGAAGTCTAGAGATGACTGAAATTATACAGGAGGCTGTGAATAGGTTCTATGTAGATGCAGTGTTGAATAAAGGACGTAAATAGTCTCAAATTTTGGTATTTGTGTAGAATTATGCCATACATACTCTATGGATGCTGGGGGAAAGTTGTGTAGGATATGGGCATGTCTGTTGTTTGGAAGGTTTCCTGCATACTCAAGTCTTGCTCTCTATTTCTTGAGGCTTATCCATCATGACTTCCCACATTTGTCCCACTCTGAAGAAACATTTTTCTTTCATTAATTGTTCAGTTGTAGGTAAAAAAGGAGTTCAATATCACAACAAAATGCCATGCATGCTCCATATAGCTTAATTTGTACACTGCTTGCATAATACTGTCATTTACTGTGAATGCCTGATCAAACTGTCTTAACTTCCCCAAGTCTTATTTCCTGGTCTGTAAAATCTTGTTATATCCACATCACCGTGTTGTTATGTAGAGTATGTAAGATGAATTGGGTTAAGCACCATGTGTGTTGCTTTGTTCATAATGGATGTTCAGTATGCTATTATTGGTGGAGTGTGATGTCCTTTTGGTTACATTTTATATGTGATAGCCTCCTGGGTGACTTACTCAGAAACTGATTGTAAACTCTGTGAGAGTGGAATCTATGAAAGGGTTCCTCTTTGTGACCATTATACTTAGGATTGATCTCTGTCTTGGAGTCTTAAAAACACTAAGCAATTGAACTAGCAACATTGGGGACAAAATTCCCCTCTTTCTAACAGCCTGACTTTCCAATGGCAGTTGCTACAAAAGTGTTCCTCCTCAGTGGGTCACCCCCTGGAGTGAACAACTGCATGCTGGGTACTACATTTTCCCAGTTACTAACCCCAGTTCTCTGACTTTAAAGCTGTAGTAGTGAGTTTCTGCTAGTGGGGGGTGTAAGATACAACATAATAATCTTCCAAGGGCACACTCTTCTCAAGGAGCAGAGATTCACAAAAACGGTCAGTGTTTTCACCACCCAAATATTCCAGCACTGCACTAACTGTGTTTTCAGGGCTCAGTAAAATGCTACCACCCGCTATTTTCTGTGGAACTCTTTGGGAAAACCCTTCCTGTTTTAGTTTTTCGTTTCTTATTTCTCACCCTTCTCACAGTTCACCCTCTCCTCATTGTCTTTCTAACCTCACCGAGAACACATGGGGTCCTAGCTGGCTCTTGTGGTTTTGTTCCAGTTCATGAGGCTATTTGCCTGCTTTAGAAATCCTTCACTCCAAGCACCTGAACAAACTTTAGATTTAAGCAGGCTAAGCTGGATAGGAAGCCATCCAAGAAATTTAATGAGAGGACTTAGCAAAAGCAAACAGACCACTTCAAACTAATGTCCACCATATGTAACTGTGTGTCTTTCCACCAGAGACAGAAATAGAGATATGATTAAGAGTAAAACCTATATATCTCTGCAGAAGAAGTCTGTGGTTTGGGATAATTTCAAACAGCTAAGACTTTGCTCCCTTTCTAATAACCATTAGTTTAAGAAAGAACAGGGGCTCATTAATTTACAAAGGAGGTTTCTCACTCTAAATAGCACCTAGAGCTCTATGACAAGCAGTCGAGGGCTCTCTTATCCCTCAAACTTGCTTGTCCTTCAACCTTGGCAAGTCATTAATCCATATGAACCCGAGTGAGTTCCCCCACTCAGTCTGATATTGGAGTTTAGGATCTCTATTATGTGGAAATTCTTTCCAGTGTTGTATAGTCGTTTCTATTATACTTCAGGGATTTCAACATGACCAAAGCCAAGTCTGCCCTTCCTAGATCTCACTCTCAGAATTATTTGACATTTTATTAGTCTCTATGGATGTTAATATTTAGGGACTGAAATGACATGTGCCAAAAGAATGTGTTCTCGGTAGTTCTGGTGAGAGGCCTGTTTGAAAGAGGAGTCACCACATGACAGGTGGTGATTTGTGAGTTTGGTACTTCAGGTTCACTTTTGGCATCATGTGCACAGACTGTTCCAGTATCACTGAGCACCCACATTCATTTACTGACTTACCATGAGCAAATCACTGGCTTTTGTAAGCTCTGGCATCATTTATTAGGAAGATAAATGAGAGTAATTAAGCTTCAAGGCCGTCAGTGCTAAAACTTTTTGGAATTAGTGTGCTATTAAAATGACGGAGTGCCTGGCTCTTCCCAGGTAAGTGGCGCTCTTTCACCCCTGGCTCTGCTTCGTGGACGACCTCTACTGCCCCTGCTAGCTATGCCCCTTGCATCCATGAGCTAAATAAAACCCCTCTATTAGTGCCATGGATGGATGACCAAGTTGTGGTTATGAGCCATTCTGGGCTAGATCATTTAGTGTCAAACTGAGGTCATCATCAATACCTTTCAGGTAAGGGTGGCTAGTCTCTAGTGGCTAGATACAGACCTAGTTACCTCATAAAATAGCAGTTCTCTTTACACAGTAGACTGCGGCTTGTGGGGCTTTTGTCTTAACAATCAAATAAGCTTAATATTTAGTCATTTAGCATAGCAATCTAATATGCAGAAAAGAGAACAGGAAAGGATAAATACCAGAATGAGGAAAGACAGAATGCAGGTAACAGGCAAGAGTTATGAAAGAGGATATAAAGCTAATGATTTTTCTAGCTTTAATTAAGTCATGGTTTGGGGGGAGTTTGGCAGTCGAAAAATATATAAATTACATTAGATAGTGAAAGTGTAAAATCTAATATGAAGCTCCACAGCTTTATAATCTATTCAAACTCTATAGAAGTTCATTGAGATGTGTAGACTTTGGGTCTGATTAATTTTCATGTGTGATTTTGTTATCTGAAAGTTTTTTGGACTAAAGTTCATAAAATAGCAATAATTGGATTGTGAAGTTACTGTAAATACAAAATATTTGCATGTGAAATTATCAAATAATATTTTTAAAAGATGTTTAGCTTTCTGTAAGTGATATGGATCAAATCATATTACTTTTTAGCTTTCTTGAGAAAAAGGATCTTGGCTATAATCAATAAATACAAACAGATCCAGAAAATATAACTCTGACTTAACTTTTGTTTTTTACATTTAACTATATGCCTCTGTGATTTTGCATGGAAAGCCTGTTCATACCAGAGTTACTGGAATGACAACTAGTCCTATTTCATATGTGCCATGTGTGAGCTCCTATTGTGAGTCATATGTGAGTTCCTACTATGCATAATACTCCTGAGGCCCTACTCTGCATCAAACATTGCTGATCATGGGACTCAGCCTTGCTTCCCTGGCCAGGGCTTTCTGTAAGGAAGTACGCAGGCAATTGTTTCAGCTTAGGACTTCTACATTATGAAACCTTTTATGTACACAGAATACTTCCCTTCCAATAAAATGACAAACATTTTCACAATGCTATTTTTTTAAGTATGAGTAGTTTGAGTACATGAAGGAAATGTCAAATAAGACATTGTAACATCTTTTAAAGTGGGATAAAAAGATTCAGGATTTCAACAAAACAGAAGGGCGCCCTACGAGGAATCATTATTCTTAGTTAAATAGGACAGTCTAATTATAACCTTCATGCTTAAAAAAATGTTATTAGTCACATTTTCTTGTATGGTTTACCTCTTTCCTACCTCTAGTTCTTTGGGTTTTTTGGGGGGAGGGGTTCGATTTGGATAATAAAAAAGAGGAGAATTTGCATGTGGGTTCATAGAGGACCATCTTTAATGGCCTCCATACCAGCTTCCCACATTTCACTTTGTCCCTAAAGAAGTCATGCAGTAAGTTACCTAGAGTCTATATGCTGAAACTTAATTCACTGGAATTACCTATTTTAGCCTCATTACGATTGCTATTCCTGACCAGTTAAAGAGACAAATCTGCCAAATGTATCCAAATGTATGACTTTCATGTTCCCTGTGACCTTTGCACACAATGTGAACTTTGAAACTTGTAAATATCAAGATTTAGATACCAATGTATCAACCCTCCTTTATTCTAATTATGTTTAATAGAACATGAAGGAAGAGAGGAATGGAGGGAGGGAGGGAGAAAGACTCAAGGAAAGAATTAGAATTGAATAATTGATATGAAATTTTGTTATATAAAAGAAGCTTGAAAAAATAAGAAGAGACAATGAAATTATTTTTAAATATAGTGTTAGTCTCATGTTATATTTTTAACAGTATAGCCTTGGGTTTGAAAATTAGTTGTTATATGAGAAAATCAACAAGATACCAACAGATAATTCCCATGTAGCCTTTCACAGCCTTCCCTCAGCTCTGGATTTGTAAGTATATTTGTTTCTGTAATTGTCTTAACTCATAAGCTCAAGACCAAACTCACCTTGCAGTCTTCTCCATTATTTAGGAAAGAGGAAAGAGCATCCTCAATATAACAAAGTTCTACAGAACAAAGACAAGACGCTCATGGGAGCACTTCCCACAGCCCCATTAGTGGTTATGCACCTGTCTCCAACATCCCCACAAACAGTTTCTCCAGACAGATCTCACCACCTGCAGCATCAGTACTGGGGAACACATCTCCCTCTCAAATTGAGGAAAGGCAAATTATACGTGCCCCCCTACCCACCCATCAAAGCCCGAGGCAGGTAGGAGAGCTGGCCCTACTGGTCATAAGAGCAAGAAAGCTGTTCCTGACCCCCATCACACTTGGGAGAAGAGGCCCCAGGCAGCACAATAGAGCCAACCCTGTTGGTGCAAGTGTGGATGAGCCAGCCCCGATGCTGTGAGCACGGGAGAGCTATCCCCATCACTCATTCTTCTTGTGGCAGCATGGGCGGGGTGGGGGGGGGAGATGCCTTCTCCCCACACCCATCAATGCCTGGGGCAGGTGGGAGAGCTGGCCCTGAGGTCACAAGAGCAGGAGAGCTGTCCCTGCCCTCCACCAGCTACAACACCCAGGAGAGTGAGCCCTGCACCTCACCTGGACAGCACAATAGACCCAGCCCTGTTGGCGGAGGTGTGGGTGAGCCAACTCCAAAGCTGTAAGTGTGGAAGAGCTACCCTCACTACTCATCTGTCATGCAGCAGCTGGGAGGGGGGAGGTTCCCCCCTTACCCTTTGCTTCTTACCTGCTGCAAAAGACAAGAGAGCTGACCTTCCTCTTACCAGCTGCAGCACTAGGAATGTGGGCCCAGCTCCTTGCCTAGGCATCACAGCAGAGCTGGCCCTGTTATTGGAGGTGTGGGTGACCCAGATCTGGGGGGGACTGTCTCCATTACTCTTCTGGCATGTGGCAACATGGGTGGAGGAGAGATGCCCCCCAACCCCCTTCCCACTGATGCCTGGGACAGGTGGAAGAGCTGGCCCTGGGTCATGGGAGCAGGAGGGCTGTCCCTGCCCCTCACCAGCTGCAGCACTGCAGATTAGCCTAGAGTTTAAGGAAACCAACACAAGCCACCAAGATTTCTTGAACTGTTCTGCTCTCTCCTTCACATTAGTTAAATGACTTCAGAAGTGGTCTCACCATTCAACTTGCAAGATGAATACCAAATGCTCTTCTTCTTCAGGGTAGTCTTATTACCCTGTCCCCTTCCAAGGGCATACAATGGCTCTGTCCCTTCAACTCCACAGCAGTTTATTTACACACAATAACTTTCATGTCCTTAACATACTCAGGAGCCATTGACAGAAAATTCTAAATAGGGTTTGTTTTTGTGCCCATTGTTTAAGAATGCCTTCTATCTTTCAAGGAAACTGAGGAATGATAAAACCGTGGTAATATTCAAGTATAAGCATATCTTCCACCCTTTCTACTTTGTAAACAGTAAAATGTCTTTTTGAACTTTCATCTATTTTTAATGACTAGAGACCTCTTGAAAGGAAATTATGCTCTCTGTAGCAGGAAGTTGCTGATACTTTGTGTCTTTCGGATTGATAAATCAAATCCCTAGGTGGCTGCATGGTATTAGCAAGAGGGTTAGTACTTGCTTGTTCCTCAAAAGACAAATGCCTCGATTCACATAGGCCAAGCATGCTTTAACTGGCAAGATTTTGGAGAACACAATGAGCACAAGTGTCTGAAAGTTCTGGCACTGGGTGTGAAAAGGGCTGAAGGACCAGGCTTAGTTCTGAGGGTGACCTCCTAAACAGGGTGCCTGGAGCAAGGCCCACAACACTGGATTTTTCAAAGAACCCCAGATGGTGCAATGAAGGTAGGTAGCTACGACAACATCAGGCCTTTCTCATGAAATGTAGTTAGCTAGTACTCATGATTGTGGCAGATGGTATCATAGGGCTTGGTAGACCTAAGATAATGATAATAAACTTCTTACTAATATCACATTTTACTTTATATTTAATTTGAAAAAAAAATTGAATGTGACATGATTTATATTGTATAGCATGAACTCATTCAAGCCCTGCTTTTGCATGTGCATGTATGTGTGGTGTGCATGTATGCATATTTGTATGTTTGCATCATGTTTGCAAAACGTGTATACATTTTGTAATGGTGTACAAGAATGTGTGTAAATCCCTGTAAAGGCCAGAGGTTGACATAGGGATCTTTCCTAGTCACTTCTATCTGTATCTGTTGAATCTGAGTCTTTCACTTGAATTCATAGCTTGCCATCCTGGTGAGTCTAGCCAGTCAATTTTCTCCAGACATCCTCTGTATCTACCTTCAAAGCCCTGGGATTACGGGCAAACTGCAATACCGACATGGCATTACAGGGTCATGGTGATCCAAACCCCTGTGCCCTGCTTACACAGCAAACCCTTTACCAACTCTCTTCATTAAAGTTTCTATTGCTGTGATAAAACACCCATGACCAAAAGCAGTTTGAGGAGTAATGGGTATATTTCAGTTCATAAATGTAGTCCATCATGAAAGGAATTCAGGGTAGGAACTCAGCACTTAGCACAAGAACCTGGAGGCAGGAATTGATGCAGAGAACAAGAAGAAATGCTTACTGGATTGTTCAGCCTATTATCTTATACCACTCAGAACATCCTGCCCAGGAGTGGTACCACCTATGGTGCCCTAGGCCCTCCCACATCAATCAATAGTCAAGAAAATGCCCCACAGGCTTGCCTACAGGTTGATAGAGATATGATTTCAATTGAGGTTCCTCTTTCCATTTAACTCTGGCCTGTGTCAAGCTGACAAAACAAAGCAAAACAAAACACAATAACAACAACAAAAAACAAAACAAAAAAAGCCAAAAAACATGATACCAATTGAGCCTTTTCCCAAGGCCCCTCAGTAAAGCCCTTTGATGAATACATTATGGAATTTACAATTTACAACAGTGCCTTCATATCAATGAGATTAATATCTATCCTGAAGATGCCCACATCACTCCATTTTCATTTACCAGGCTTGTAAAACATCACTTCTCAGGTTATCCAATAACTTTCCCCAAGTTTTCCCCTACTTCCATCATCTTCCAATAAAGTTCCCTTTGTTTCACCCCTTTATTTTAAAAAGTAATAATAATGCTTCTTAAAAGCTAATTAGATTAAGACAGAAGTCCATACTTTGCAGCTGGAGTTTTCTCCAGCTCCATCCAAGCCCCAGCAGTCCCACAGCCCACTTATAAAATAAACACACAGACATTTACATTATTTAAACCGTTTGGCCTAATGGCTCAGGCTTCTAGTTATCTAGTTCTTACATCCTAAATTAACCCATTTCTGTAAATCTATACCTTGTCACATGGCTCATGGCTTACCAGTATCTTACATGTTAGTACTCATGGCAGTGGCTGGCAGCGTCTCCTGACTCAGCCTTCCACTTCCCAGAATTCTCCTCTCTCCTTGTCCTGCCTATATTTCCTGCCTGGCTACTGGTTATTTATTAACCAATCAGAGCAACACATTTAACATACAGAACATCCCACAGCAATACTTCTCACCCTGATCTAGCTCTTGCTGACTCCTTCCTCATATCCTATGCTCACACTATACCTAATGGTGCTATTCCTTCTAGTTGCTCCCAGGTACTTGCTAGGTTCATCATGCCTTCAGAAGCAACACAAGCATGTTTTCTTGAATGAAGCCATCCTTCCTGAGAGAAAATTCAGTTCTATTCAATCATAAGATCTCAGCTCCAACACCAGAGATATTTTCCAAAGATCTTCCCTATCACCTCAGTATACTCATTCACATACTGGAGCAAAGATAGATTGCTGCTCTCACAGTCTTTTATACCATAGGACTTATTACAATTTTCAAATTAGACTGATTTTGAGATTTTCTTTTTCAAATAGACATCCTGCCAACAAATGTTATACTATATGAAAAAGAGGCCTTATCTACTTTAATCAGCAATTTGTACTTCAAAAGACTCAGCAACTTGATGGTAAGCATTTAAGAAATCAAGCCAAATCTGCATAATTATAAACATTGCAGACTGATACTTGAGATCAACACGGGATATAAAACAGGAATAAAAACAGACGATCTTTGGGCAGGTGAGATGGCTCCTTGTGTAAAGGCTCCTGCCAGAAGCTCCAAGGACCTGAATACAACCTCTAGGACACACATGGTAGAAGGAGAGGACTGGCACCTGCTAGTTTTCTTCTGACCTCTACATGATTGTCATGGTGTGAGTGCATGCACATATGCACATATGCACACACACACACACACACACACACACACACACACACATGCACACACAAATAAATAAAAATATATAATTTAAACATTTCAACATTGTATAGTGATACATTGAGAAAGATAGAACTAAATGAGAGAAAAGAAAGCTCAAGGTATAATAATGAAGTTCAAAGACATGAATACATGTAGCAAAGACATGGATGATGGTGTGTGGTGAGACAGGATCAGAGAAGTGAAAGATAAGGATGGACAGTCTTGGTTTTAAGAAGTTAAATCCCAGAAGTATGTTCCTGAAGCAACAGATAAATCTCAGGTCATAAATCAGAAATGTTTTTTACATTTGGATGGGTGGCCAGTGAAAGAGTAACTACACATATGATTTGTAATAGTAATGTGCATCATGCCATTGTATGATAAAGTATTTATATTGTATCAGTATAACACTTTCACTCTAAAGATCATTATATATGAGACGCTTCTTATGTTCTGTCCAGATTTCACTCTACTTTTTAATTAAGTCTTATACTTTTCAGCGAAGGATTTCTCTCCTTCCTCTTTCGGTAATATAGTGCTGACCATGGAACACAGCAGCAGCATTCCATATCCCTTCCTGCCTTTCCAGCCAAGGTGCATTGGCCAAAGCCAACTGGCAGCATCTGAGCCTCTCTACCTGAGGGCATTCTCTGAGCTCCAGCCTTGCCACAGAAAGCTGAAAGGACCAGAAATAGCTCCTCCTTCTCAACTCTCAGCTACTCCTCTCAACCAATGACTGATAGGATGCATAGGTACAACAATTTCCTTTACTGAGGCTGGAATATGTCAGAGTCACACAGTTACACATTGGGAAAAATTTCGAATTATCTGCAGTAGAAATTTATGTGGAAACTCACCCAGTTGGAATGGTTTCGTCTTTCCCATCTTATGTTCCCCAACCCCTTCAAAACAAGCAACTTAATATTTGTTTCTTTGGCTTAGGGTCTGCTCTGAGGGCAATGCAAACCTAAACTTCAAGTAAATAGCATGGAAATTCATACAGCATTCATGGCATTGTTGTTCTGTATGTCTTTCTCCTTAATTGAAATTACTGGGAGGAAGAGATTCATTTACATCCTTAACATTCAGTATTTAAAATAACATACTGTACAGTTTCATCTAATTGTGAATAGATGTAATATACTACTCACATAGTACATTTATGCTGGAAACCATTCTAAGAATTTGTCAGCTTTAAGGAGACAGAAACATAGTCACATACTGTCAGCATCCTAAGAAGTTTCCTAATCTTTTAGGGGTTGTGATTCAGGCCAAACCAGAATTTGTGGCTTCAATCCCGAGAAGAATTCTAGAACTAATTAGTATGATGAACCAGAGTTATACTGATATTAAGAAAGAAAGGCTCTCAAGAGAGTAAGAGTATGCCTGTGAGTATGAATATGTTCCTATCTGAGAAGGTCATGAAATGTAAGCCATACCAAAGTGTAGGCACAGATTCCTCAATGGAGAGTCACAATTAATTTTCTCAACATTGGCCACTGTGGTGGTTTGAATGAGAATGGCCCAGAGGCTCATATATTTGTTTTTTATTAATTAATTAATTAATTAATTAATTAATTAATTAATTTTCCCCAGCAGGATCAGAGTTTCCCCTCCCTCTCTCCTCTCTTCCCAGTACCTCAGTGCAATCTCCCCCTGATCCACTCTCTTTACTTTCTTTTCAGGAAACTACAGGCCTTCCATGAATATCAGACAGCCATGCGATATCAAAATTAGGGCACCTCCTCTTCTATTAAGGTTGGATGAGGCAACCCAGCAGGAGGAAAGGGTCCCAAGAACAGGCAACAAAGTCAAAGGATCATATATTTCAAGGTTTGGTCCTCCCTTGGAGCAATTGTTTGGGAAGGATTAGGAGGTATGGCCTTGTTGAAGAAGATATGTCCTTCTTTGAAGTTTTGACGATTCAAAAGCATACAGGACCTTGATGCAGTAGGCCCGGGACCTCTCTAGCCACTTAATTCTGGATCTCAAGACTTATTCTGTCCTACTGCAGCCTGCCTGTAGGAGCCCCTTTTCCCACCCACCTCCATTCCCTGAGTCCTGACCTCTTAGTGCTGAGCCTCTGATCTGAGCCTTCTGTTCTATCCCATCTCCATTTCTTTATGTCAACTGCCAATCTGCAGAAACACTTTCTACCACCCTGGGCTAGGAATCAGGTAGGTGATTTCACTATCCTCATGGTCCACCATTACAATCACCCCAGACTTGCTTTGTCTCTGTCCTGTAGCAGTCTGCTTGCAGGAGTTCCTTCTCCCCACTTGTAGCACAAATTGTTAGAAGGTCTTATTAATAAAAGCAAACCTGGAGCCAGGTATTGGGGTGAACGCTGAAAGATCAGAGAGACAGAACAGGCCACAGTTAACCTCACTTTGACAACTTCTCAGCCAATCCTGTTTCCTCCAACTGGAAGCCTGAGTCCTCATCTGGAATGAATCTCAGCTGAACTGCTGCTAAAAGCCTAAAAGCTTAGCCAGCTCTAGTTCCTGATCCTCGTGCCTTATATACCTTTCTGCTTCCTGCCATCACTTCCTGGGCTTAAAGACATATGTCACCATGCCTGGCTATTTCCAGTGTGGCTTTAAACTCACAGAGATCCAGATGGATCTCTGCTTTCAGAATGCTAGGATTAAAGGTGTGTGTCCACCATTTTCTGGCATCTATGTCTATCTAGAAGCTGTTTTGTTCTCTGTCACCAGATAAGTTTATTAAGGTGCACAATATATTGAGGGACACAATATCACCACACTCACTCACTTCCATTCTCTGGGGGTTCCACTTCTTGATGCAAACTCCAGTACTCCAGATATTCCCCCTGGCCCACTCACTGTTTCCTCCTAGCCCATCTCCATTCCTTTCTGTCATGCACTGACCTGCAGAAGCTCTGTCTGTCAGGAACTCTTCAGCCAAACACTTGCCTAGGATACAAAGAGGACAATAGCAACCAAAGAATAGAACACACACCCAAAGAAGACAAGACCAGATGGCAACACCAAGAACCGCTTCAAACATCATAACTCCAGATGCCTAGATCCCATTGCAAAAACATAAACATGAGCAGAAAAGATAATCTGCTTCCACCAGAAACCAGTAACCATAGTGCAGTAGGCCCTGAGAAATGCAATGTAGCTGAAGCACAAGACAAGGACTTGAAAATAGAAGTTATAAATATGTTCAAGGGCCTAAAAGAAGATACGAATAAATTCTTTAATGAAGTCTATGAACATACAAATGGTTGAATGAAATAAATAAAAACAATTCAAGATATGCAAGTAGAAATTAGCAAAGAAATAGAATCATGAAAGAAAGCCCAAACCAATAAAATTTGAAATGAAAAATTTAGGAAGTTAAAATAAATTCTCAGAGATAGGCCTCACCATCAGAAGAGATGAAATGTATGAATAACAGGAATAGAGGAAAGAGAGGAAATCCAGGTCAAAGGCACTGGAAATATTTTTAACAAAATCATAGAAGAAAATTTCCAAACCTAAAGAAGGAGGCGTCTATCAAGCTACAAGCCCACAGCTACATCAACCTAAATGGAAACCCAAAGTACTTTCGCTAAAACTGGAACAACACAAGATTACCGACTCTCTCCATACCTGTACAATCTAGTACTTGAACTCTTAGCTAGAGCAGTAAGACAACTGAAGGTGATCAAAGGGATATAAATAGGAAGGGAAGAAGTCAAAATATCCTTATTTGCAGATGATATGATAGTATAAATAAGTGACCCTAAATTATACCAGAAAACTTCTATAGCTGATAAATACTTTCAGCAAAGTAGGAGGATACAAAATTAATACACTTAGTATTTCCTATACACAAATAACAAACAGACTAAGAAATAAATCAGGGAGACAGTATGAGTTGTAATAACCTCAATATAAATAAAATATCTTGAAATAACTCTAAACAAACAAGCAGAATAGTTGTATAATAAAAAATTAAGAAATTGGGCTGGGCAGTGGTGGCACACGCCTTTAATCCCAGCACTAGGGAGGCAGAGCCAGGTGGATCTCTGTGAGTTTGAGGCCAGCCTGGTCTAGAGAATGAGATCCAGGATAGGCACCAAAATCACACAGAAAAACCCTGTCTCAAAAAAAAAATTAAGAAACTTAAGAAGATGTCAGACATTTGAAAAATCTTCTAAGTGAAAATGGCCATTCTAACAAAAGCAATCTATAGATTCATTGCAATCACCATAAAAATTCCAACAGAACAACACAATTCTTTGCAGAAATTAAAAAAATTCAACTTAATATGGAAACAAACAAAAAAAATCCAGGATAGCTAAGACAATCTTAAATAATAAAATAACTGCTGAACATACCACTGTCTTAGATTTGAAGTTATACACCAATCTGTATTGTCTTAGTTAGGTTTTCTATTACTGTGAAGAGACACCATGACCACAGCAACTCTTACAAAGGAAAACATTTAATTGGTGCTGGCTCTCCCAAGAGAAGGGGAGTAGATTATATTGCTATGGAGAGACAGAGGAAACTAAAATTGGAGTTTTAAATAGGGAAAAGATGGAACAGAGGGGCAAAGGAAGGGATACAGGGGGTACAACACTAAAGATCACTTGAAAACCCATATAGAAATCCACTACTATAGAAGCTTCCTAAAACATATACATATATTAAAGGAATATAAATGGAGCCATCAAATGATAGGGGAGACAACGTACCAACTAGACACTTTATATCACCAAGTAAAACCTCTAGTGCCAGGAACAGGTTACATCTTATTGAGTCATTGGCCAAAGAGGCACTGTGGAAACCTCCAAACATCACATAGGATTGTCATCTATTGATTGCTCTCCACAGACTTATGGTAAGGCCCCATGGCTGAAGACAGCACTAATATATGCCATCTAATGTGGAGGAATTGAGCTTGGAACTAACTAGAAGCTTCCTCCCTACTGACTAGCATTCATGGTAATGGAAGGTACTCTGCACGCTTCTATAGGAGAATGCTAACCATCAGTATCTCCTAGCTGTAAGTCCTGTGGTCTATAACAATGACCTGCCACTAAGATATAATTTTGCAATAGTGGCACAACTGTTACAGGAGTAACCAACCACTTTCTTACTAGATTTAAGACACACTCAATGAGATATAACTCATATCTGACACCACTAAAGTGGCCGCCTAGAACCTGAGACTAGAAAGCTCATAGGCCAATGGAAAACAACTAACACAATTATTCTGCTAAAGAAACATATCAATAAAATTACCCCTCGTGACATCTATAACCACAGACCAGTTTCTTGCTCAGCCCTCAACAGAAAAGCTTCTTCTTTTAGTAAATTGTAACTAACACAGAAATCCACAACTGGACAAGGTGCAGAGAGTGGGAAATTTTGCAGCATTCAATTCTAAATGAAATGTTTCTGTCAAACCCCTCCCCTCCAGGCTCAGGGAATCCATGCAGAAGAAGAAGCAGAAAGAGTGTAAGATCCAGAGGTGGTTTCACACCAAGGAAAGAGCATGTTCCAAACATAGTGGGACCGATGCACGTATGAAATCACAGTCAGTGGAGGAATACACAGGGCCTGCATAGGTTCAAGCCAGATGGGGTCCCAGGGCTGAGAGAGGGACATGACCAGGGTTCCCACCCCTAAACAAGAAGTTATCTGTAACTGGTACCCACTGACAAAGGAAAATTCAGTTTTCCCTAATGGAGTCTCACTAGGTATATTAGCCATATTTCAGGGCAGGCCCCATGCCCAGGAGTAGCTGGACAATGTGAAAATGGACTCAATGGTATTTTTATGAACCTTTTGTCTCATATTGCTTTGTTTGGGCATTTGTGTATGTGTGTCTTATTAATCTTTTTCTTTTTTATTTTGATGCCTGTTTTTGTGGGCATTTTGTGAGGTGGGAGGGATGTATATCTTGTATTGCTTTGTTTGTTTTTAAAGAGAGAAAACCTAAAGTTGGGTGGGTAGGGAGGATCTGAGAAGAGAATATGATCAAAATACATTGCATTAAAAAGTTTTTTCAATAAAAAAGTTTAAACAGAAAAGTCCTGTGCCATTCCCAGTCAGATCTCTTTGCCCTCTGCCTTGTTCTGTCTCCAGATGTGAGCAAGCAGCTACTGCCTCAGCACCATGCCTGCTTGCCTGTTGCCATGTTCCTTATCATGAGGATCATGAACTCAACCTCTGAAACTGTAAGCCACCAATAAACATTTTCTTCTATGTATTGTCTTAATTATGGCATCATATCAAGTTACATTTCCAAAGTTGCTAAGAATCCTTTTTTCTTTTCTTTTTTTTTTTTTTTTTTTTGGTTAATGGGCCAGCTCTGAAGATGTTTCAGATGGAATTAACGAAGGGTTCTAGTAGGCCTCCTATTCTCCCAAACACCCAAAGACTATTACACTCAAAGACTCTTCTGCCTACATTTATAAGTCCCTTCAGGCAGCTCAAGAGGCTGAAGAGTGTCCTTTCCAAGCGACTCAGTTGGTCTAAACCCCTTGCAGGCAGCAATGGTGGCTTCTGCTTCTTCATGCAGCTGGCCTGGTCCCAGTCTTCTTTGAAGCTCATCTCTGCTCCTCTGAGATGTACTATCAACTTTTATTGCTTACTCTGGCAGGGAGGGGCCTAGTAAATGTGGTTTCAGAGACTTCCTGATGCTATTTGATCTGTTTACCTTCCCGCATAAGGAGTTGTCCTGATGGACAGAATGTTTTAATCTTGGAGGGAACTGTTATATAACACGCCACCCCTTTCCTCAGCTCTTATATTCTTTACACCCTTTCTTCTGCCGTGATACCTGAGCCTCGTGTGTGTGTATGTGGGGTGACTATATTTGTCTATATATATCTAAGAATTAGGTCACTGTGTCACAGCCACAGTCATTTGTTCTCAAGAGCATCACCAATCATTATGAGTTGAGGTTGACAATAACAGTGATCTATGGATGTAAACCCATTTGTTTATAAGGCAGTTTGACCAGTACATCACATACATCTAGTAAAACCATAGGAAATTGCTTGCCACTGATACTAAGACCTCCCCAGCCACAAGTTTTTGTCCTGATTTACAGTACCAGATGTGTACTCCTTCTTGTGGAGCAGGCCTTAAATCCAATCTGAAAGCTGTTGTTCTTACTTATGACAGTCTAACCACTATTGCACAAGCAGGCATTGTTCTGCCTAGCACGTCAGTATTTTAGCATGCGCAGTCCATAGCCAAGCAGGAATGTTGGTGATCGGTGTTCACCAGCAGCCTATATGGCCACCTCTGGCATTATGTAAGCCAGCTAGAAGGCTGCGAGTTTCCTACTCAGTCTCAGCTTAATTTCTCCATAGCCTGCAAGCCAAGCACGCATGCACGCACGCATGCATGGAGTCTTCAGCAGTAAGGTCTTACTGTATAGTCCTGACATACAAGCAACAGCTGTAGCAATAGCCTTCTTGGTTTTTGGGGCCCCAGGGGCTTCCCTGGCTAACAACTCACAGGAGGTGGTTCATGGTACTCGAATTTTTATTCCATAACCTATCATCTTTGTGAATGTTCTTTTCCACCTATGCAGGGTGCCTTTTGGATTTAAACTCTGTAGCTATTGCTTTAACAACCCATTTTGCCTTTCAATTAGCCCAGCCTCAGCAGGGTTATAAGGTAGGTAGAAGTACCATTGCACCAAGCTGTCTCTCCAGTGGCTTTCCAAAACTACGAAAGACTCAGGTTAGCATTTTGTCACTTATATATAGAAGAAGAAGAAGAAGAAGAAGAAGAAGAAGAAGAAGAAGAAGAAGAAGAAGAAGAAGAAGAAGAAAAGGGAAATCTTTTCAAGACAGGCAAAACAAGTCAACATCCTGAACCACTACCCTATAACAAACAGTGGGGTTACAAAGATAACCTTGGTGAAGCACTCTGAAAGTCTGAGCAAGGATCAGGTGACCCCCAGAGCTTCACAACTAAACCAGTACGAAAGTAGACGCTAAGCAAGGTCTAGTACAGCATGGAAAGATTCCACGAGTTTGTGTCAGTCACTTCCTCCCCAGATCAAAGTTGGGCATAAAGCATTCATATGAGGTGCAAACTTAAGTAGCGCCCTGTAATCCTGTCATTCCCTCTGAGCCCTTGTTTCCATTTCCTGGAGCTCGGCCACAGAGCCTCCCACACTTCTCCACACCTGATAAACTCAGTGCGGCCTGACTTAATCTGCTCAGACCTACCACCCAGAGCCAAAGAGAAATGTGGCCTTGCTCTCCCCTGCTGTACCTGCTGGCTCCATGGGTCACACAGGCCCTGGGTTGGCACTGAGGGTGTAGCTGTAGCTGTTGCCCACCCCTGATTCTCCATATCTGGAGGCTGGATGTTGGGGGAGTCTCTGAGTAGTCAAACCACCTCCACCCCTAGTACAACCTTTTGCTGGAGGGAAACATACCCTCCTCAATGTCGGGGGGGGGGAATAATGAACCACCCTTGAGTCAGACCTGGCCATCTTCACGTGGGTAGCACTATCATGGATGTCTTCTGTGAGCTGCTTCTCAGCCTCTGAAGACCCCCAGAAGCTCCTTCACACTTGGTCAGGCTTTCTATCAATTCTTTCCTTTGGAACCCCAGACTGCCACAAATCTTGCCGCAATTGTCTTCGAGTAACCCAGACAGACCGCATCCTCTGCGTTGCCTTTATCTCTTTTACTAGCCTTAGCGTCTCTGCTGGATCAACTTTTCTGAACTCCTCTGTGAGTTCTATCTGCTCCGGTGAACTGGGGTTCAAACACGGCTCCTTCTATTCCTGGTTCCCTTAATGTTATTAGTGCAAGAGGCTTATTGGGGGAGCAGTGAGGGGGAAAGCGAAAGAGCGAAAGGCTGCCAGAGTGGGGGAGAGAGAGAGAGAGAGAGAGAGAGAGAGAGAGAGAGAGAGAGAGAGAGAGAGAGAGAACACGGAAGAGATAAGAGGAAGGAGCGAGGCAAGAGAGCCAGCTGTGCCTGGCGGGCACTTTGAAGGGGTGCACATGTGGCACAGCTGGTGGTGGAACGGCCCCTGGGGACAGGTGATAATGTAACCGCGTCAGCAGCTGAGGCAGACTGCTGCTGTGGTGGGAACTAACTCCCTATCTGGGGTGAGTAGATGGGTGGGTTGTGCAACCCAGGAAATGATTTGTCACACAAGATGTTGGTGGCTGAACAGGGACAAAACAGGACCAACTAACTCTGTTGCAAGGGGTGTGTTCGCTTAGTGGTGTACCTTGTCAAGGGCGCTACCAAAAGTTACCCACTTTGCCTGCCTGCCTTTCTTTATTCTCTCTCTCTCTCTCTCTCTCTCTCTCTCTCTCTCTCTCTCTCTCTCTCTCTCTCTCTCTCTCTCTCTCTCTCTCTCTCGTATCCTTTCAGGGAGCCCACAACAGACTAAAATATGGATCAAACCTGTTAGGGTCCAAGGAAGCCCCCAAGAAAGATCAGCAGTCAGGTATGCAATTTAGCAAGAGCTTTTATTTCCAGCATGATGGTGTGGCAAATAGCAACCCCAAAGTGGGGTCGCAAGCTCCTTTTAAGCAAAGTTAGAGGAATTCCAGAGATGAGGGATTAATCTGATGCTGATTGGTGGAGGAAAGATTAGTCTGGGAGTGGATTGGTGAGAGACTGTAGTGGTTAGGGGCCCATTGGTGGTGGTGGGGGCTTGTCTAGTGTCTAGGGGCTTGTTGACAAGAGGGTAGAGAAAGCTATCTTTACCTAGCAGAGGTCTGGGGGACATCTGCTGAGGCAGCAGGAGGCTGGTGGGCATTTGTTGATTGGTTACCCCTAAGTTGTGGTTTTCCTGAAAACTGCTTGCTCAGCTCTAGCCCATTCTAGTGAACAAAAACCAAGGCCTGGTCCATGCCAGGGCTGTTAGGGGCCTGGCTTGGCCATCCAGTCCCTGCAAAACCAAAGTCCAAGTTGGTGAATCAGTGAGTTTTATTGGGGTTACAGAGAGGAATGTGGGGGGAGAGCTACTTACAGGGAGCAGAAATGACTCAGACAGCTGCATCACCAAAGCCCACCCCAGAATGGATGACAGCTCACAAAAACCGGGCATGTGGAGCACACTGCACATTCCACAGGCAGCTCAGCAGGTTGGCGCTGCCCTTTCCAGGTGTCTCTTCCAGGCAGCTCTGATGGTTTCTGCTAATTCCAGAGTCATCTTTGCAGCTTCGATTGTCTGAGTCTTCTTCCCAACTTAGCCCTAGGCCTCTGAGAGGGACTTTCCAATTTTACTGCTTTCTCTGGCAGGGAGGGCCAAGTGAATCTAGTCAGTTTCAGGGACTTCCTGAAGCTATTTTGAGTAGTTTACCTTCCTGCTTAAGGATCTCCCCTGCAGGCTGGAATGTTTCTATCTCTAAGGGAACTGGTACCCAGGTATTCAGTTGCTAATGTTTTGAATTCTCATTTCTCTGTTCTCAAGAAGCTTCCACCAAATTCCTGAGGGCGGGACTCCTCTCCAGAAGAGATGCACTGAGCCAAAAAAAAAAAAAAAAACAAATGTTCCAAGTCTTAACCTTCTGTGAGCTGTACTAAAGATCAGTGAGGAAACTGGAGGGAGCTGGTGTGCATACAAGAACAAAATGTGGAGATCAACTATGAGTGGGACTGGTTTGCTGCCTGGATGTACTCTGAATGATCAGCAAATCACTGTGCGTGCAGTATCATGCATGGAGGCTGTTAACATTCAGGATGTCTGTATTTTTTATTTCTTCAGTCATACCCGAATCCGTATCAGTTAGCAAATTTCTAAAACTAATTTCTGATCAGTTTACAACAAGCAATCTGTACAGACCAAGTAGATCCTCCTAAAAGCCAACTTATATTCAAAGAACAAGATATCTAACTTATCTTATTCAAAGATAAGGATTTAGAAGCAAGTAGATTCTACTGTTACCACACAATCATAAAAATTTTTAAAAAATGTATTTGGTTACATAGTTTAGGTAACAATTGCTGGGGCATCCCTGATAGAGGAAAGACATGACTTAAATGTGTGCTGCTAACTCCCAGAGAATCACTGTCAGCCCTTTATATGTATGTGTTTCACATCCACAAAATCAACCAAGTAAAGATTGAAAATATTCAGAAAAAGCAAATTGCGAAAAGTTTCCAAAAAAAAAAAACAAAAAAACTTGATTATATTGTATGATAAATACTACCCTGAATCCATGTGAATTAGGTCATGAGGTCATAACATTAGGTCTTATAAGCAACCTACAGGTAACTTAGTATGTGTAGGGTGATGGGCACTATTTATATAGAATTCTACACCACTATATGTGAGGAAGCCAAGTATGCAGAGATTTTAGCATCTGAGGTAAGCTCTGGACTGACCCTGAGGGATGTGTGCTCAGCTATTACGACTCCTGTGTTTCAAATGAAGAAACTATGGTGCAAAGGGGTGATGTGACATGCTGGAGCTCCTGCAACATGCAAATAGTGAGTTGGGAAATGAAGTTAGGGCTGTGTCTTTTCCTAGGCATGCTACCGATTACTCCAGCTTTTCTTATGAGCGATTTGATCTGGCTTTTGCATTTTCTTTTCCCCAATAAACCCAGCAAGAAAACCTTGTAATCACTGTTAGGATACAACAGTGACTACAACCCGAAGATTAAAAAGCAAAAGAGCTGCAGAGTTGCACAAACAAATGCCTACGTGGAACAGTTCGTTAGAGGGATTTTACATAGTAATTTGAAGGGAAATAAATTTAAACCCAGGGCAGGTGTGATGGTGTAGTGGATTGGGTACATGACCTGGCCAGCCTATGATGCAAGCCTGATGATCGAAATTTAATCTCTGCATCAATATAAAGATGAAAAGAGAATTGACTCTGACTTCCACATATACTCTGTGGCATACTCCCACCACACACACACACACACACACACACACACACACACACACATTAATGAGATGAATGTAGAACTCTAGGTTGCAGTGGTCACAAAACCCTGCTGTCCTTGCAGTTCCCAAAGTCTCTGTAGAGTCACACATTTAAACAAGATCAGAAGCTAGCAGTAAAGACTGTGCTATGCTAAGTGATGGCTTCATCACATGGTACTGTAGGCAGATGGTGTGGACAACTGGACAGCTGGACAGCTGGACAGCGAAGGAGTAGAGAACTTCTTAGAGAAATGTTTCCATCCCCAACTTTACTCTTAGCCACATCTCAGGTAGGATTTCGTTAATCCCATAGTGGAAAGATGATTAATATGAAAATCATACTTAGAAGCATTTCTATATGAAATGTATATATCATGTTATAGGAAATTGTGATGAGTGACACATAGGTGGTCCTTACTGTAAAAGAATGAAATTGCCATTTTAAAATCCTTTGTGTGAATTTCTCCATATACCCATCTATTCAAGTATTGGTTTTCATAGATACCTAGGTTTCAACTAACGATGATAATACTAAGCCTTCGGAGGCTTCAAAGCATTAAACTATGTAAGCAGGACTCTTCAGTGCTGTTTTAACCTACACCTCCTCTCAGCTGAGTCCATTATGAGCTCTATGGTGCCACTCACACTAGGGACATGCAGTGGACTTATCTTGATGAAATGCTTTGTAGTGGGTTTTATTTAGTTGTATGTTTGTTTGTTTGGGTTTATTCTACCAAACGTCCATCCCAGAAAAATAACTGAGTTTCTGAAGGCTGATCTTGATGGGAAATATCAGTCGCACGTGTCTCAATTATATTTATACTCTTTGCTCCCAAACAAACTCTGCCTAAAACTAGAATTTTTATCCATCCTCCCATTCAAGCCTTTAAGGGCTGAAGATTTACACTAGCCATTTCACCTCTGAGTCACCTTCCCCTGCTTTGATGTAATGCAACAGAATGAGGGCTCACATTTAATTAAACAGGAATCTGGATCCAGCTGTGGGCCATGCAATCAGTCTTTGTGTGAGCAAAAGGGGTGGAATGCCTGGCCCATAGATCATTGCTGAGTGGAAATCTGCTCTCACTCAAAGCCATCCGCAGGCCACTGAAAATGATTTTCCCCCTATATGAATGACTCAGCCTCTGCAGCTGTCCCCCTGTCCCCAGCTCATGAAAAGAAACAGAATGGCTAAAAAGCTTGATTTGTTATCTTCCTGTAAGTGCCTTTTAATCAAAGGAGGTCTGCCCTGCCTGTTGATATACCAACATTTCCTTGTTGGCTACAAGCAGCTCTGTAGATGTGGCTGCCATTTCATGCAGTTTTCCCACATGCATCTCTCCAGATAGGCGTAATTCAGTTATCTGATACACTCCACTCCGATTCTCTGGAGACAGCTTTTTAAAAGGTAGATTTTTGCCGTAATATGATGTCATCTCTCTTTCCAAAGGTATCTGTTTGATCTTTCTGACTTGTGGGTGGGTTCACCCACAAAACCTATCCTTTTTTATAATATAAAGACTACGAGAGTCCATTTGTTACAGAGACAGATTAGCTTTAGTCAACGAAGAGTCGAGATGTGTGTTTTGCTTAGACTGCGGAAAGTGGGAAGAGACTCATTAATCTGGGGCAGTTTTCCAACAAGAAGTATATAAAGCCCTTGGGCCTACTCAGAGGAAGGAGTGGTAAATATGAATGCTGTGGTTTGAGTCTGAAATGTTCTCCCCCGCCCCGCAGTCTCCTGATTTGAATGCATATGTCTCAGCAGGTAGCATGCTTAGGAAGTTGTGAAACTTTTAAGAGATGGAGCCTTGCTGGCAGAAGTAAGGTCATGGGAGCTTTTGAAGACTATTCAGGTCCAACACTCTTTGCTTCCTGATCTGTGGTGATAAGATGCACCTCAGTCACATGCTCCAGTTACTAGGATTCCACCAGATGTTCCCAGACTCTATGGACTGAGACTCTCAGAAACTAAGGCCCAAAATAAACCTTTCTTGCATAAGTTGTTTCTGACAGGTATCATGTCCTAATAATAGAAAACAGACAAAACAAACTTATACAGCTCAGTTATTATATGCAGTTTAGAAGAAGATGGTCTATAGATAACCTGGTTGACAGACATAGAGCATCTTCCTTCCAGAAAGGCAGGGGATGGGAGTAGAACAGGATCAGGGGATGCTACCTTAAAAAAGAGAAAAAGAAAAAAATGAAGTATCAGACTTTCTCTGGCATATTTCCCCTTATAATTCTGCAAGCCAAGTAACAAATTCCTGTTACACATGGAAAATTTGGAACTTTTCACACTGAGAATATGGATATATTTTCTACAAAAATAAATAACTTAGTTAAAAGTCTATTTGCCTCAAATTCTGCTGATTGCTGAAACTCATCTGTAAGAGTTAATAGAAAGTTTAGTGTGTTAATAAGTAACTTTGAGAATAAAACTCCTCAGGAAACATGACTTCTATCTCTTGGAATGATACCCTTCCCCAAAGATAGGACAAAATTCTCACCGAGATCAGCAGTCCTCAGCACTGAGGCGTACCAATTCACAACAGGGAGCTTCAACAGGACAGGGAGGACCTGTACTTCAGGTCCTGAGGAGGTCCAGGGCATTGGGCATAGCTATTTGGTCCCCATCTGATCCTGACATGCAACCAGACACACTATTACTTTGGAACTTCATCATATTTGACTCTAGATTTTGAGTTTAACTTCTCATTGTTAAAACAGATTTGATTTCTCTGGCCAAATGTTTTATAATGACATCAGATCTCAGTTCTGACACACACCAAAATCTCAGCTCTAACTCATAGTGAGAAATGATTATTCTTTTCCAGTTGAGTTGGGCAGCAATTAAAAGTTTAGTTCTGACATGAGCAGATTCTGGGTTTTGTGGAATCTACTGAGAGAAAAAGTACAAAGAGTCACCACATAGATTCCATATTAGCTTATTCCTGTGCACTACAGTGCCCCTGGCACTACACACCCTGGGGTAACATCTTCTACTCCTCAGTGCATCCTTTTCTCTAGTGCTGCATCAAACAAAGAGACATCTGGTTGACCTTACCATTATAAAGTAAAGAAAACAGATTGCTTACTTTAGGGAACACAAAAATTCTCATGGTTGTTTTTCATCTGACCTAGCAGCATGAGCGTCAGTTATACCAGGTCAGAGGATACTCTTATAGTTATGTTTCGGAAAAAAATTCTATGTTCTCATCAACTACAATTGTATTATGGGTTTTGTGTGTACAGTTGACAGAATACCAACTTGAAAAGTATTAAGCTAGATTTTTAGTTTTTATTAAAATGTGTTTTAATTGACACATGAAACATGAAAATTGTACATATTTGGAGCACCATGTTTTTTTTAATTACATTTATTCTGTCTGTATGGGCATGCATGTGCCACAGTGTTTGGTGGAAGTGAGAGCACAGCCTCCCAAATCAGTTTTCTCCTACTATGAGAGTTTTAGAGACTGAACTCAAGTCACTAGGCTTGGTGGCAATAGCTTTACCAAACGATCCATCTTGCCATGCCACTGACAGATATTTTGATATCTTGCATTCACTATATAATATTTAAATCAGAACTCTATCACTATTGATTACATTACAATAAGAAAAACAAATCAGAATAGGCATGTTAACATTTGCCAAAAGAAAACTCACAAGGAAATAAATACCACTGCCCAACATTTAAATGAGTGGTTTGGGGGATATCAGGCAAATTTTCAACTAGCATTTAATTGGCAGAGTCAGGGTTGAAACCCTTGTCTATCTGCACCCCAAGTCTGTGTTTCTGGTTATTAAATGATGCTCATCATGTCCTTGTGTTCTATTTTTCACTTTAAGAAATTATGCACTATTTCAGAATTATCTTCAGTTGAAAATCCCATTTAATACTAGTTTAAATTTTGCTTTGAAGTCATTCATCCAGGCTTGATGCTATATAAATATTTAACAGAAGTTATGTATTTTGTATTTTTCCACAAATGTTTGCTGAAGTCTAAATAAGGGAGTAGGTGATAGAAATAAACAGATAGATGGTCCCCATATTTCATAGAGAATTCTATACTAGGGGAGATAGCCACAGAATATTGTTTATCATGTATTAATAAAATGTTTCTCATCAGTGTTCATTCATAAGACACACATTTTTTTTGTAGTGCATAGAATCATCCCTTTGCTAATTTCATTATTTTGTATTTCTCCAGTGTCAGGTGCCCTACTCAACAATCAAGAAGACTTTCTTAGGTAATTCGTGTAATGGTACTAGAAGTGAAAACTGTATTTTGTTCTCAGCTTCCCATTTGTCTCATACATTTCTGTGGTGGTTTCTCACAGAAAGGGGTTGGCAGGAAAAGTTCTCCAAAGTGCAACATTGGCATCAGCCTCTTTGACAGGAGTTGGTCTCACAGCTTTGAGTCAAGGCTTTGGTAAAATTGCAATGCAAAACATACAGTTATAGCACGCCATAAATCATACTTACTGATGCCATTTGAGCACATGCTTAGAGGACCTTTGTTTCTATAAGAATTTTGATCCCTAGGGAAATTAAACACAAAACGTGAAAGATTCTGCAAGGTGTTTAAGAATAAGATGAAGTCTAGAGGCAGTAGGATTATGAGCATAAATGAACAAGGGTTGTCTTAATTAGGGTTTCTATTGCTTTGAAGAGACACCATGACTACAGCAATTCTTATAAAGGAAAAATATTTAATTGGGGTGGCTTACATTTTCAGAGGTTTAGTCCATTATCATTGTGGTGCAACATGGTGGCATTCAGTAGATATGGGGACATACAGGCAGACACGGTGCTGGAGAAGTAGCCCAATGTCCTACATCTTGACTTGCAGGCAAGAGAAAGTGGTCTGTCTCACTGAGCATGGCTTGAGCATAAATGAGATCTCAAAGCCTGCCTCCATAGTGACACATTTCCTCCAACAAGCTCACACCTATTCCGACAAAGCCATACCTCCTAATAGTGCCACTCCCTTTGGGGCATTTTCTTTCAAACCACCACAGGGATCATAGCTCACAACTCATATTGGTGACAGGCAGTCTAACAAGGATGTGCAGGTGGATGAAACACACAGGATACCTATTTTAACAGTGCCTGAGATGAAGTTATAAGTAAAAGGAATTCATTTGAATTTGAGCCACGTAAGTGATAGTAAGGCTATGGGGACACGATAGGGAATGGAGGAACCACATTATAATTTGGGCTGTAGGGAACTGAGGAAGCCCTGATTGAATGTATAAAGAGTAGATGATATGAATATATATTGTTTGATATGGACACAGCTATGTCAAGGACCCAATGCCCCATACCCATGAGAAGTTAGCAAAGCCTCCTCTGATTCAAGTATGAATGTTGACAGTGTGTGAAAGTATCAGTGCAGATAGAAGATTGGTCAGTATGTACAAAAATAAGTAACTGCACCGTCCTCTACCTGGATGTTTCCAGCCTGAGATTTCTCTTCTATACACACCTCCTACTAACACTAATTCATCACCCTATGTTATTATAAACATGGTGAGGTCCTGGGTTGCCATGAAGTTGGTGAGGCTCCATCAAAATACCCAAAGTCCACTGTGCAGATTTTCTGTATGTGTATGAGTCCTTTCTTAAGTTCCTTGACACCCCTAGTCATGTTTCCAGGACCTAAGTCACATAGGATATGGCATTGGGTCCAGTGTGATTTTGTTCCCCAAGAGTGAATATGGCAGAAGACTCATTATCAGTGTAGTAGAGTGGGAGGTGATGGGACTGTAAATGGATGAGACATAATGGGAAGCCTGTAGGTCACTGAGGAGCTGCTTAGGAACCTTGAGTTCTCATGAGTGAGCCTGACCGTGGAATCAGTTCTGAAGATGACTGTTGGGATTTCTCTCCCTCCATCGTTGGCACATGCTACTGGAATGCCGATGACCATAAGGTCCTCACCAGAGCCAAGCAGATTCTAGTACTATCTTTCAACTTTCAGGTCTATGAGCTACATAAATCTCTTAAAAAAAAAAAAAAAAAAAAAAAAAGCTTAGCTGGCTATAGGTATCTCATAACAGAAAAAAAATTGACTAGTACAGACCAATAAAGAATAGCTGAGCAACCCATTATTAGTAAGCCATCATAACACACACCTGTGATCTGAGCATTGTAGAGGCTGAGGCAGGAGGATTCTGGACTGTATAACCCTGCCTTCTTAAATAAATAAATAAATAAATAAATAAATAAATAAATAAATAAATAAATAAATAAATAAATAAATAAACAAATAAATAGAATGTTTCAAATAAATAAATTTGAAAAAGAAAAGAACCTGTTGCTGCTTGGGGCAACTCTAGGTCCTCTATGAGGAAAGGAGGAATGTGGAGAAGGTACCTTGAAATACCTTTGCCTACTCAGATGCCCCAACTGTTTAAGAAATGCCCTTAGAGTTAATTCATATCCCAATTTCACAGGCAGTTGGTCTTTGGAAAGGGTTATAGAGATGCAAAACAGAGAGAGTATGGAATTACTTCTGATATGAGATCTGACACAGAAGTTCTGTTCTCACTGGGATGAAATGAGATTGGTTGAGAGATGAGCCACAGTGCTCCCCAAAACATGCTGGTCTTCCCTTGGTTATTTTGACAAGGAAGAGGCACAAGTTTGGTCTTCTCCATTGCTAGTTCCTAAAATGAACTAGAAACGGTATAGTCTTAATAGACTCAATCATGTAAATGGATTCTCGTCCTCTGTCCTCTCCTGCCTGCTTCTGAAAATGAAATGAAATATTCTGTTCCTCAAAAGCCACTCGTGAGGAAGCACATGAGTAAAGATTCTTCTATTAGAGGGAATTTCCTTTTGAACAGTGTGCAGAATGCTTCATTCAGACCTTCTATTATTTTACACCAAAGATATCAATACAATCATCTTCCTGCCTAAGCAAATGAAAACTAATTAGTAATCTTTTCCGCTTGTTTAAAGTATAGATCATGTCAAGATAGTCCTCTTTTACTCTGAGAAGTCAGGCTGTGGTTGCACTTCCTGCCTTAGCAGATACAATTAAAAGGGCATCTGAAAACATGTCTTTGGCTCTTGACAGAACACGATGATTAGCATTTATTAATCCAAGATGGTAAAAGCCAGTTTTGCCACACAAAACATTGCTACTATTTCCACTGTATTCAGTGTAATTTATACATACACACAATAAACCAATTACAGCAGAAACATTGAAACAGAGACATTAAGACATGACCATGAATGTTTCAATCAACGAGATATATGCATCATTTCTATTTGGAGATGGTTTCAAAGTGTTTGGATTTGAGGCTGTGGGAAAGAATGTCATTAAAATTGTTTCAATAATTTTGTTGTAACTGATAAAACTCAAAGTCATTGTGGTCAAGTTTGACATGCCTGAGCTGACATGTCAATCTGCCAGTAGTCATATGGTTCTCAGATGGTGACATTCCATAGATGCCAGCAAATTGTGGAGATTCTGGCTCATTTCCTCTCTTTCTTTGGATACTGTGTTGCCGTACATGCACACACTCACATGCATGTGTTTGCATGTTTGCACAGCTCTTTGTCATATTAGAACAGCAGTTCATAACCTGCCATATCCAGTAGATCTGTCACATTGGCCTTATCCCTGCCTCCCTCAACATCCAGGCCAATCCATTGGCAAACAATTAATGTTTAGATTTTTACTCTCAAAAATCACAAAATGGATGAGTTTGCAGTTTCAATACATTACATAGCACATATTTTATGCTGAAGGCTAATATTTCTGGACATGAATAATAATTCAACTTTTCTTTCCATATTAGAACTAATGTGTGGCCCTCTGTTGGTACACTATTGCTCTAATTATTGTATGACATAATTGTATAATTTTAATAAAAATTTAATTATTTCATTATTTAAAATTTGATGTTTTATTTTAATCCAGGCATGACATCACTGCCATCATATAATGTCAATGTAAGCATATAGAAATTCTTCCCTATTACTTCCCAAATAAGCAGTGCTGAGCAAAGGAACAGTAAATGAAATCAAAGCAATACACTCACATAAGTTGACAAATACAACATACACATGAAGGAAGCGCATTTCTAGCCAAGCCTTATCCTTAAACCCTTAGCTTTAAGCACAGAGACGTATCTGTTTCCACTCTGCATTTCCTTTATACAGACCTTAATGACACATAAATATTTGTAATTTAGTGCATACAGTATTTACAAATATAAATACAATATGGTCTACCTTTATCTTCTAGACCCTTCTATGGAGTGAGATCTTCAGGCATACTGTATACAAAATAGATGGCAGATGGCAATTGGATAAAATGAATCTATGTCTGGCTCACAAATGAAGAAAAGTATCTAATGAGTGCTATCTCCTATCCACTCTGTAAGGATGCTGCTGCTACAGAAGATACGGTTTCAATAAATATAATGAATTATTTTCATTATAAACACACCACTGCCAGTTTTTTATAGAGCAGTGTTTACATACTCATTTTCCTAAAATGAAAAGAGATGCAATCGAATTTAAATTGAATTCATTCCGAAGCTTATAATCACAATGATCGTTTAGAAACTTTGCTTCTATACTCAAATAAATGCATATCCACAAATGATATCAAAACAGATGCATTCTGGGTATTCCTCTGTTGGAGTTTCTCCACTCTCAGGAGTTTTTCCTCACTTAGCACATCTATATGGCTCTGCAATGAAAAATAGAGCATTCTTTTGAAATTATAAAAGAAAAGATGTGAATCCCTCTGGAGCTTTGGGTTTTTTATTTTATTTTATTAATATTTTTAATAGAGTATCAAGCTATATCCACCTTCTGGATAATCTAAACAGCAATAACAAAACATTATTAGATAGCATTACATTAACATAAAAAATTTTATACTTCAGCAAATGTAAATGCATTCTTATTTCCTCATAATTCCTGAAGAACAGCATGGAGAATAATGTGGTGCTGTGATGTGAATGTTCCTAGAACACATACCTTAGAAATGTAATCCCAAGGTTATGTGTTCAAGTTAACTGCAGAATAGGTCTTCAGGAATCATTGGGTCATGAAAACCACACCCTTATAAATGGACAATACCACTTACAGAATGAAGGATTAGCAAGGGGGTAGCTTTTTGATACAGGGAGCTTGGGCACACTGTCTCAAATAATGCCCTGACCCTGTTGGTGATTCAGCAAGATCTTGAGTAGATGCCAGGCAGAGGCTGGCACCATGCTTCTGTACTCTCAGCCTACAGAGCTGTGAACTAAATAAACCTCTATAATTAATAAATTATATTTATAAGTAACAAGTTATATTGTAAGTAATAGCTTACCTGGTTCTAGATATTCTTGTTATGACAACACAGAATAAATTAAGGCATGTAACTATATTATCACTCCTAAACTAATTTTAATATTGTTCTCATCAATGGTAACTTTGTGAATAATATTATTTGAGAAGTACTCCCTTCAGGCTGACCATAGTAAAGGATAATGTGAAGATAAGGACATCAAAGAAACTGTTCCATGATTAGCTCAATCTAATTTAGCAAATTCATACTGAGAAACACTAGATGGCAAGTAATTGTTAGGCACAGGAAGATAAATATGAACCATAAAAAACATCTCATTCTCAGGGAATTCACACCTACTCTTTTCATTTCTCCTAATACTCAAGATTGAACACAGGACCCCAGGCATGCTAGGCAAGGAGTGTACCACTGCGCTGTACTCTCTATTTAATTTTTTTAATTTGAGACAAGCATCTCAATAAATACTCAGCCAAGGCTGGCCTGACTTCTGGGTAGTCCAAGAAGGCCCTAAACTTCCAATGTCTCCCCTCCAGGGTAGCTGGAATTACACATAATTGCCACAATAAAGGACAGCATATGAGGAAGGCCCAGGACTAAGGAGAACACACTGCACTCCGACCAGCTCCTCCTTCCTGAATATTGGAAGTCCTTTATTGGAAGTCATTCTTCACACCAGGCATTTAGAACATTCTGGATACAGTCTTCTTGCACAACACTGCTATGCTAGTTAGTATGTCTTAGGTTAGATTTTACCAGTCATTCTTGAATCATTCAGATTATTTGGAATTTCACAGAGACTTTAAACTTAGACTATTTATCACACCTATTCTTTACTTAACATTGCATATTCTGTAAGTGAAATGATGAGATTAACAAATCCTCCCAGAACAAACTGACTATAGGCATGTGATGATCATTTTACTGATGAACCATTGATAAATAACTTCCCAAACACTCAGTATTTAAAAATCCCAATAAAATGTATGAGAAAGCATTAATCTATTATATTAAAATACTAATTTTAAAAATAAACAGTTGTTTTCACTTTATTTGGGGGAGTTTTTCCTTTCTTTCTTGTTCCTTTTGTTGCTACTGTTTATTCTCGAATTTGTTTTATCTGCATGAGGATTTATCAAATTGATGATTAAGATCCTTATCTCTTGTCCCATTGAAGAGAACAGTTGTAACTATATTTTAATATGGTGGTGATAGTCCTCATTAAAGTTTTAAATTTCTGTCCGGTTTATTGGCTGTGTTTTTACCGGCATCACAAATTACTTGCTTGGCTCTGCTCCAATGTTTGCTTTCTGTGGGCATATTAGTGCTTTAAAGAGTGGGGAACTTAGCATACATTCCCCTGAGATCTATTTCCCCACACCTTTAACATTGGCTTCTGGATTCACTCCCTCTTAGTTGTCTATCTTCAGTACTGTACTGCATGTGTTCTACACCCTCCCACAATATCAGTACCACTGGCCTCTGCCCGAAGACTTTGACCTGCTTACACCCGCGGGCAGCACTCGCCGTCGGTCATCGTAAGTCTTGTAAGTAGATTTTCACTTGCCTTTACTTTGTTTTGGTTGTTTTTAGATGCACTGTTTCTTTTCAATAATTAAGAAAACAGACTAAGCTTTATTAGTATCACATCACTAACTTAAAATATGTGAACCCAAATGGCTCTAATTTTTAGTATCAATATTAAAATACTGCCAGTTGCCAACCTATCATAGAAACTTAGGCAGCTATAACTGCCTTCCATCTCTCCATTCCTGTGCTTCTTGTTATATTTGTTGAGAAGAAATTTAAGACTGGAAGATCATTGCCAAACTACATGTTTTTATTGAAAATAGATGTTCCCCCCACATAATATGTCCTAATTAATGGTTTCTCCTCTGTCCCCAGTTCCTCTCTACCTCCCCTCCCATCCAGATCCACTCCCTTTCTGTGTCTCATTAGAAAACAAACATGCTTCTAAGGGACAATAATATAATATGATAAAACCAAATACCAACATATTGGAATTTTACAAAACAATCAACCAGAAAGAAAAGAGCCCAAGAGAAGGCACAAGAAACAGATTATAGGTGCAGAGACCTACTCTATACACTCAGGAATCACATAGACACTAAACTGGAAGCTATAATATATAGGCAAAGGAACTATAGAGTAAAAATGAATTCATATATATGTACATATATATGTGTGTGGGTGTGTGTAAATAAAATAAACATTAAATGATAAGATTTTTTACAAACCATGACAACCTCTGACCCAGCATTGTGAGACAAGGACCTCCAAAGACGCCATTGAGTTTGTTTCCTTGGCCTTCTATCTCTTGGCCTTCAGCCTGCCTTCAACAGCACTTTGTTTCCCCAGTCAGACTGCCTTGGAATCTAAATATCCATTTTTAAGTGGTTATGATTGGCGAGTGCCTCCGGGTTAGGGATGGGGGCTTATGTACACTTCTGCTTTCAGCTCTAGGACCACATCTGGTGCAGACCCTTGCAGGCCTCGTGTGTGCTGCCTCAGTCTCTGTGAGTTCATATGTGTGTCAAATCCTGTTGATTTAGAGGCCCTAGTTTTCTTGGTGTCCTCTATCCCCTCTGGCTCTTACACTCTTTCCACTCCCTCTTCTGCAGGGTTTGCTCAGTGCTAAAGAGAGGGGTTTCATGGGGACCTCCCATTTAGGCTTGAGTGTGCCAACTTCTGTGATTCTCTGCATAATGTCTGGCTGTGGGTCTCTGTATTTGTTCCCATCTTCTGTGGGAGAATCTTCTCTGATGATGGTTGAGTATGGCACTGTTCTATGTGTATAGCAGGATGTCATTAAGAGTCATTTTATTGCTACTTTTTGTGGTTTGATTGTTAGAATAGTAGTATTTGGTTTTACCCTAAGACTATCTAATCTCAGGTTTTTGGTCACCTAAGCAGTAACAGATATGGGTTCAATCTCATGGAGCGGGTCTCAAATCAAATCACACATTGGTTAGTTATTCCCAGGAGCTTTGTGCCACCACTGCACTAGCAGATCTTGCAGGTAAGACATCAGTGTGACTGGCTTAGTGTTTACATTTCTCCTTTGATAGTATGCAGAGTATCTTCCTGCAACAAAAGCACTAGCAGTTAGGGGTGAAGGGATATGTAAGCGCCAGCTCCATTTCCCCATGTTTAATGAGTTGTCTAAGTGTTGTCTCCAGCAGTGGGCCCTTGCAGTCACTTTGTAGAGAGCAACTTACAGTCTTGGCAACAGCCTGGGCTGTTTGGGGTTACCAAGGGACCTCTTTAGCCAACAACTCAATTAGATGTAACCCAGTCCCAGTTCAGGAAGGCTCATTTGGTGACAAGAGATGTACAGTTGGAGATGCGTCTCCTCCATTATTTGGCAATTTCCTTTAGATTGCCTTCATATATGTACATATTTTAGGAAGTTTCTACTGTATTAGGTTTCCATACTACCCCTCAAATGAACTTAATTTTAGCTTTCTCTCCCCATATTCTTACTCTTGTCACATTCTTACCTCACCCTTCCCACTTGATCCTCCCATTCCACGCCCCATTCATCCAGAGATATCTATTCCATTTTCCTTACCTAGGGAGATCTATCTGCCCTCCATGTCCCCAGTCCCTTACGTTATACCTAACCTCTGTGGAGTGTAGCTTGGTTACCATTGACGTAACAGTTAATATCTACATACAAATGAATACATACCATATTTGTCTTTCTGTGTCTGGGATACCTCACTCACGATGATTTTTTTTCTAGTTCCAACCATTTACCTGTCAATTTTAAGATTTCATTTTCTAATGGCTTATTAATACTCCATTGCAAAATACATTTTCTTTACCCATTCTTCTGTTAAAGAACATCCATATTTTTTTTTCAATTTCTGACTGTTGTGAATAGAGCAGAAATGAACATCGTTGTGCAAATGTCTCTATGGCAGATGAAGTCCTTTGAATATATGCCCAAAAGTTGGTAGATCTTTAGGTAGATCAATTCCCATCTTCCTAAGGAACTGCCCCACTGATTTCCACAGTGGCTATACAAGTTTGCACTCCCACCAGCAATGGAGGAGTGTTCCCCTTGTTCAACATCTTTGCCAGCATGAGCTGTCACTTGTTTTGTTGATCTTAGCCAGTCTGACAGGTGTAAGATGAAATCTCAAAGGAGTTTTGATTTGCAATTCCATGATGGCTAAAGGTGTTGAGAAATTATCAAAACGTTTCTCAGTTACTTGAGCTTCCTCTTTTGAGATCTGTTCCTCACTTTTAAATTGGGTTATTGGTGTTCTTAGTTCTTTATAGATTTTGGATATTAGCCCTCTATAAGATGTGTAGTTGGTAAAAGTTGTTTCTCATTCAGTAGGCTGCTTTGTCCAAATGATGTTGTCCTTTGCCATGCATAAGATTTTCAGTTTCAAAAGGTCCAATTAATTAAATTTTGATCTTAGTGCCCATGCTAACAGTTTTCTGTTCAGAAAGTCTTCTTCTGTGTCAATGAGTTCAAGGCCATTCCCCACTTTCTCTTCTATCAGGCTCAATGTAGCTGGTTTTATGTTGAGGTCTTTGATCCACTTGAGTTTTGTGCAGGGTTATACATATGGAATAATTTGCATTCTTCTACATATAGACATCCAGCTAGACGAGCATCATTTGTTGAAGATGCTTTCTTCTTTTCCCATTGTATAATTTTGGCTTATTTGTCAAAAATCAGGTGTCCATAGGTGTGTGGACTTATGTCTGTGTCTTCCATTCACTTCCCTTGAGTGATGTATCTGTTTTTTGTGACAATACCTTACTGTTTTTATTATTGTATCTCCATTGTACAATTTAAGATCAGGGATCATGATAACTCTAGCAGTTATTTTATTATCTGGGGCTGTTTTAGCTATCTTGGGTTTTTTGTGTTTCCATATGAAGCTGAGATTTGTTCTTTCAAAATTTGTGAAGAATTGTGTTGGAGGACATAACAAATAAAGATTTCACAATTTAAGTAGAAAGAAACATTTTAAAAAGTGGGAGAGGCACAGACTATGCCAGAGTTGTAGCATTCTATTCTGATGGTCCCAAAAAGAGACGATAAAGAGGAGAGCAAAAAACTAACTGACAAAATCTTCCCAAACCCCACTAACACAAGCTTGTATGTTCAAGAATCCTAGAAAACACCAAACATGATAAAACCAAGAAATCCATACTAATATGTATCACAGCAAACATCTGAAGGCTAAGGAGAAAACATTCCTAAAAGCAGAAAGATAAAATCACACCAACTTACAGTGCAAAGTAATTCAAATGAAAGTAAATTTCTCCCAAAGACCAAGGCATCCAGAAGAAATGGCAAAAATCATCCTGAAAGAAAAGAATCATAACCCTCACCCCGCCCCAAAGCAACAGCCTTCAGGAATGAGGGGAAATCATGACATCACCAAATGCAGAGGAAGTAAGATACATACCCAAAGGCCTAATTTAAAAAGAAGGGCTAGCACACTGGCTAGGCTCACCCCAGGGGGATGGCTTCTTGGCTATTAATAGTGACAGAAGAGGGGGTTGGTCTATGCACATGTGCATGCCACACTCTGCCCATGGCAGGTTGACCAACCTAGCTACCACCCAGGCCCAGAACCAGGACTATGAGTTGGTCCATCCCAAAATCCACCAAATCCATGAACTGTTGGAGCATGAGAAGGAGAGGAACCTACTGATTCAAACCATGGAGATTCTTCTCCACGACAAAGCACAACAACAGGATATCCAAGAGGAGTTCCAGTGAGAGCCCACTATCATGGTGTAGCAGAAATCAGAGGCCCCTAACCAGACCAATGACTCTAGGCAATGAACACTTGAAAGCAAGGATGGATGGACTCTATAGAGGATAAGCTGTGTGACTCAATTGGCCACACTACAGCTTCCACAAGATTATTCGGTTTGTTTGTTTGTTGTTTAGTTTGTTTGGCTTTTGGGTTTTCTTTTAATTTTGGTTTTATTTGGGGGTGGCGTGTTACAAGGGCAGAGGGCAGATGGAAGATAAGTAGGATCAGAATGCATGATGCGAAATCCACAAAATACCAATAAAAATTAAAAAAATAAAATAAAAACAAAAAGAAGGGCTAAGAAAGTCCTTCAGTGGACAGTTAATGATGTACTAGAAATCTTAGGTTCTAGTTGGGGTTGGGGGACATATCTAGCACATATCTAGCAGGAGATAAAAATATAATAATGTATTGATACATGCCACTATACCAAATATCCCAACAATAGAAAGAAAGCAGGGCCTGTATCCAAAAACTGCTAAAAGATTATAAGAGAAAGAGAGAGACGGAAAAGACAAAACCCAGAGATAAAGCAAAATCAGAGAGAACAACACTCTGCATAAACTTAAACATTAACATCCTGAAAAATATTAACACAATTCAGTAATGTGTCAAAAGAATCACATGTCATTATAAAATGGGGTGAGTCCCTATTTTTCCAAACCATTTCAATATTAGAAAAATAATCAATGTAATTTATCATTTTAATGGTGCAAAAAAATCCTGATTAAACTAATTGATGCATAGAAATGATTTGACAGACTCAAAACATTCATGATTTCAAAAACTAAAAAAAAATTAGAAATAGAACACTTTTCTTTTAGCTGTCCTTAGTGTAATTCCTCATGCTGGATTGCCTTGCCCAGCCTGAATATAGGAGGAGATGCTTGGTCTTAGGGCAGCTTGAAATGCCAGGCTTTGCTGATGCCCATGGGAGACCTGCCCCTTTCTGAGGGAGGAGGGGTTCGTTGAGGAGAGAGAGCCGAGGGCAGGAAAAGGGAATGGGAGGAGAGGATGAAGGGGAGGCTGCAGTCATGTAAAACTAATAAATAATGTTTTGTTTTGTTTTTTAAAAAAGAGTCTCTACAGGATATACTTAACAACCATTGCATGTGACAGTGGAAGACTAAATGCTTCCTTAAGATCAGGAAGCAGCCAAGTGTTTACTCTTACCTGCCTTTTTCAAAACCACACTGGGAATTCTAAAGAGTACATTAACAATGAGAAAAAAACAGAAAAGTAATCTGTAAAAGTATTCTTATTTGCAGAGAACATAATTGTCTGCATAGAAAATCCCAAGGGGTCTTTAAAGAAGTAGAATAAGTGAATTAAAAGGGTCACATGTAAAATATAAACATGTATAAAGGTATTTTCATAAACTAGTAATGAACATGCAGACTCTAAGGTTAAATATTATACCATCTTATTGCTTATAAAGATGAGCTATCCAGGTAAGAATCAAACGTTTGTAGAACCTTAATGCTAAAAGCTAAACAATAAAACTAACTGATAAGAGGAAATTTTCTAAATAAAACATGAATAATAAAGAGTCTGACCATGTTCAGAAAGTATAGAACTCGAGGAAGTAAAGATGCCCATTCTTGTCAAAGTGACATAGAGATGTAATTCAGTTCCTCTCAACATTGGAGTTGGAGTTGTGGTATTTTTATATATACCAAGTAGGTTCTATTAATATGTCTGTCTGTGGTTATTTTGAAGTGTTTGTGGCAAGAAAAAAGAAATGGAATAGTAGTAATAAATTTGGAAAAGAATAGAGTAGGGAGAATCTGCCTATCTGATTTTGTTACACAAATTAAAATGTGTTTATAGAAAATTAAAGAATAGCCTTAATAGATCCATATGAATATATGTATGTATCATAGGAGGATCATTCCATTCCATAGAGCAGGTACAGAGATCAAAGAACAGCTTCGTGGAAATACTGCTCTCTTTCTAACTTTATATGGGGCTCTAGGTATCAAACACCAGGCAAGTGCATTAACTCACTTACTGTAATAATTTCTTTTCTGTTGATATGATAAAACACCATGACTAAGACAACTTGTGGAAGAGTTTATTTGGGGTTAAGTTTCCAGAGGATTAGGGTCCATAATGTTGGGGACAGTATGGCTACAGGCAGCAGACATAACATCTTAGGCAGAAGCTGAGAACAGGGAGCTCACATCTCACACTTAAGTATGAGACAGGGGGAGCTATTGGTGAAATTATTATGGCCACTCCACGTAGTTAAAAGGAAGATTTATTTACTGGGTAACTTACAAAAAAGGGAAAGGTAGGTCGTGGGGTCTGGGGAAGGGGTATCGAAGTCCAGTGGTGTTCTCTGGTCTGTTCAGTCAACCTCCACTGCCTAGGGTCCAGGAACAGAGAGCGTGCTGGCCCATCCAGATCTCGGGTCCCTCGGTGCCTCCCTTGGCCCCGCCTTGTAGGCATGACAGTTGCCGAAGCCTCAATGGGGATTGGAATTTCCAGATCAAAGCTGGAATGGCTGCCCACTACATCTCCCCCTTTTTGTCTAAATAAGAAGGTTCTAACCTAATACAAGACTATATACAAAGAAATGGTTATCAAATATTGTCCAGGAATAATGAGGGATAGTGACCTAGATAAGATGGAACTACAACCAATGTGAACAATATCAAGCAAGAAACACATACTAAAATCCAGAGAAGTATAGTGTTACACTAAGTTGTAACTATAACTGCTAGTCTTCAATCCCATCAAAGACCTGAGAAGGAATATAATGGTACCTGAGAAATGGTAGATGGATGCAATCAACTTTCGGGAATCTTGCAAGAGCAGACCGAGACAGCTGGCAGCCTGGACAGTTACCTAATGTTTCTCAGCATTGTTGGTGCATTCAAATTGGCTACAGGCTTAGATTATCTGACAGACCATTTTCAGAAGCAGGAATTCTGAAAGACCATCTTACCCTGTCTTGGCAGAGTACAGTGGTCGCTTTCCTTGTGTCCCGCTTATCCAGAAAGGACAGCATTGCATTCATACTGTCAGCAGTCGAGGCAAGGGCAGTTCTTTGCCCAGTAGGCCATTTTGTGCCAAGAAGACAATCTTCCAAATGGAAATGTCTTAGAAGCCCAACATTCTCTCAGGATCAAATTAGTGCAGCCAGGAGCAATTGTGTCTCATGTCAACAGAATTCTAAGTTATTTATATGCCATATTCTCTAGGTCAATGAAGTGTTTGAAGATTATCTGTCCATTTGACCTATGTATCTGTAAATCTGGATAACCTAACTAACATAACTATAGAGATGACAAGCATAGGTGACTATAAATCTATAAGTCTCATCTACCGAAATAACCTAAGGACTAAGGCTTCATGTAAACAAGGTAAACAGTCTATAAGCAAGTGTATGGTAAAGAATGATGACTTCAAAATTGTGACAATACACAAAATATTAGAGCATGGGACTCTTAATCCCAGGGTCATGGGTTCATGCCCCACGTTGGGCGCCAGATATTGGTGAAATTATTATGGCCACTCCACGTAGTTAAAAGGAAGATTTATTTACTGGGTAACTTACAAAAAAGGGAAAGGTAGGTCGTGGGGTCTGGAAAAGGTGTATCGAAGTCCAGTGGTGTTCTCTGGTCTGTTTGGTCAACCTCCACTGCCTAGGGTCCAGGAACAGAGAGAGCGTGCTGGCCCATCCAGATCTCGGGTCCCTCGGTGCCTCCCTTGGCCCCGCCTTGTAGGCATGACAGTTGCCGAAGCCTCAATGGGGGTTGAAATTTCCAGATCAAAGCTTAAATGGCTACCCACTACAGGGAGCAAAGTAGCAATGGTCTGAATCTTTAAACTCTCAATGCCCACCCACAATGACATCCTCCTCCAGTAAGATCAGGACTTCTAAACTGCTCAAATAGAACCACCAACTGGGGACCAACTATTCAAATGCCCAAAATTATGGGTGACATCTTGTTCAAACTACCACACTGACAATATCACTAACCCCCCTTTTTAATTCTAACTAATTTTTTTGTAAAGATGCAGAAGCAATTCAACAAAAGAATATCTAGTGATAAAAGTCTTCAGAACAAAAACACACCTCAGTCTCTGAGGAAAAAAATGAATTGAGCAAATGCAGAGTAAAACTGCAGCACAGTATTACTATGTTCCCATGAAAAGGAGGTGAAACTAGAAAACATGACATACTGAATTCTGGGGAGGATATGGAAAACTCAAGAAACACAGCTGAAAGGTTATGTGATCATATAGCCATTTTAGAACACAGTTTGCCTGTGTATTTTGTTAAAGGCACATACAAATGACACAGTGTTTATAGTCCTACAAATTTATTCCAGAAAATGAAGATTTGTGTTCACTCAAAAACTTCCATTTGAATGTTTACATCAAATTTATTACTAATGGAAAGGCAAAGATTCCAGCTGTTCTTCAACAGGTCAATGTTTATTCTCATTATAGAATACCTCTCAGCCACAGGAAATGAACTGCTAATCCATGCCTGCCAACACATCCCCAGAGCACTGTGTTGAGTGGAAAAGGCCAGTTTCACAGTATTTGAACAGTATTCTTGAGATGGCAAAACTATAGGAACTGACGGCAAAGTAAGAGTGGTCCAGTTGAGAGACTGAAAGGGAAGAGGGGGTGGCCACAAAACAGGACCATAAGAGACCCCAAGGAGATGAACTGTTTGCATATGGACTGCATGAATGGCAACATGCTGGGAGTGATATTGCCCTTACATTTGAGTGTGACAATGTCTTGAATCTTACATTTTGAGACATTAATATAATAAAAATATCAACAATAATGTACTCTAACGTGTGAGTTTCTATGAGAAGATGTATATATGATTTTAAGCAGATATTTCCATTAAAAGCCCATCCTCCTATTAAGAAAATTAATTGCGTTGTGCACTTAGAAAACCTACTACTCAATTTTAGCAGAATTTCACAATGACCACGTACATTAAAGATACAGTTTCAGTAAAAATTATCGAAGTAGAAGGCCAGGAATACTTTTCAGATTGAAACACCTGATGAATTGTTAGCAAGGGCCACAGCCTTGTGTCTAACACACTCCTCTCCCCAGATACAGATCTGCATTTCATTCCCTCTATTTTAACGAGTAGTCATGGAGAAATCAGTGTAGCCCATTTCTATCAAATCCTTTATTTTGTCATTTTCCCTTTCTAAACACACATATTTAGCTTTTCCTTATAAATTGTGCATTTCATATATCATAATACTTTGCTGTCCTCTAGCTGAATCCTGCAAATAAAGGTTAATGGTGGTATTTAAGACATCCAGGTTAAAATGGAACGAAGCCCAACATTTCTGCTCAACTTCCCATTAAAATACCATGAAGATGTTTTTTAAAGAGCACAGACTGAGAACAACATCAGACAGGTACTCAACATAACAAGAGATGAAGTGTCAAAGTCCAAATGGAATCGCCACTAGTTGGCAAACTGACAAAGATGGATCTATCAACACATTCTGGACTACTAACCACTGTGTACTCTAACCTCTCAACTGAGACAAAGCACTTATCTTTTAAAGAATTAGACACAGTCATCTGGGAACAGGTTCAGTTTATTCAACAAACTGGAAACTGACTGGCTGGCTGGATTAGAAAATCTTTAGTTGCAAGGGAAATCCAACTTCAGCTCAGAAATTTGAACTAAAATAATGATAGCTAAACACTGTAGATTCTGCTAATTTGGAACTTTTGCGTTGTATGAGAGAAGGGAAAGTTTCTAGCATAATTGTACATTAAGGAGTTCGGTTACTCCACCTTGTGTATGTGTCCAGAGACAAATACAACTACCCTGTTCCACATAAATAAACAAGGTCAGATTCAACTTAACAGTGGCCATGAGCACTGCCCCTGGCTATACCTGCTGTGAGTGACTCTCTAAATCTGGATCTCACAGGCAGCTACCTAAGGCACACATCCGAAAGCACTGGACAGCAAAGCTAAGGATGGAGAGCAGCCCTCTTAGACTACAATGCATCTATGCATTCTGAGTAATACACACTAACAGGTCCAAGGCTACTATGTGGAAAGAAGCTAATTGCTTTGCTTTCTATTTTTTCTGAGATCACTATATACCTATGAACACTGATAAGGTAAAAACACCTATATTCTTGATTTTGTACAGTTTGCCATTGTCCATTCTATAATGAACAAAAACTAGGAGTTTATGATATGAGCAATGCCAAGTTCATCAGTCCTGCTACCTTTTACCTGACCAGGAAAGCCACTTTGGGTTTGAAATGGCAATCATTTTTAGAAATGGATCATGTCGCTCTACAGCTTAGCTGGATGTTGCTAGAGGGCTTCTCTCCAGGTTCCCCAAGCCCCGCAGTCCCACAATCCACTTATAAAATAATCACTCAGATGCTTATATCACTTATAAACTGTATGGCCGTGTTCTCAGGTCTTTGATGTGGTTGAAAACTAGATAGTTGTAATTTCCTCAGTTATGATAAAAGATAAGTTAGATATAAAACCTTAAATTCACAAATATAAGATAAATAGGATATCTTCTTTAATATTGTAACCGTAATTCTTGCTCCAATAATTGTTTTGTTATATGTAATTTTACCATGTTAAAGTTAAAACCTTACTTTTTAAAAAAAGAAGAAAAGGGGAAATGCTGTGGATATCGTTCTATATAAATAAAACACTGATGGCCAGTGGCCAGGCAGGAAGTAGGTTGCCAGGCAGGAAGTAGGTGGCCAGGCAGGAGAGAGGAGAATTCTGGGAAGCGGAAGGCTGAGGGAGGGAGACACTGCAGCCACCACCAGGACAAGCAGCATGTAAAGACTCTGGTAAGCCACCAGCCACGTGGCAAGGTATAGATTTATAAAAATGGGTTAATTTAAGATAAAAGAACAGTTAGCAAGAAGCCTGCCACGGCCATACAGTTTATAAGTGATATAAGCATCTGAGTGATTATTTTATAAGTGGATTGTGGGACTGCGGGGCTTGGGGAACCTGGAGAGAAGCCCTCCAGCAACAAATGGCGCCCCACGTTGGGTGCCAGATATTGGTGAAATTATTTTGGCCACTCCACGTAGTTAAAAGGATATTTATTTAATGGTGTAACTCACAAATTAAGTGATAGGTAGGTCACAGGGTCTGGGGAAGGTGTATCACAGTCCAGGGGTGTTCTCTGGAGCTCTGCTCGGTTCACCTCCACGGCTCAGGGTCCCTGCACAGAGAGAGCGCACAGAGAGAGCGCTGGCCCATCCAGCTCTTGGGTCTCCAGGCGCCTCCCCTGGCCCCGCCTCATAGACGTGACAGTTGCCAGAGTCTCAGTGGGGGTTGGAACTTCCAGATCCAAGCTGGAATGGCTACCCACTACAGCTGGAAGCTGTGTAGGTCATTCCACTGAATGTGGCATTTTGAGTATTGGTGGGCTATTCAACAACTGAACCTTGTTGCCAGACTGGAGGGAAAAAAATGTGTATCTATAAAGCTTTTGTTTGGTATGGCATATGTTTGCATTGCCATGATTTTATAATCTGTTTATTTAACTACCTCATCATTTTCAAATGTGTGTACTGGAAAAAAGATAGTACCTGAAGAAACTCCTTCAGACAGTAAGAGCTACCTTGCCCATTACAGGAGTACCCACACAATAAGAACTCCCCAGCCATTGCTGTCTATAATATACATGCCTGAACTGCCTATAAAGAAAGTGAATATGCCTGACTCCAGCACAGTATGTACTATACCCAAGCTCATAAATTCTAGCCAAAAAAAAAAAAAAAGCTGCAGGGCCATCAATGTACATTGGCCTTCTAGAACCAAAGCCAACATTACATATAAAACTGATACCCAAAATACATCTTCATGAGAAAGTCAATTAATAAGACAATTACATGAAAGTAACATATGATCCCTATGAGGCACAATCTTAATGTAGGAACACAATAAATATGAAAAACAAGTTAGTGTGATGATCCTAAGAGATTATAACAATATGGTCACAGATTCTGTAGAACTCAAAATGGGTGAAATGCCCAATAAAGAGTTAAAAGAAAGAGAGCTAGGCACGGTGGCACATATCTATAATCCCAGTACTGGGGAAGCTCAGTCAGGTGCATCATAAGCTCCAGGTGAGCTTGTGGGAGAAATAAGTTACAGAAAAATAGAGAGAAGGAGGAGGAAGGAGAGAAAGAGAAGAAAGAAGAAGGAAAGCCAGAAGGAAAGAGATCTGGAAAGAGAAGAAAGCATTTGAGATCTCTGGAACTGCATTACAAAGATGAACACCTGCATTTTAGAATGCCAGAAGGGGAGATAAATAAAAATGTAAAATATTGAGAAAGATGTTGACCACCCATTAAACATAGAAGTTTAAGGAATTTCAAGTACATATGACTAGAAAACCTCCCAAACTATTATGACATCAAATGGAAAATACAAAGAGAATGTTTAAATATCTAAGGCAATATACCAATTCCATAATAATGACATCATTATAAGACCAATAGCAGATTTCTCTACAGAGATACAATAAGCCAAAAAGAAATATAAAGATGTACTCCAAATTCTGAAATAAAATAAGCTCCATCAAGACTATCTTTTAGAAACAAACACACAAAAAGATGTTGTAAAGTAAGTGAAGACTGAGAAAATTCACAACTACTGAATCAGTCCTACAAAATATGATTAAGGGATTCTACATCAGAGTATATGAGGAAAAGCCTATGAGTCCTTATCCTATAGAATGAACACCAAGCAACTAAGGAGTGGTGAAAGCGGGAAAAATAGTGTGTAGGGAAGAACACAGCAATTAGTTATCCAATACCAAATGGTCAGCCCTGAAAACATACTACAAGTAACATTATACAGACCAAGCAGTTTATAGTTAGAAATATATATGTATATACATATATGCATATAATAATAGTGAAAAAAGAGGTCATGAATTTGAAAGAGAGGCATATGGGAAGGTTTGAGGAGGAAAGGGAGAAAAGTTATATTATAATCTCAAAAAGTAAAAAGAAATTAAAAAGGAAGTAACTATCACCATAAAAAAATAAACCCTACAAGATGAGCAGGTACACAAAATAAATCAAGAAAAGAATGAAACATTATTGTTGTAACAAACCATCAAATCACAATGTCAAATAACAGGGAAAATGAATACTCATAGAAACTAGAAGAAAAAATCCATAGACATCAATAATGTCAATAATAACTAATCCTTGCCTGTAAACAGACTAACTTATCTAATTAAAGATAATGACCAGCTGAACAGATTAGAAAAGAAGACCCAGCCATATGCTGCCTATCAAAAACTCACTTCATAACTAAATCCATCTATTGTTGGTTGTTTTTACTTTGGGGGTGCTGCTACCCAACTCCCAAATAAATCACATAGCAGGGCTTAGTCTTAATTATGAATGCCTGGCCTTAGCTTGGCTTATTTTCTAGACAGCTTTTCTTAACTTAAATTATCCAGATGACTTTTTGCCTCTGGGCTTTTCCTTTTCTCTAACTTGTGTAAATCTTACTCTCACTCCATGACTTGCTGTGTAGCTAGGTGGCGGGCCCCTGGAGTCGTCCTCCTCTGGCTCCTAGATCTTCAATCCCTCCTCCCGGTTTTCTCCTATATATATTCTCTGCCTGCAGCCCCACCTATCCTTTCTCCTGCCTTGCTATTGGCCATTCAGTTCTTTATTAGACCATCAGGTGTTTTACACAGGCACAGTAACACAGCTTCACAGAGTTAATCAAATGCAACATGAACAAAAGTAACACACCTTAAAATATTCTACTACAGCCTTCCTGAACTGAATGAGAAAGCACAGAATATGGCACCCAAAGCCATGGTTAGTGGTGCAGGTCTGTCTAAATCCATATATGCCTGAGACTGAGGCAGAAGGACCACAAGTTCAAGGCTAATCTGGGTTACAGAGCAATTTCAAAGTCAACATGTGTAATTTACTAAGACCCCATCTTTAAAAAAAAGTCTGAGCCGGGCGGTGGTGGCGCACGCCTTTAATCCCAGCACTCGGGAGGCAGAGCCAGGCGGACCTCTGTGAGTTCGAGGCCAGCCTGGGCTACCAAGTGAGTTCCAGGAAAGGTGCAAAGCTACACAGAGAAACCCTGTCTCGAAAAACCAAAAAAAAAAAAAAAAAAAAAAAAAAAAAAAAAAAAAAAAAAAGTCTGGAGATACAATGTAATGATAGAGTCTTGTCTTTCCCCCTAGGATGAGTGAACCCTAAGATCTCCAATATTGGCCCCCAACAAAAAGAAAGATCATCTGGAGTAAACAGAAATCTAGTTTGATAGTGCATATTTTGTGTCCACTTGACCAGACTAGATTACTGGGTAAAAAACCTCTGGGAGTGACTATAAAGAATGGTCTACATTAGGTTAATTGAGATAGGAAGACCCCCCCAACTTCCAGAACTAATAAAAACCACACAGCAAGGTGAGTGCCAGCATGCATCTCTCTCTGCTTCCTGCTTATGGATGCAATGTGACCTGCTGCCCCCAGTTCTTGCTGCCATCTGCCAGGATAGACTGCATACTCCACTTGTCACTCAAATCAAACCCTTCCCTCCATAAGTCGCTTTCGTCAAGTATTTTGTTACAGCAATAAAACAAGTAACTAACTCAAGTATTGATACTTACATATCACAACACAGACTACGCTTTAAAAGAACTATAGCAAAGATTACTGTATGGTGATCAAGTGATCAATTTAAAAGACACTATAACCCCTCTGTTCCCACAGACCCAATCCTCCCTCCCTAGCACTGCAACAGAACACCAGCTGCAGCCTCCTCTGCCCCCATCCACAGACTGTACCCCCAGCCTCCCTTTCCCCCTTCACTGCTGCATTCCAGCTCCCAACTCCGGTGATGGCCATAAAACCAGGTAGGCTGCCTACAGACCTTCTCCACTCTCTCTCTTACCCCAGACCCAATCCTCAGAGTCATCCCTAGCACTACAACAGAACACCAGCTACAGCCTCTCTTGCCCTTGTCCATGCCTCCTGTGGATTCCACAGACCATTCCCTACCTCCCTTCCCTTCCTCTGGATTCCAACACCAGCAAGTACTCCCCATGAACACAAGAGCTGAGCAAGCCAGTAAAACAGGCAGTACACAGCTAACACACTCTTTGAAAATTTAGAGAGGAAAAAGAAACCATGGAACAGGGCACCCACCTAACAAAAACAAACCCAGAAATCAGCACCTAGACCTATAATCACCCAAAACCCAGATGCCTAGATGCCAGAATAAGAACACAATCAATAACACCCAGGGCAATATGTCTCTACCAGGGCACAACTATCCTACCACAGCAGGACCTGAATATTCCAACATAGCTGAAGCATAAGAAAATGACCTTAAACCTAACTATGTGAAGATAATAGAAGTCCTTAGAGAGGAAATGAATAAATCCTTTAAAAAACACAAGAAAACACAAACAAACAATTGGAGGAAATAAAGAAATCCCTCAAAGAAAGTCAGGAAAATACAAACAATTGGAGGAAATGAATAAACCACTTAAAGAAAGCCAAGAAAAAAAACAAACACACGGTTGAATAAAATGAATGAAACAGTTCAAGACCTGCAAATGGAAATAGAAGCAATAAAGAAGACACAAACTGAGGGAACTCTGGAAGTGAAAAATTTAGGACTGCAAACAGGAACTACAGAGGCAAGCTTCACTAACAGAATATAAGAGATGGAAGAGAGAATCTCAGACACTGAAGATATATTAAAAGAAATGGATACATTGATCAAAAGATACATTAAATCTAAAATATTCCTGACACAAAATATGCAGGAAATGAAAAGACCAAGCCTAAGAATAATAGGACTAGAGAAAGGAGAAGAATCGTAGCTCAAAGGCCCAGAAAATATTTTCAACAAAATGATAAAAGAAACATTTGCTAACCTAAAGAAGGACATGCCTATAAAGGTATGAGAAGCATGCAGAACACCAAATGCATTGGACTAAGAAAAAAAGTCTCCTTGTCACATAATAATCAAAACACTAAACACACAGAACAAAGAAAGACAATTAAAAGCTGCAAGGGAAAAAGACCCAACTAACATATAAAAGCAGACCTATTAGAATTACACCTGACTTCTCAATGGAGACTCTAAAAGTCTGAAGGTCATGGACAGATGTGCTGGAGACTCTGAAAGACCACAAATGCCAGCCCAGATTGTTATACCCAGCAAAACTTTCAATCACAAAAATGGAGAAAATAAGATATCCCATGATAAGGTCAAATTATCAATATCTAGCTACAAAACAATAATAATATCTAGCTACAAATCCATCCTTACAGAAGGTTTTTGAAGGGAAAACCCAACCCAAGGAGGTTAACTACGCCCATGAAAACACTGGAAATAAATAATCTCACATCAGCAAAACCAAAAGAAGGGAAGCACACACAACACACATACATACAAACACCACCACTAACAACAACAAAATGACTGGAATCAACAATCACTGGTCATTGATAGTTCTCAACAACAATAGTCTCAATTCCCCAATAAAAAATATGGACTACCTCCCCTGCCTCCATCCTCACCAGCTGTAGGACTTGGGAGTGTAGGCCCTGCACCTCACCTGGACAACACAGTAGAGCTGGCCTAGATGGTGTGGGTGTGGGTGAACTGCCCCAAGGGGGTGAAAGCAAGAGAACTGGCCCTACCCCTTGCTGCTTGCTTCATTGAGTATGCTAGCTGGGCCAATGCTAGAGAGCTCACCTTGGTGGTGAGGAAGAGGCAGGGCTGACCAACCCAGCTACCATCCAGGCCTAGAACCAGGGCTATGAGTTGGCCCATCCCAACATCTATCCCATCTATGAACTGCTAGAACACATGAGGGAGCCAGTCTTGCAGATCCAAAGCTGCAGGATCTCCATGACACAGGTCAACAACAAAATATCTAAGAAGAGTCCCAGTGAGGGACCAGTGTCAATGGTATAGCATAAGCCAGATGCCTTGAACCAGAACAATGACTCATTACACTTACAAGTAAAGATGTATGGATTAAAGGGTATACTGTGTCACACTACAGCTTCCACAATGAGATTTCTTTTCTATTGGAGTTTTCCTGTCCTGACCACTTGGCCTGCTCCAACACAGATGCTTTTATTACTTATAAATGGTCAGCCAATAGCTCAGGCTTATTACTAACTAGCTCTTACATTTTAAGTTAATCAACCCATATTCCTTATTTATGCTCTGCCTTGTGGTGGTATCTTTATTAGCATGGCACATTCATCTCCTGCTCCCTCTGCCTCTGGCTGGCAACCCCTGACGCCACCCTTCCTCAGCCCATCATTCTTAGTTTGACTTTCTAGCCTAACTTTATCCTGTTCAGCAATTGGCCAGTCAGCTTGTTTATGAAACTAATCATAGTGACAAATATTCACACAGTGGACAGAAGAATTATTACACAGCACTTTTCTTTTAAATTTTATTTTATTATTTTATTTTGTGGGGGAGGTTGCAAGGACAGAGGGCAGATATGAAGAGGGTAAATATTGGGATTGGGATGCATGATGAGAAATTCACAAAGAATCAATAAAAAGTTAAATATATATATATATAATTATGTGACCCAAATTAAATTAAAATCAACTATCCTAAAATCATAATATTTTAATTGATTGAGGGATATTGTCACTTAGCAACTGGGATTTGGAATATTGTCTCACAATCTTGGTCAGTAAAACTCAATCTGTGTTAAATGATAAGGAGCAGAGTTTGAAACTGTAATATTTTCATTAACTAAATGATTTTATATTATCCTATATTCTTTCTTTGTCTTAAAAAAAGCATTTTCTGTATTCTTGTTCTTCTCCGTGGAAGAATTTACTTGTGTATTTTCTGTATATTTCCCTATACATTAATAAAGGCATGTTCAGTTTTATACCACATACACACACACACACACACACACACACACACACACACACACACACACAACATAGACTAACCAGACTAACATAATGGATTCGAAAACAGGATGCTGTATACAAAGAATATACCTCATCATCATCAAGAATAGATGTTACCTCAAGGTAAAGGGTTGGAAAAAAGTATTCCAATAAAATGGACTTAATAAGCAAGCAGGTATAGCTATTTTAATATCTAACAAAATATATTTCAAACTAAAATTAATCAAAGGAGATGAGGAAGGATACTACATACATATCAAAGGAAAAGTCCACCAAGCTGACATTCCAATTCTTAACATCTATGCCCCAAATACAAGGACATCCACTTTTATAAAAGAAGCACTACTACAGCTTAAATCACACATTGACCCTCAGGCACTGATAGTGGGAGACTTCAATACCCCCTCTCACCAATGGACAGGTAATCCAGACAAAAATTAAACAAAGAAATGCTGGAACTAACAGACCTTTTAAACCAAATGGACCTAGCAGATATCTACAGAACATTTCACTCAAACACAAAAGAATATGGCTTCTTCTCAGCACCTCATGGAACTTTCTCCAAAACTGACCACATACTCGGATGCAAAGCAAGTCTCCATAGGTAGAAGAAAATTGAAATAACTCCCTGTATCCTACCAGACCACTATGAATTAATGCTGGATATAAACTGAAGGGACCAGGGCCAGTTGGGTTTTTGTTGTTGTTGTTGCTGTTGTTGTTGTTGTTTGTTGTTTTTCCAAGAGCCAGTTTGCTAAGACCTCTGCCCCATATCACCCCACCATCCTATGTTGACTTATGTTTGGCTTCAGACCCTCAGGAAGTATGTCCAGTCTAGTAACCAATCAGGGTCCTACCTGGCCACAAGCAGGAACTGTTCTTGCTATTTTCAGTCAGACAGACCCTGACACCGCAATCACAGTTGCTGACCAGATGTCATGAGCCAATCATAAAATGATTCCTGTATCATTAAGGGTCTATACCTAATCACTTCAAAGTACACATAACCACAGCTGGAATTCCCCTAACAGGCTTAAACGAGGCTGCCTTATCCTCCACTGAGGCCAGATTGTTTCAGAGCAGAATTCTACCAGACTTTCAAAGAAAAGGTAACACCAATACTACTCAAATTATTCCACAAACTAGAAACAAGAACATTGCCCAATTCATTTCATGAAGCCACAGTTACCCTAATACCCAAACTACATAAAGACTCAACAAAAAAGAGGATTACAGAACAATTTCCTTCATGAACATAGATACAAAATCACTCAATAAAGTACTGAATCCAAGATCACATCAAGGGTCAGAAGAAAGGATGATGGAAAGGAGAAGGAAGGAGGAAAGAAGTGAAATGGAAGAATTAGAACAGAGAAATAACTCCTGTTCACATGATTATCAAGTTCCTAAGCAGAAAGCAAGAAAGCAATTTCATTTACAGTGGAGAAAAACAAAAGAACATCCTAGGAATAAACTAAGAAAGCAAACATTTCTACAAAGAAAATTACACAACAATGATAAAAAATTAAAGGCATGCAATGTCTTAGTTAAGGTTACTACTATTACTGTGAGAAAATACCACACCAAAAGCAACTTAGGGAAAGAAGGGTTCATTTTGATTATACTTCGATATTATGGCTCATCATTGCAGGTTAAGTCACAGCAAGAATTCAGAAAAGGTGAGACCTTGCAGGCAGCAGCTAATGCAGAGGCCATGGAGGGATGTTGCTTACTGGCTTGCTTCTCACAGCTTTCTCAGCCTGCTTTCCTATAGTTCCCATGACCACCAGCCCAAGGGTGAATGGCACCACCCACAGTGAGCTGGGACCTCATACATCAATTACTAAGAAAATGCCCTACAAGCTTGCCTACAGCCCAATATTATGTAGGCATATTTTATGTTGAGGTTCCTTCCTCTCAGATGAGTCTAGCTCATGTCAAATTGATATAACATTAGCCAATACATATTGTAAAGCAAAGACGCCCTGACAGAGTTAGCATCTGTTGTTACTTGACACAGCTGAGAAGAGTGAACCTCAACTGAGGAACTGCTTCTATGGGATTGGCCTATGAGCATTTCTGTGCAGGATTTTGTCTATTGATAATTGACATAGGAGGACACCACTTATCATGGGTGGTACCATCTCTGGGCAGGTCCTGAATTATATAAGGAAGTCACACAAGCAAGCCGTAGAAAGCAAACTATAAGTAGTTCTCCTCCAGATTCTCTACTTCAGTTCCTTTCCTCCCCAAGTTGTTTCTGGTCCTGATTTTAGCCCAGCAACAAAAACCTAACTGGACACCCCCTTATGTTCATGGATTGTTGTTATGGCTATACTTCTAAAAGTGATCTATAGATTCAAGGCAACCCCCTTCCAAAATACCAATCAATGACACTCTTCACAGAACTAGAAAAATAACCTTTAAATTTCTGAGGAAGCACAAAAGACCCTGAGTATACAAAGCAATCTTGAGCAAAAATAACAACACATAACAATCCTGATTTCAAGACATTATACTCAGCTGTGTGATCCTCCTATCTAACAGGAGGATCACCTTAGTTCCAGACCAGCATGGGCTACTGAATGAGAACCTATCTAGCAGGAACATCACTATGAGTTTCAGTCCAGCATGGGCTTCTGAGTGAGAACCTATCTCAAATAAACCTACTCCAGACCACAACAATCAAAACAGACAGAGACCAACAGGGCAAAAGAAACATCCAGAGACAAACCTACAGATTTACAGTCACCTAACTCTTAATACAAGCACCAAAACATACATTGTCAAAATGACAATCACTTTGATAAATCACATTGGGAAAACTGTGAAACTACTAGAAGAAGGCACAGGCAAACACTTAAGACAGTGGTACTATAGTGATTTTTTTTTTAGCTATAATCCTCAAAAGATGGGAAATGAAACCAAGCTTGACAAATGCAATGGCATCAAATTTAAAAGCCTCTGTATTTAAAAGAAAAGGAAACAGTCAACAGAGTGGAGAGACAGTCACAGTCACAGAAGGTGAGAAAATACTTGACAACTGTTCCTCTGAAAAAGGACTGATATCCAGATTATCAAAGTAGCTCAAAACAACAAAATGCAAACAAGCAATTAAACACTGTGTGCAAATGACCCGAACAGACATTTCTTAAAAGGAGAAATATAAACCAGGGTGACGGAAAACAGGATTCAGCCATGGTGTCTTTAGCCATCGGGGCAATGCAAATCAAAACTACAGTGACATTTTCTCTTACTCTAGTCAAAATAACTATTATCAAAAAGCCAAAGAAAGAGATGCCGTCAAGAGCACAGAGCTAAAGAATTCATTGTTGGCAAAAATGTAAATTATTTCTCTATCACTAGGCGATCCCTGTATCTTTCTTGGGGTCCTGTTTTCTAGGTAGCCTCCCTGGAGTTGTGAGTAGGAGTCTAGTCATCTTTGTTTTACATCTAGTATCCTCCTATGAATGAGTACAACCATGTTTGTCTTTCTGAGTCTGGGTTACCTCACCAGGACCTGTCCTCAGTGCATGAGCTGGCTGTTTGGAACCTGGGGCTTATACAGGGACACTTTGCTCAGCCTGGGAGGAGAGGACTGGACCTGCCTGGACTGAAACTACCAGGTTGAACTCAATCCCCAGGGGAGTCTTTGCCCTGGAGGAGATGGGAATGGGGGGTGGACTGGGGGAAAGGCAGGGGAGTGGGCAGGAGGAGGGGAGGAGGGAGAACAAGGGAATCCATGGCTGATATGTAAAATTAAATTAAATTATAAAATTTTAAAAAATGTAAATTATTATAGCTATGATAGAGAAGAGAATGGAGGATCCTTAAAAAAAAAGGTAGAACTGCCATACAATTGAGCAACTCCACTTTATTTTTATTATATACATCCAAGAGGACAAAATCAGAAGAACAAAGTGATACCCACACATCCATATTCATAGAAACACAGCAGCTGGGGATGTGGAACCACGTAGGTACCAACCAAGAGACAACTATACAAAGAAAATTGGGCATACATACATATGAAATGTTATTTATCCCTAAGGAAGAGTGAAAGTCTGTCATTTGATGCAAAATGGTTGTAAATTGTGTTAAGTAAAATAAAATAGATACAGAAAGAGAAATGTTCCATATCTGGAAGATAGAAATAAAGGAAGGCAACATGACCTGAAAGTAGAACAGGGCTAACTAGAGGTTGGGAAGGATGCACAGGCGAGAGTATGGGCAATGGGTGATCAGCCTTAACAAGTGCACACTGTAGACATGTATGGAGACGGCACAGCAAAGCACATCAATCAGTACAGGGCAACCTGGTGTGAATGTGGAAAGGTCTGAATGATTACTGGAGAGTATATGGCTATGTTTGCTTTTCTGAGAAAAGCTGGGGCTCATGCAGAGCTGAAGAACAGATTTCTTGGGGAAAATTCCTCTAAAGGATAACGAAGGAACAAGCAGGATTGGTGAGGATGAGTCAAAGAGCCATGAGCACACATGAAACAACAGTTGAGAAGAGACAAAAGCATTCAAGAGAACCTCAGGCCTTGCTACACATCGGACAGTACCACCACCCCTTAGTAGCTATAGGGACAGACCTGGACCCTGGGAAATAGAAAATCCCAATGATCCTCAAGTCCTTGATACAAAATGACATAGTCTCTCAATATACTTTACATTGTCTCTAAGTTCCCCATAAACATAAAACAATGCAAATGTTAACAGTAGTCACATTGTTTGAAGAACAATCATAAGAAATAATACATTTGTGCAGGTGCATTTTTGCTGAGCATTTTCAATCTGTTGTTGGCTGAATCCACAGATGAAGAACTGTGCATATGGAGCAATGGACACAGAGGCCAATTGTATTAGCCAACCCAGTGGGCAAGCTCCCATTAGAGGAGACCTGCAATTGTGCAGAAATGGTTATGCATTCATGGTCCAGCTATCCTCACTTACAGGCTATTGGCAACCCATAGAAATTAATCTTGGCACAGATGCTGGGACAAGCCCCCCAAAGTGCTGCATCGAGAGGTTCTCAGTTAACTGAACTTCTCAGAGCTGAAGCCCAGGTTCTTTCTTGATAAAGCTCCAAACTGGCCACCTTCAGCAATATTTTCTCCTTATTGTAGCACCTGAAAATATGCTTTGAGGTTAAGTCAGCAGAGAATCCATCATAGAAGATAAGCGTATGATACTCAGAAGACAGAAAACATAAAGAAGATGCTTGCTATTATGGACAGAAGGTCACCAGAGAGAAAGAGAGAGAACATGAGCAACAGGTACAAAATTATTGTCTCTCCAGTGGAAAAAAAATCACTTCTTACAAGTTATAACTCAAAGACCAATCACCAATCTGGGCCCTAAGGGGAGTAAATAGAAATGTGCATTCAAAAATGAAACACTTGTTCACTTATTTCTTTGCAACTACTTTCCATTTCTTATACCTCACTATATAGCAAATGTAATACAATATGCTGAAAACCTCCTAATCTGATTCACTGAATCCAGTCGTCATTGCATATAAATAGTGCTACCTTTTCCACCTCCTACCCTCTCTGTTCTACCAACCTCTTCCAGAGAAACTTTAACTGTGCCCTTGGAAGAAAGAAGATTTGAATGGAAAAGGGGGAAATCTTGATATTCCCTGTCATATCTCTATGGGGAAAGTTTATGTCTGCTTAGTTGCTTTTACCCTTCCAGTGACTGTAGCTGAAGTTAAGGGCCAACAACTCACAGCTAGATTCCTTTTGGCCAGGATCTTTCACACTCTGTGGCTCACTGGGTCTCAATGTCTCATAAGGTTCTCACATTCTCCAGTCGTCCCTGGTCCCTTTATCACAACAGGCCCAAGCACTGACTTAATTCATACAGACCACTGTCCCCAAGGATCTGTGGTCATCCTGCATTACCCATTGACTGCCTCTTTGTGTCACCACAGGTTGCTGAGGAGGAAGTATATAATTTGAAGTTGTCTATGAGTCAGTGTCCTGGCACAGTCCCCAGGAACTCACCTCCTAAACACTCCTATGCCTGTCCTGGGATCAGCACCTTTGTGTTTCTCCCCTGCTTAGGAAAGTATAGTCAATATTCACATTCTCAAAAAACCACATTAAGAAAAAAATCCAAACTTTAATCAAGTCATTAAGGTTTTTGAAGGCAAAAAAGAAAAGCAAATAAAGAGAAATGCTTCAGATTAAGAAGGAAAATAAAATTTAATAGAGCTTTTGTTGGAGAGAACAAAAAAAAAATTAGACAGGAGCTATTATTTAAAAAAACCAAAATAGGACAAAAACAAAACATGTCACAGCACATAGGCATTCCTGTCTCTATCTATGTGGCTTGAGAAACGGAAGCATCAAGCACTCCGCTGCACACAGCACTGACTTCACTAATGTAAGTGCTATTTACCGCTTTAGCCATTACAGCAATATAGTGAGAGCAAGAAGTGTAAGCAAAGGATGATACATCATCTAACTCACCTATATATATGATGGCAGAATGAGTAGATGACCATCAAAATACAAAAACAAGTTATTTCCACTATGTATATTGTCCTAGTTTGGGTTTTTATTACTATGAAGAGCCACTATGATCATGGCAACTCTGATGAAGGAAACAATTGATTAGGGTGGCTCACTTACAATTTCAGAGGTTCAGTCCATTACCATCATGATGGGGAACCTGGTGACATGCAGGTAGATGTGGTGCTGGAGGAGCAGCTGAGAGTCCTATATCTTGCAGACAAAAGGGTGTCAACTGAGACACTAGGAGGTATCCTAAGCATAGGAGAACTTAAAGCCCGCCCCTATGGTGACACACTTCCTCCAACAAGATCATACCCACTCCAACAAAGCCAGACCTCCTAATAGCGCCACTCTGTATGAGGTGATGGGGGCAATTACATTCAAACTACTACATTTCACTCTCTGCCCCCCATAAGCTTGTAACAATATCATAATGCAAAATCTATTTAGTTCAACTTCAAAAGTCCCCACAGTCAAAACAATCCCAAACTTGTTTCAAATTCCAAAGTCTCTTCTGAAACTCATGCAATCTCTTAACCGTAAGCCCCTATAAAATTGAAAAGCAGATCCCATACTTCCAACATATAATGGCACAAAATATACATTATCATTCCAAAGGAATGGGAGGGAAGAGAAAATAGTGAGGAAATACTGAACCAAAGCAAGACCAAAAACCATCTGGGCAAACTCCAAACATTTGTTCCATGTCTGATGTCAGATCTCCAACTCTGTTCAGGTTTGACTGCAACACACTTCTTTCTCTTGGATTGGTTCCACTTCCAGTTATCAGCTCTCCTCATCTGGTATCCCATGACATGACTCTGGCATCTCCAACAACTTGGGTTCTCCAAGAAAATCCAGGCTTCAACTTCACAGCTTCACAAAATGGCCTCTCAACTAGGACTCTCAGCTGCTCCTCCAGCACCACATCTGCCTGCATGTCACCAGGTTCCCCATCATGATGGTAATTCTATTCAAGGAACCCCTGACACATGCCTGGCCTCAGCAACTTTATTCCATAACTCTTCTTCTACCCTTAACTCTAAAGCCAGAACCACATGTCTGAAGCTGCCAAGTTCTATTGCTTGCTGGGGGTGGAACATGGCTCCCTCATTCAATTACATCTTCACCAGCTTTTTGTCTTTCGTTGGCTAAACTTAGCTGTCCTGAAACTTGCTCTGTAGACCAGGCTGGTCTCAAACGCAGAGATCCAACAGCCTTTGTCTTTCAAGTGCTGGGATTAAAGGTATGTGCCCCACCACACCCAGCTCTAAGCTTTTCTTTAGTTTCTTTCCACAAGTTGGAAACCTAGCTGGGTAGGATCTTGCCCTGAGGTCACCACCCTCTTTACTCCATTTCTTAATTGGTTTATCTCCTTGAACAGAAGTTAGCTCTATTCCAATTCCTGATGCTCTTTTTCTCCTCAAAAATTTTGTTTTGTAATATACCCTGATCAGCTTGCTCCTTTTCTTTATAAATCTTTATTACAGTTACCACTAAAAACCACATGACAGAGTTTATGCTAGGCTGTTTTCAGATTTCTTCTACCAATGGAATTAATCCAAAACTCTTTACTTTAGTCTCAAGCAGGCTCTTCAGACAAGGACAAAAGGCAGGTACTTCCTTCACCAAAATTTCACAAGAACAATCTCTAGGCTATGTACTAACATTTTTCTCCTATGAAACTTCTTTAGGTAGCCTCCCCCACAGTTCATCAAATCACATTAAGCATTACTGTCTTCCATGCTCTTACATGTATAGCCCACTAATGAGCACTTAAAGCAATCCACTGTTTTCCTAACCCAAACTCCCAAAGTACTATTACCAAGTATATTGTTCCAAACAAAATCATGGTCAGGACTATCACAGTAATACCTCCATCCCTGGCACCAATTTCTGTCTTAGTCAGGTTTTTATTGCTATGAAGAGACACCATGACCATAGCAACTCTGATAAAGAAAATATTTAATTGGGGTGGCTCACTTACAGTTTCAGAGGTTCAGTCCATTATCATCATGGGAAGCATGGTGGCATGCAGGCAGATGTGGTGCTAGAGGAGTAGCTGAGAGTCCTACATCTTGCAGACTGAGACACTGGTCAGTATCCTGAGCATAAGAGAATGCAATACCCACTCGTACAGTGACACACTTCCGCTAACAAGGCCATATCCTATCTGTTGGCAAATTAATAAATTTTAAATGGACACTCACTTTAACATATGATACTTTCTTTGCAAATCTTCAGTCAGTAAAAGTGTTTTCAATACATCTATTTAAAGCCTTCCTCTAATCTTATAGAAGCTGTAAACTTAAATCATAAACATTACAGACATATAGCTAGTAGCACTTTTATTTAACATGTCTTTGAATGTTTTAAAGTCTGAACAATGCAAATGAGAAGATAAAGTATAAAAACAAGAAATAAAACTAATTTTAACTTAGTTCACATATTACAGTTGCTTACATTGGATAAGGGTAAAATATTTCATTCATTGTATATATAGGATTAAGGAATCATGTGGCCTGACTCTCCCCTAGTGTACTTTGGCATGTCTATTTTTATTGTCCTTGTTCTAGGTGTAGCTTCTGACATTAAAGAGATGAATGATGTAAGTATATTATAATCGCAAAAATAAAAGAAACAGTTATGAAAAAGAATTAAAATTTCTCTTAAAAGTTTGAAGAATAAAAAATATTTCATGTAACAAATATTGATTGCATCTGCAGTGTATTCTGTATTTATCATGTGTGCAGGGTATATGATGTTTTATAAAAGTCTTTGAACTTCTGAAACCAAAATACAATAGAAAACTCTGTGGTTTACTTTCTTATTATAGTATTTGTAAGTGATAGCCAAGACAGAAGGTGTATTTCCTGAGCACTTCAGAGAGCAGTGTTAAATGGCATTCAGAAATGTGTCACAGTCTGGTCACAGGGGTACTTCCTGAGAAATGTGTCATTAGGTGTTTCTCATGCAAACTTCAGTTTGCTTACACAAGCGAGATGTCAGAGCCTATCACACACTCAGCCTACTCAAAAGGTGGTCCTCTCCTCCTAGAGCCATGGCGGAAAACAGCACAAGACACAAGCAAGCACAATAGACAACTGTGCAATCAAGAGCCTGAAGAACAGTAGGGATATCTGAAAAAAAATCATAAAAAATCATACTACTAACTTCCTAAAAGAGAACCTAAGTCTGTGCATAAATATACATTTACAGTTTAAATGAACTTTTCTCATCTGGTTGACAATGCTCCCTCCAAGAGCCAAATGCCAGCAAAGGCCAAACGTTAGCTATGAGAAGCCCTCTTTTGAGTTGTTGGTCAGGGTTGTCCAAGAGAATCCCAAACTATACAGCCTATTGCTGTTGCCCTTGGTTGTCCACCAAGAGGTGGAAGGTAAGTCTATTGCTGAAGACACCATGCCCTTTAGACACATGTCCCAGAGGACCCTAAACTGGAACTGACCTGAATGCCTTCTGCCTGAGAATTAGCCTACATGGTATAAAAAGGTACCATGCAATCTTCCAAAGGAAGGAAGCAACCAACAGTGTTACCTAGCTATGATGTCTGTGAGCCACAATAATGACCAGCATCATAGCAAGATAACCCTAAGTGTGAGTAATGGCAGATATAGCTTGAGAGTAACCAATAGTTCTCTAATTGAACTTAATACCAATAAGGGTATTGGTATATAATGGTCAATAAGGGGAAATCGCACCTGGTACTGGACACCTAATCAACTACCAATGGCTAGTGAAGTCACAGATCTTGGAGGAAAACCTACCACCACCATTCTATTAAACAAGCAAACTCTCTACACTCAAAAATACTTGTCCTTATACCCACAGATAAGTGAAGTCCTCAACCCTCATCAAGGAAACTTCTGTTTCCCAAAGACAGAGAGACCATTGCATAAAACTATAACCAACCAAAATGCAGAGTTGTGGATAGCAATCCCAATGGATAAACCTAAAAAGCAACTCCCTCCCCTAAGGCTCTGAGAACATTGTGGAAGAGTGGGCATAACTATTGTAAGATCCAGAAGATCAGAGAGCTTGCTGTGAGGTTGTCTCTCTTAGTGATGTCAGAAGCTACACCCATAAAATCTCACCAACATTACTGCCTAAATATGAGCTAACTAAGGATATCAATAGATATGCCAAAGTGGACAGGGAGAAGCCTCTGAAGCTTCAACCCTAAACAAAGAACTAAAAGCGATTAAGGCAGTGGTTCTCAACCTGTGGGTCTGGACCCCCTTGGGGTTGAATGATCTTTTCATAGGGGTCACCTAAGACCATCAAAAAACACAGATATTTGCATTATGACTCATAACAGTAGCAAAATTACAGTTATGGAATGGCAATGAAAATAATTTTATGGTTGGGTATCACTACAACATGAAGAGCTGTATTAAAGGGTCGTAGCATAAGGAAGGTTGAGAACCAATAACTTGGAATGCTGAGAGTAGACAAAATAGTCTTCTCCAGTGAAGAGCACACAAACTGGATATCCAATACCAAATGGTCACCCCTGAAAACATACATACAAGTAACATTATACAAATTGAGCAAGTTATAGTTAAGCACATAGTATATAGACATGTTACAGAATTTAATAGAAAAAAAGAGGTCATGAATTTTTAAAAGACCAAAGATGAGTATATAAGAGGGTTTGGAGGGAGGAACAAAAAGGGAGAAATGTTGTAATTGTATTATAATCTCAAAAATAAAAGAAAAAAGATATATACTCTAAAACAGTAATAAAGAATATATGGCTAGTTTCCAGGCATGCTGACACACACCTTGAATCCCAGTGCTCAAGAAGCAGAGGCAGGAGCTGTGAGATCCAGCCTGGTCTACAAAGTTATTTCTAGGTCAATCAGAGCTACAAGGTGAGACTCTGTCTAAAAATAAAAAGACTACAATATGATAAATCTATATATAAAGCATAGCACAGATGATTATCAATGATTATGTGCTGTAATTATATGTGCTATACCTCTGTTTAGCTACTGGTATGGAGTGGCTTACCCCACTGTCACCACAAATATGTGAGGATGCAAAAATGTAGCCAATGGGCTATAAACACTTTTCAGCTCTGCTGTAAAGCCTTATAGGAGCATCATTGCATATGTAATTCATTGTTGACCCAAAATATCCTATGTGATGCACACTTGTGTATCAACAATTACCTTAAATAGAAACAAGTGGCTTCACAATAATCAGGGAAATGTTCCAAAAATATTTTGTCTATTTCATGACTCTGTATAACTCCAGAAATGTTGTCTCTTTTTCTAGGAACAAGTAATACTGTTTTGGAATTATAAGCCTATTAAAATCATAGAAGCATTAGACAACAATGAGATGTTCAATAGAAATTAAAACTATATAGTATAATAGTTTTATGACATTAATAATCAGTTAAATACAAAACAAAAATTAAATACCCCACAATATCATAAATAAATAAAAATTACTTACAAAGGAACTTAATATAAATTGAGACTCATACATCAGAAATAGAATATGCTCACTTGGTGTGTGTGTGTGTGTGTGTGTGTGTGTGTGTGTGTGTGTGTGTGTGTGTGTTCAATGAAATGGTCAGTTAACAGTTCGAACTATGATATAATAAAGACATTCCTGCTTCCCAAATTGTGATTTTGAAGTATTGCTTTTTTCAGGGTCTTACCACATAAAAATAAATGTCAGAGGAACAAACAAAGTCATTTGTGAGAAAGTTATAAAATAAATGATTCTCATTCAATATCACTCACACAATTATACTCATCAATATCAACAAAAACATTTGTTGTGATAAGAATATTGGTCATCACCTACCATAAAGTAGTCACATTTAGTGCTTCAGGAAGGCTCCATGCTGAGCAGAAGGGAGCACAGGAAAGATAAAGGCCTGGGTACATCCAAAAGACATCATCTACAGATGCCCATGTCTCAGAGCCGCTTATTAGCTGGTGCATAACTGTACCTCCTAACTTTCAAAATCCAGCTGCTGACCCTGGTTGTTCCCAGATGTTGGTGTTGACTGAGCAGCTTTACAGACAATGTTCATGGCTAACACTTGTCCAAAATTCAGCCTCTTCCTAATTTTTCAGGAACTGAAAACATTTTTCTCCCATCTAATCCAATTCAATCAACACTGTAGGAGAGAACATCAGGGCTGGTTTGCATTGTCACCTCAGGTGCCTGTCCTTGGAGAAAAGGCCTTGTCCATGGACATCTAATTTGTATATTCAGAGTTGATTGGCATGATTTTATTCTGTGTTTTTCTCTAATCATCTGTAGAATTATCTGTCAGGACAGTGACTACTGAGAAGCATTTAAGAGTCTGGGCAGCAGTCATTAAACAATAATGAAGCAGATAGTAGAAGATTTATATTTTATGAGGAGAGAAAAACCCTACAATCCCCAGAGTCTATGTGGAAGAACCAGACTGACTTTTCTTGGTACAGCTATAGATTGTTCTCTTCACAAATAATTATCATTGAAGTTGTAATAATGTAGATTCCTCCATAATAGTCAAAAGAAAACCTAAGAATATTCATAATACTTTTTTTTGAGACAGGGTTTCTCTGTGTAGCCCTGGATGTCCTAGAACTCACTCTGTAGACCAGCATGGCCTCGAATTCACAGAGATCTACCTGCCTCTGCCTGGGGTTAAAGGCCTGCACCACAACTGATGTATCCATACTACTTTAGTTAGTGAATTTAAACTAGGCTGTTAGAGCTTCAGAGTCAGTCATGAGCTGTACTGTTCACTGTGTCAGACATAATAAAGGAACAAAGGTTTGATCCACTTGGTAAACTAATACAAATGGAATAATTATACTAAGTGCATTTAAAAGAAAAGAAAGAGAAGAGAAGAGAAGGAAAGAGAAGAAAAAAGAGAAAAGTTCCCTTTAGACTAGGAGAGGAGTAATCAGTTAAGAGTAATACGCATCCACATCCTTGGAATGTCTCAATTCTGGGCTTACTCTGGGCTTACTTAACAGCTGTGACATACACATGACATGCAGGCCATAAGCTAAGAATGATATTTAGATTTTCAAAAAGTGGTTATGGAAGCTATCAAAAAAAAAAAAAAAGCATGGTGTAAAAGTGTGTGGTTCACAAAGTCTCAATAATTTACCATCTTATATTTACAGGAAATATTACCCAACCTCCAGCCCAATTAGTAGCCATATTAGAGAAAGAGTTTACTAAAACATGAACTTACTCAAATCATGCTATTAGGAAGGGGAACATAGTAGATTGAGGGTGCAGTAACTTTAAACTTATTTCTAAAAGTATTATCCAAACGGTAATAAAAAAAAGGACAGACGGAGGTGAGTGCACTGTAGAGAGCTCATTCCTGGCCTCTTAGGCAGAAGTTTCCCACTCAATCCAATCATGGCCACTCCCAGGTTTTGCCTGTTGTAAACCCCATGTCATCTATTTTGGAGACATTCTGGAAAACCTCCATTTAAGGTTTGTAATAGCTGTAATTTTTCAGATTTGTCAAATTCCTTTTATTTTTATAGAGTATTTGAGAAGAGGGTAGAGAGTTTTGAATGAAGAGAATGAAAACAGAAACAAGTTCCATTTACCCCATCTAACAGGAGCCATGATTTGGAATGTCTTAGGGAGGAAGCATGATCGAATTTGTGCAGTTGTTGGGGGTTGTGACTTTTCAAAAGGAAAATGCTTAAATGTTTCCAGAAGAACAAATCTACCATTTAGATTTACATATTTATAAGCCAAAAAAGAAGGCAACTGCATGACAATCTACTCAGAGGCCCTCAACAGTTCTTTAGATGGGACATCAATCCACTCTCTACCTCTAAAGCTTTTCAGATTAATTTAGCTACAGAGGGCACTGAGTGAGTGTGCCCATGCTTTCCTACAGAAGTATCTAGGCACAGTTTAGTTTGAGGCAAGTTCGTTGCTGTCATGTTTTGATTTATGGAAAATTTTTCCATGTGGATGCTCGAGGTCATTTAGTGCTATCAGCTGGCTGGTCACATTTTGCCAGATGTTACTGTCACTGGTCACAAAACCTCATATTCACTAGTTTTTTGTTTTTGTTTTTGTTTTTATTTTTTTTAGAACTTGCCAGGCTGTGTTATGACGTATACTATCATGGAAGTTTTCAGCTTTGGGGACTTATTTCTTTTCCTCTTTGAGAATTTCATACATATATACAGTGTGTTTTGATCATTCCAGCTCTCCATCCCTGTTCCAACTCCTCTCAGATACCCTTCCATATCCTGTTCCCAACTTCATGATATTCTTTCATGGTCCTCTAGGTCTAATAAATGCTGTCTTCATGTGCATGGGCATGGGGTCGTCTGGAGTGTGGGCATCCTAACAGGGACCACTTCCCTACAGAAAACTGATGCTCCAGCATCCTTCAACTGGCAAAGCTCCTAATCTGGGGATGGAGCCCATCTCCTATCTATGCTGAAAATTTGACTGGCTTCATCTTGTATAGGTCTTCTGCTGACAACCATAGCCACTGTGAAATCATGAGTACAACAAAGAAATTTAGTTTTTCTGTACAATTATATGAAACCTTATTGTAAGGCTGTCACTTAGAGCAGCTTACTCAGCATAATGAAGCATTGGACTATTTAATAGTATTTTGAATTTTAAATTTTCTAAAATGCTTATAGGTTCAATAGTAAGTTCAAAGTATTTTATAAAATATACAGAATATGCTAATTATGCTACTTTTGTTAACTCTATTTTATAAAAACAGATTTATTAAGGTTTAATTCACATGGAATGTATATACTTTAAATATATAATTCAACAGCTCAAGAAATATTGGGACTAAGTATCATCATAACCTATTTTCAGAACATTACTGATAGCCCATGCGGTTCCACTTTTTTTTCCTTCTCTCATATATTACAACCTGATTGCAGTTTCTCCTCACTCCCCTCCCCCCAGTCTCTCCCCAACAACTGCCCCTCTCCCCAAGATCCACCCCCCTCTGTCTCCTCTCAGAAAAGAACAGGCCTCCCAGGGACACCAAGCAAACACAGCATAACAAGCTACAATAAGACCAGGCATATACTATCACATGAAGGCTAGACAAGGCAACCCAGTAGGAGGGAAAGCATCCCAAGTAGGCAAAAGAGTCAGAGACAGCCCCTGCCCCTACTGTTAGGAATCTCACAAGAACACTAAGGTACTACTTAGGACCTAGGTCAGACCCCTTACAGGCTCCCTGATCTTTTCCAGCCCCCATGAGTCTTGGTCAGTTGATTCTGTGGGCAGTGTTCTCCTGGTGTCCCTGACTCCTCTGGCTCCTCTGATCCCCCTCACATATATGTTATGGCTAAGTAGCTTAGTGTTCTTGTGGGACTCCTATCAGTGGGAGCAGGAGTGGTTATTGACTCTTTTGCCTACTTATGGGACACTTTTCCTCCTACTAGATTGCCTCATCCAGCCTTGATGTGATGGTATGTGCCTGGCCTTATAGTAGCGTATTATGCCATGTTTGCTTGGTGTCCCTGGGATATCAATTCTTTTCTGAGGGGAGATAGAGGGAGAGTGGATATGGGGAATAGAGGGGGTGGGGGAGGGGGAACTGCCATCATGATGTAATATATGAGAGAAGAAAAAAAGGCCAAACATAAAAATAGCCAAGTATGAGGACAGAAGATAAAATAAGCATTAAATTCTTTAGCATGAATTGGGTAGCTGAGTAATTTCCAAGAATAAAAGGTGCAGTAAAGAACTAGAAAATATGTAAGGCAACTTTGTATACAAGGAAAAATAAACAAATTTCAAAGGAAAAATGAAATTAAGAAAACAATAAAGGGGATATTAAATATTTCTAGAGGTGTACAGCAGAAGACGTTGTTGAGGACACAAAGACAAGAAATTACAGACTACAGAGTAAAGGGTAAGTAGTACAGAGAGGAGCACAACACCTATGTGATTGAGCTCCAGAAGAGAAGAGAAACCAAGATCCAGGACTTACAAAATTGTGAATGGCCTCAATCCAGGGATCCAAAAATCCATCAAATGTGGAGCCACATAACCAAAATGAACAGGATATTTGAATACATTATATTAGATATCAAAGCAACTAAGAAGTAGGCCAAGGGTCACACCTTTAAATAAACAAAGATGAGATGGACAACTGACTTCTTAATCAAAGACATAAAGAAAATAAATGCCTATAACCTCATCATAAATCAATAAAATATCCTCTACCAATGAAAGTCTGTTACACAGGAAACTGGCAAATGGCTTACAACAACCATAAAGGGAATCCTTCAGAGTTAATAAAAATACATCACAATAAATTTTAAAATGATGCTTTACAAAATACCCAAATAATCATAATAATATATTAGTCATAAAGAAATGCAAGGAAAACAGATAAGCTAAACATATGATATATAAACCAGTTGGATATCCCTAAATAAAATATCTAAATGCTCAAAACTCTAAAATTTTCTCAGCACCAATATGCCACAATAGGAAAATTATATATCATAATACAGATGCACAAAAGTATCACAGAAGATTTCCTTCAGGTTATAGGTATAAGATGTATAGGAAACATAAATAAAATATTTGCTTTGTCTAGATATCACCAGATATTTCAGTATGTGTGTGCAAAGATTCTAAACTTAAAAAAAAAGAAAAGTAAAGTAAAGCAAGTCATAACCACCTCTTGAAACAAAGGTAGGATTGCAAGATGGTCATTACAACTTTTGGGGACGAAAACATGATTGTTAACTCCTGGAACAGGCAGTATGGAACCATTCGTAGTTAAGCCTACAGGTGAGGCAATACTGGCTCCTTAAGAAGCAGGTTTAATCATAAGCAGAAATGGCCTAGTTTGTCTTTCCTATGGAGGCAGGCTGGTTCAATACTATAAGCAGTGTATCATCGCAGTAAGTTTTATAAATCACCTTGTATTATAAATTTGACAAAAATTAGACAAACTGAAATTACTCTTTGTTTCTCACCAAAATCATGCTTTGGGGTGTGAGGTGGACATGCACCTTCATAAACAACTCCATGGAAGGAGAAGCACTTAAACTTCCTGATACTTACCCTACTTCCTCATGACCCCAGTCACAGGTCAGGAAAGCTTTCAAGAGGTCATCAGTCCAGACATTTTGCTTCTCTGGTTTCCAACCAGTGAGTAGGGCAGACCTTCAGAAGAACATACTGCTGAAAATTGGCCCCAGCATCAGGGAAACATTTGTCAATGGTGGTGCATGGCACATGAATGACTTTTCAGCAAGGGGAAGGTGACAGGGCAAAGCAACAATGAGGTAAAGGGAAAATAAAACAGCAGAAGAAACGCTTTGAGCTTGTAAAATGAAACTGAGAGGTATTGGTGACATTGATAAATGTGTACCTAAGAGAGCAACTAAGAGAACATGAAAGACAACAGAAGAAACTGAGGAGATTCAAGGTCTAACAACTACTTTCTCTGGGAAAGTATCATCCGTCATTAGGACAACCTCAGTGTCGTGACCAGCAATGCAAGAGAAGACAGACTAGTGCGTCAGAGTTAGGGAGGGAAGCAGAGTGGAAATTCCCATCAACCCCAATCACACAAGACTCTGAAAGCTGGTGGAGAAAAGTTGAAGAAATTACCTTGAACTCAGAGGACTGCAAAATCTCCCTCTCAATGTGACAGACTTAGCAGCTCCTATTTTCAGAGCAACTGTGAAGTATTTCCATTTGGGTGGCAGGAGGGTGGCTCTGCACAGCCACAGACAAGGTCTCATGTCTTCATCAGGAGGGTCTGCTGAAGTGTGGAACCTATAAAAGTGGCTGCAGATTCTTCAAAACTACTCACCCATGGAGAAGTGAGTACTGCCTGGAGTCAAGGATAGGCAAACTCACTTAACTTCTCTGAACCTTAGTTCCCCTGGATGTTAAATGGGAGTTATAAAGCCCACACACAGCCTGCTGCCATGGCAGCTTGGATACCGCACAGGAAGTATTTAGCACAGCACCTACTACAAACTGCCACTGAGTAGTCAAAAATATCAGTACTTCAAATGCTTCAAAAATGAAAATGGAAAAGACCAAAGTAACAATAGCCATTATGTGTAAACAGTAGGTTAATTTTTCCTTTATTTACAAGATTGCTATGTAATATTTCAACTATGAAACAAATAAATAGGCTAGTATGTTTTTCTTTCAAGAGAGTATTAAACCTAAGACACTGAATACCTTCCAAAAAGCAAATGGATGAATTCAGATTGGTAAGAATAATGATTATAGTGATGGAGGAGTGAGTTATGAGAAATGATTAAAAATAAAGAGGATGTCTGGGGTTGATAAGTAATGACTGAGGGGGGACTAATAATTGACTGCAAAAATCTGACAGGAGAAATACTGAATAAGCAGGAAGAATTATTTAATCAGGTTTATCATAGAATAACTAGAAGAGTGTTTAAAAAAAAAAAGAAAGAAGGAAAAGAAAATTTCACCCCAAATGAGAAAGAAAATTTCTGACAGTAAAAATTATTGTACAAGAAAAATCTTCCAAGAAAAGTGATGAAAGCCCATCTCTGGGGATATTTAAAATAAGGTTGGATAGAAACCAAGAAAATATATATGACAGAGAACCACAGTGTTTGGATCTAGTGCTCACTTCCATCTCTGATTTTATAGCAGCCTTGAGGGAAAAAAATGGGTCATTCAGTCATGGTTGGTGATTAAAAAGAGGCTGAAGCAACCAGAGATCTGAGAAACCTTGTGGTGGCCCAATTCCATGCTAGGCACAAAATTAATCCAAGCCAATGACTATGTCTGTAACATGACATGTTTTGTGTTGCTAAACTCTGCAGTGTCCTGACCCCTGCATATGTGATGGTATGACTGATCTGTCAGAAAATTGCTTCTAAACCAAAGTCAACCCATCCTTGAGTCAGAGCATACTGTATCTCAAAGGGGCTTATTCTCATCACTTGTGTTGAAGGAAACAACAAGCCATGCTTATATTAGCTGTGCTTGTATCAAGCACTGTGTTAAATGACTGCCCAATGTAATCTCAGATTATCATGACAGCCTTGGAAAGTAGCTGCTGTGTGAATCTCCCTTGGACTTGGTGAACAATGTATATGCAACACAGAACAACAGAACAAAGAAATGATTCTAGCTCTGATAGACGATGAATGTTTAGTGTTACTTATATGAGTGTGGGTGACATTTGGACAGCTGCATCACTGAAAAGCCTATATCAGTGTGGACAACAGTCATGAAAATTAGCACTAAGCTCCATGTCTAGCATGCAAACACCAAAGAACCTTTTTGTCCCAGCAATATATATATATATATATATATATATATATATATATATATATATATATATATATAATTTGTAATTTCAGGATCCTGTGAACTGGGATTTGTAAGTTTCATGAGCTTCCTGAATCTTACAAACATCCCTACCTTCCTCCCAGAGGAAACATTTCCATTTGGAGAAAATAGCTAAACACCAGTCCAAACCTTTTTCTGACTCTTAAATTCTTTGTGCCTTCTCTTCTGCTGTATTTCCTGAGTCTTAAAGAGGGATAAAAATATTATCTTCCTTTATAAATGCCACAATAAAAGTCATTTAACCTCAGCCACTTGACCAGTCAGAAGTTTCTGCAGTAAACCACTGCCTTCTGCAAAAGTAAAGTTTTCCTCTATAACTGAGATTGACAGCAGCAGTATTCTGTAGACATAAACATAAATGTTTATAAGGCAACTTCACAGGCACATCATATCTACTTAATAAAATAATAGCAATAGCCTGCCCCACTGGAGTCTGTGATATGCCCACCATAGGTCTTCAACCTGGCTTATAGTGATAGGTGGAAATCATATGCTATATATTTATTAACTTTGGCATATACCTAACACATTAAACTCTTCTTTTACATTATGAAAGCCTCACTTCTTACATAGTCAATGATAAGGAATGATAAATTCTGCTTGTTTCTGTACTCTTTGCCTGCTTCTCAGGGCCCAGGCTTCTTCAGAGCATTAGATCCACTGGGCCACAAGGCCGAATTCAACAGTTTCTCCTTACCTTAAATTTTTGAGTGCAAACCAAATATAATGGTGCACACTTTTAATCCCAGCACTTGGAAGACAGAGGCAGGAAGATCTTGGAGTTCAAGGTCAGCCTGGTCCATAAAGCTAGTTCCAGGAGAAGCTGAGAGTCCTTCATCTTGACCTGCAGGTGACAGGAAGTGCTCTGAGAAACTGGGCATGGCTTGAGGATATATGAGACCTCAAAGCCTACCTCCACTACTTCCTCCAATAAGACCATACCTACTCCAACAAAGCCACACCTCCTAATAAGTGCCACTTCCTATGAGTTTATGGGGGGGGGGGGCAAACTCATTCAAACTACGACATTCCACTCCCTTACCTCCATAAGTTTGTAATAATATCATAAAGCAAAATGTCTACCTTCAAAGGTTCCTGTAGTCCATCACAGTCTCAACAATGTTTAAAAGTCCAAAGTTCAAAATTTCTCTTGATATTTGTGCAATCTCTGTCTTAGTTAGGGTTCCTGTTGCTTTGAGAAAACAGCATGACCAAAACACAAGTTGGGGAGGAAAGGGTTTATTAGGCTTACACTTCAGCATTGCTGTTCATCCTGAAGGAAGGCAAACAGGGCAGGATTCCAAAGGCAGGAGCTGATGCAGAAGCCATGTGGGGGCAGTAGGGGGTGTTGCTTACTAGCTTGCTATGGCTTGCTCACCCCACCTTCTTATAAGACCCAGGACCATCAGCCAAGGGGTGGTACCACTTACCATTGGCTAGGCCCTCCCACATGATCACTATATCAGAAAATGCCTTACAACTGGATCTCATGGGGCATTTCCTCAACTGAGGCTCTTTCCTCTGATGATTCTAACTTGTGTCAAGTTGACACACAAAACCAGCTAGTAAAATCTCTTAACTGTATCTCCTGTAAAATCAAAATCAAAAAAGCAGACTACCTGTTTCCTACACTTAATGGCATAGGATACACATTTCCATTCCAAAAGGGTAGAAAGGGAGCATAGAGAGGAAATACTGGAGCAAAACAAGACCCAAAACCAGCTGGGTAAACTCCAAACTCTGTATCTCCATGTCTGATATCCAAACATTCTTTATTTCTCCAAATCTTTTCAGTTTTGCTGACTGCAACACACTTCTTTCTCCTAGGCAGGTTGCACTCCCGGTTAGCAGCTTTTCCCAATAGGTATACCATGACTCTGGCATCTCAAATATCTTGGGGTTTCCAAGGCAATCTCCTTCACAGCTTCACACAATGCCCTCTCTTGGCCTCCATTCTCGGACACCCTTGACACATGCCTGGCCTCAGTGGCTTTCCTTAATCATTCCTTGACTCTAAACCCAGAACCACGTGGCCAAAGCTACTAAATTCTACTGCTTCCTGGGGCTAGGACACTGTCCCTTGTTCAATTACATCTTCAACAGCTTTCTGTTTTCCATGATTTCTTCTACTCCCTAAGCTTGGCTGTCCTGGAACTTGCTCTATAGACCAGGTTGGCCTCAAACTCAGAGGTCCCCCAGCCTCCGCCTTCAAGTGCTGGGATTAAAGGCATGCACCACCACACTCAGTTCTAAGACTTTCTTTAATTCCTTTTCACAAGTTGGAAACTTAGCTGGGTGATTCTTGCCCTGAGGTCATCATTTGCTTTATTTCATTTCTTAATCTGTTTATCTCCTTAAACACAGGACTTTGTTCCATTCTACTTCCTGGTGCTCTTTTTCTCCTCAAATTGTATGTTTTCTGTTTTTCCCCTCTCAGCTTGCTCCTTTTCATTATAAATCTTTATAATCATGAACATTTGTAAGCAAGCACACTACAGAGTCAATATGAGGCTGTTTTGAGATTTCCTTTGCCAACTAAATTAAACCAAATCTCTTCATTTTGGCCCCAGGCAGACTTGTCAGACAAGGGTAAAAAGCAGCCACATTCTTTACCAAAATATCACAAGAACGATTAGGCCACACATTAATATTCTTTTCTGAAACCTCTTGAGCCAGGCCCTCACAGTTCATCAAATCACCCTCAGCATCACTGTCTTCCATGTTCCTACTAGGAGGGCCCATTAAGCAGCACGTAAAGAGATCAACTGCTTTTCTAATCCACAGCCCCAAGGTCCATATTCCTCCAAACAAATTCCTGGTTAGGCCTATCATAGCAATACCCTAGTCTCTGGTACCAACTTCTCTCTTAGTTACGGTTTAAATTGCTGTAAGAGACACCGTGACCACAACAACTCTTATAAAGAAAAAACATTAATTGAGGTGACTTGTATTTTCAGCCATTTAGTCCATTATCATTATGGTGTGACATGGTGGCATGCAGGCAGGCATGGTGCAGGAGGAGTTGAGAGTCCTTCACCTTTACCCCCAAGCAACAGGAAGTACTCTGAGACCCTGGGCATGGCTTGAGCACATATGAGACCTCAAAGCCTGCCTCCACAGTAACACTTTTTCCAACAAGGCTATAACTACTCCAACAAAGCTACAGTTCCTAATAGTGTCACTCCCTATGAGCTTAATGGAGGCCAATTACGTTCAAACTACCACAAAGCCACATGGTGAAAGAATGTGGAGCTTCACTTCAGAGATAAGGAGAAAGCTCAGAGCATGCCCAGGCTTTGACAAGCATCCAAATGAGAAAGAAATAAGAAAAGGAAAAGATACCATAGTGCTGCATGACGGCAGCTCTGAAAGTGACTGCCCTCAGTCATTCATGAGCTTCCTACATCCAGACTCTTGGACACTGCCATGCAGCTGCAGTTGTGGGCCTGGCTGGGTCTGGCTTATTTCACCCTACCCAAGGGCAAGGTGGAATGGAGCAGGTTCTTCCCTGATATGTCCACTGCTTGAGCTGGCTTCTCAAGTCTGACAGGCACTGGGCTGCTACCATGACTACGGCCTTCCCATTAGCCACAGGTAGTTGCTAAAAGGGTGCCAGCAAAAACAATGTCCACACCCAGTAAACTTTCTTGTAAGACAGAAGTGTGTACACAAACTCTGGAGGGGTAAGGGTCTGCTCCTATAACAAGCTCAGTTTTCTTTCTGCATTCCTTGTCTTCCACTTATTTCTACCCTTTGGTGGACTGTTTACATTTCCAGAAGCCCACGAGCCTGGAGTTCATCTTCTTACTAACTTTTCCTCCAAGAATTCTAACTCCACACAAATTTTGTCACATTTGCTTCTAAGTAGCCTGGCAAGATCCACTGTCTCTTTTTCTCATGCCCTTCTGTATTTATGAACCCTGTTTTGCCGGTCTAAGTCATTTAGATATGCTGGAACCTCACATATCTTGTCAATATTGCACCCTACCATGAGAATCAGCCAAATCACAAAGCCCAATGTAAGTCCTGAGGTTCTTGATGAATTAATTTTTAAACTCTACTTGTGAGCAGAGTCATATCTGACCCAGCTAACTGGGTGTCCAATACCACTGCCTCCAGCTTAGTTCTCTCACTAACATTGTCCCCTTTTCTGATGTCCTCCATGGGGCTCATGGGGAGCTCAACTAGCAATAACCAAGTGTTCCTAACAGCTGCATGAGCCAGTCTATCAGGGACTGATTTTCCTCATATTGCTTCACATTGTGCAACTCATGGAGGGGTGGGTAGTTATATCATTTAGTTTCTCTGCTTTTACTGCACTTAGGCTCATTCCATCTGCTCCCATGTCCTCCAGCTTCTCAAGCCAGACTGTAAGGGGATTTCTTGTTTAAGATTCTTTCCACATACAAGCAGCTCAGAGGTAGAGTATTTCCTAATTAGCATGTCCTGAACCATTAGTAAAGCCCCTGTTTTCATGCCAAATTCTGGACTTTTTCTTCCTTTGTATTAAAGGTTGGGCCTGAAGTACAACTTCCATCGCTTCTATTTTGTTCTCTCTTTTCTCGTGTCTGATTCTTCCCATGACTTCTGAGATTTTGGATCTCAGGAAGAGCTCTTTATTGCAGATGGAAGTTTTGCTCTTTCCTTTATGTCCCACCAGCTGTAATAGAGTAAGCCAACAGCTTCATAGCATCCTTCTCTTTTTTTTTTTCCTTTCCAATCAAATCAGAGGTCAATGCAAAAGCAATACCCACATGTCCTTTGCCCAGTGTAATTCCTCCCTTATGTGGCAAGTTGCTTCTAAGGATGCAGGTTAGCCTCAATCATATGTCTTATCTACTGCAAAGATTACAGCTGCAATATCCTGCTACAATCCCCTTCTATATGTCCTGTTTTTAGGGCCTGCAATATACTCTCTAGTCTATCAGCCTTGGGGGAGAAGGGGTCACCCTATACTCACATAACAGACCACATTTATCAAGGAGCTATACTCTATATAACATATGGGAAGATGACTACTGTCGTAGTCTCCACAAGGAAACTATACCCTCAGATGGCCCAGACTGGTTGTGTTTATTATCACTTATCATAGGGCCCACACAACTGCTCCTCTCTGGCTGATCTTTGGTTGTATTTATCCCAATTCAGTTCCCAGTTGTATGATTTCCCCCCCTTGGGAAAGTGTGCACAGACATCTGTTTACCCCCCAGATGAGCCACCACCAGTAAACCAAAAAAATGAATCCACCCAAGTCTTGCTTAGTGAGCTAGTCAGTTTACTGGGGTAACTCACAGAAGCAGTGAGGAGGAATTACTTGAAGAAACATGGGTGACTGACTCAAAGGTAGGTCATGACCAGAAATTTCATCGTATCCCTAGTGATGACTCATGAGGGCTGCAGGCATCTCTGGAGCTCCCTGCACAACTTGCTGATAGTTCTACAGGAGATTCTCTTCGCCCCCAGAAATTATTTGCTGCTCATAAAAGGAAAGTATATACAGATGTAAGTTTATCCTTTAGAGTCTTCCTATTATTCAAGGATAAATTGTGTTGTGTTATTTTACCTTTTAAAAATTCTCTGACTCCATAATCCTTTGACAATACAGTGATATTCTGTGTACATGATGTCCACACAAGTATTTTGCAGTCTAATATTCTGAAATAAGTTAAACAATCAAATGGAAATAGTAGTGTGTCTGCAAAATACCTCACTCTTACACATCCTTATTTATGTCTCCTTCATTATTATATGCAAAGAAAAGAGAATTTTTTAAGAACATAAAATTTGTGTCATATGTATAAGCTATCAATTTATCAGTGCCACTATCTACTTATACTTTTATTTTAATGGTTATTCTTTTGGATGCATATTGTCACAGTTTAGACATGAATTGTGTCTAAACTGTGACTTGGTCTTGGTTCAGGGCTTGGTCAAAAGCAGATGGTGCTATTTGAGGAGGTTTTAGAACCTTGGAGTAAGTGTTTACTAGAGAAAATAGGTCACTGGGAACAGGTCTGTGGTACTGTCTTGTCTCTTCCTGTCTTCCTCTGTCTCCTGTCTACCAGCAGTAAGTAGTCGCCTCTGCCACAGATTCTGGCACCATGACATTGCTTGCACCTCACCATCAGCCCAGAATCCATGAAATCAAATGCTCTGGATTGAAAGATATTTGGTTACAGAAACCAAAAAGCAACAAACACACACATATCCCTCAACCTATTAAAGTTAGTTAGCAGAAAACATTCTGAAATGAGTGCAGTGAGTAATATTAAGCAATAAAATGCTAATCAAATAATAATGGGATCAAGTTACTCTTAGTTCACAAGAAATGCCTCACCACATATTTATACCTTTGTATCTTTGTTTAAATTGCTATGTGACCTCTTCTTTGGCAATGAATCTGCTCTTAAAAATAAACTCTTGGAGGGGGGCATCTGGAGAGATGACTCAGAGGTTAAGAGCATTGGTTGCTCTTCCAGAGGTCCCAAGTTCAATTCCCAGCAACCACATGGTGGCTCACAACCATCTATAATGAGATCTGGTGCCTACTTCTGGCCTGCAGGCACACATGTGGGCAGAACATTGTATAAATAATAAATAAATAAATCTTAAAGAAAAAAAACTCTTGGGGCTGACAAGATAATTGTCAGTAAAGTGTTTGGTGTGCAAGCATGAGAACCTGAGTTTAGAACCCCAGCACATTACACCAGCATGTTACAAAACAGGGTACAAGGGCACATGCCTATAATCCCAGTGATGAAGAGCAGAGACAGTTATCCATGGGGCTTGCTGGCCAGCCAGTCTAGTTAAAGCAGTAAGCTCCAGGATCAATGTCTAAAAGATAAGGGTACTGAGGAAACATTCGGTGTTGATTTCTGAATTGTGCATATATGTGTGCATATATCCATGAACACACACATGACCACACACACACACACACACACACACACACACACACACACAGAGAGAGAGAGAGAGAGAGAGAGAGAGAGAGAGAGAGAGAGAGAGAGAGAGAGAGTAAAATAAAACAAAATAACCATGAATAAAAAGTCTATCTACTAAAGAAACCAGTGCCCTTACTGTGATGGAGAGGTACCCTTCATGGCTGCCACTTTGTGAATTCCAGGAGCAGGTAATGTTGACAATATACACATCCTCACATCTCCTTCCCTGCCACCCTCCCTATGGAAGGTAGGTGAGAGATGATGGGTGGATGGATGGATGGATGGATGGAGACAGCAAATGTACACGCAGTATTTTAATGAAATCTCTGCACACGGGCATGAGTCTCAAGGAAATTTCTCTTAACAAATTTTTAATTTGGAAACTAGAGTTAAAGGACAGGAATGGTATATGGTTGTGTAACCGGCACAGGTCAGGTGACATTCCATGTGAGAGATAACTGGAACATGATTGTCTGAATTGGGGCCAAGCTCTGATTACTAAACCTCATGTTAGAAATATGTCTCCACACCTTCATGGTCCAGCAAGCCATCTCCTAAGGAAAGACTTGGACCTGCCACCTTTAGGAAGCAATACTCCCTCAGGAACCAGAGCCTGATCATGGGAGCTGCTGCTGAGAGATGACTCGTCCTACCACCCCTCCTGGTGGCAGCGCTGATGAACATGCCTCTAAATGTCTGTTGCAGAATCTGCTGTTCCAGGAAGCCGGGGCATCTCCTGTGTGAAAGCGACAGGCTGCCACCCTCCTAACACTGGCCCTGTTGTCACAGGGGAACACCACCCACTGCTCAGGGAGCCAGATTGGGGGGGGGGGCGACAAAGGTCAGGGAGAGCACAGTGACCTAAACAGTGACTTTTAAACCTACATTTTCTCCCTGGGAACTTCTCAACTCTGCAAAACCTGCACACAGTAGGTACTCAGAACTCAGTGGGCATTACCCCCTAAAAAAATAAAATACAAAGGGTCTTCTGTTCCTAACAGAGCACACTTCATTTGCTATGCAGTTAGTTAGCAGCACTTGTACACCCTGTGAAAAGACAGTCCTTTCCCAAAGAGCTAGACATCCCTGTCACTCAAAACGGGAGCTCTTTCCCATGTTTTCTTGAAAGTCACATATACAAATTAGGGATGAGTCCCCTTTAGCTACATTTCTATATCACTGCACCAGATCTTAGCATTCAGATTGTGCCTACAAGAAGAGTGGAGACTTCCACGAGAACCCAGGGCCCAGCAATACAGTATTTCTCAACTGTCAAATAGTGCACAAACATCAAGGATAAGGACTGAGCAAGGGTAGGGTTTAGACCTTAAAGCCAGGGGGCAACATTAACTAGAAGGTTCCAATTTATAAAAGGAGGATGAGTGGAAAGGGAGAACGCATAAGCTCCCTCAACAGACTTATGATCGAAAACTCGGGGACCAGAAGCAGACACTGGGAACTTGGAGGGGAGGGGGTCCGGGGGGGAGGGCGTTATTGGCAAAGTGGAGTTTTGCTTTCAGTCCGGGTTCTGGCGCTTGGGAGAAGAACAACAGTGGAGCGGTGCCAAGGGAGGGAGAGCAGGAGGGAGGGATGAGGAGGGGAGCTCACTGTCATCAGGACCCGCCCTCCCTGACCTGAAACCGGAGTCCTTGCCTCTCAAAGCGCAGGGGTGGGTTTGAGTCCCACTGCAGGTAGCTGTTACTCATTCCCCTCTATTTATAAGCGCTTGGAGCTTCTGAAATTATTTTCACTTGGGGGTGGGGGGTGGGAAAAACGGAAATTTCTCTAAACAACGTGCTGACCCCTGTCAATTCCCTGTGATTTGCTCAGAGCAAAATAGCATGTTTGCATTTCATCAACCTTGTGCCCCAAACCACAGGAACCCATATAATAAACATGTACAAGAAAGAAGACAGACTAGTTCTATCAAGGAAGAAGGCTGCTATGAAAACGCGCAGTGACACCAACCAAAGTTTCCCTTCTTCTTCCCCGCTCTGCCTCCCCCACTCCCTTCCTTTTTTTCTTTGTAAACACTTATCTATCTATTCCACCAACACTTACTGGTTAGTTAATACCCTTTATATAATCACTGTCAGGCACACATTTGCATTTTATATTTGTGTTTCAAAAAAAATCTGCCTAAAGTTGTGCAAACTCGGACTGCATTCACACCAGGTCCACTCTCCCTGCTCTCTGCGTTGGGGTGTCCCGGGCACCTGCCAGCTGTGCGTCCTCGGAATTGAGGACATCGTGTTTTCAATTTTCTTCAATAAAGCAATGAATCTGGCAATTTGCTGGCCTGCTTCGGCTAAACAGAAAGGACAATTTGAGAAGGATCATAGTTCAGGGCCAGTCAGACGGAAACGATTGAAAACAGAGAGCTGGCCGCCGCGGTTCCCCAGTGCAGCGCGCTGTCGCAGTTTGACTGACAAACTGACTTTTTCGAGGTGCTCATGCCCATTTCAGTCAGAGTTTATTGAAGGTGATTTTGATCTTCTCCATGAGGCCACAGCAGTGGCCGTGCCATCTGTCACCTTGATTGCATCGTGGATTCTCTGGAGAGAGCGCCATGGCTCCTGATCACTTACAGATTGTGCGGCTTTCTCCTCCATACGGACCACATGCGCAGAGCCAGATGGTGAACATACACGCTGATTATAAGTCTTTATCTCCGTGCAGGAAGGAGAGGAACTATTAGGTTTCCCTCAGGAGCTCTGCTCCTCTCTACCCTCATGCTGCTCCTCAGCAAATACAGTCTTCTTCAGCTGTCATCGGCCTACCTTGGAAAATTAAAAAAATAAACAATAATTCCATCACCGGGCCGCGGAAGCCAAGCTGGTGCCTCAGAGCAATCCCCTGGCCTTGCTCCCCTTCTAGCGGGCCCCACCCCCCACCGCCTCCCTGCCTGTCAGCACTAGGTACAAAGAAGTTTGTTTGTGAATGCATCATTACTGTGTTTTTGAGAAATCGGGAAGGGCCCACTGCTTGGCAATGAAACCTCGGGACCCTGGCTTTTTTGTCCTTGGGATGGGGTGATGTGGCTTCTGCTGCATCGTGTCATGCACTTCCATTTAAAGATTATTTATTTATTCATTTTTTACAAGTTCTTATCACACGTTTGTAAATTCTAGGCTGTTTTTCTGAAATCATTTCGGGAGGATTGCCCACATTCGTGTCAAAGCATCCGGGCCCTGGGAGGGATTTAGAGGCGGGAGCCAGTGGTTAGGAGAGGGAACCCCTAGGTACAGTACTAGAACTAGAAAGAGGCACATGTGGAGCCTGGGAACAGGCTGGGGCCACTGAAGCCCATTAGCTTTCCTCCGCAAGCACCACTGCCGCTCACTGTGAGAGCCTTAGGGGCCCATCGCGAAGATTCTGATGGGGAACTGTAGTATGTGCAAAATTCAACACCACCTCAGAGTTCACATTAAGCCATTCAGAAAGGGTCCTTAATCTCTCTACCGTTTGGACATAATTTTGGTAAGTTAAAGAATATACATTTAAAATCTATTTCTTTCTTTTTTTTTAACATACAATCACTTGATGAAGATAAGGTATAGGACATGTTTTGGTCTGCAGTTGTAAATAAAGTTCACCTCCAAGCCTGTTCTCTTTCTCTCCTTCCCTTGTATATATGCCCTGTCTGAATGAGGAATTCCTCCCCTCCCCAAGTGAGCAGCTGTCCACAGAAACCAGGGAATGGTTTCCCAGTGACCCATGACCTTGAAGTCTTGCCTATTTGGGTCATTCATTAAGAATAACTGCCACATAACCTAATGGCTGAAATTACCTGAATCCAATAGCTTTGCTCAGACACTAAATCTGAGTGATTCTGGGAATAGTCATCCAATCCTTTCCAGTTTAGGTTGAAATTGTATGTTATTCTCTGTTTCTGAGATACCTAGGCCACAACATAACATTCAGCCTCCCCAAGGAGAGACTCTTCCAGTGTTCCAGCCTCTGAGGAAGACAGGGTGCAAGAAAAAAGTTGTGAGAAAAACAGCTTTGAGAATTAATAGCACACACACACACACACACACACACACACACACACACACACACACATTTCTCCTTCTTACCCACATTTCCTCAGAAAGTAACCAATTTCAAATCACTTTCTACACCCAGGTCAAAAGGTATTTCACATGTTGCTTAGATATTAGACACCTTGCCGGTGAGTATTGGAATAAAAGTCAATACTATTTTCACCAGATTCAATTAAAAAAGCAAAACAAAACTGCCAGCTCACTTAACTCATGAGCTTTACCCTCCATTTCTATGAAATAAAACAGTTATTAAGATAGCACAAGTCAATATTAAATATTGATAAAGGAATAAATCCAATGTGATCAATTCCATTATAAATGTCTTTTCAAACAAGAGAACAGTAGTAGTAAATGTCTATCCTTGAACTCACTGCTTCCTCCTCCTCCTCCTCCTCCTCCTTCTCCTTCTCCTCCCGGAGCACTGTATGAAGATGTGAGTCTGAATAGACAATACTTGTCCAGTTCTTACTTGATTGAGTCTCTCTTTTCTTCAGTTTCAACCAAGGTCTGAGAAACTAGATGGGAAATTACAGAAATAACTCATAAGTTTTCAAATATGCACTGTTCTGAGTAGTGTGATGGAATCATACTCCATCCCATTTCATCTACTCAAGTACATGACTTTGTCCAGTGTATCTACACTGTATAAGCTACCATCCCGTTTGTTATTTAAACACTGTTTGATTATCTATTAATCTCCATGTTGTAACAGTGTTGCAAACAAGTACCACTTACTTGCTTGGTAATAGGCTAATGTGTGGGGCGTTTACCCACCACCCCCACAGCTTCCCAGAGTTTTCTTGAGTGCGAGCAGCAGGAAATATTAGATAGAAGGATTTATAGCAGAGAATCTTGCGGAGATAAACAGATAGAAAATAAAGGATAGCCTCGAGAGGGCCTGGAACCTATTCCAACGGGCCCGGACTGTCTCTGGTCCAGGGTTTTTATAGAGACGCCAAGGGGTGGAGCAAAAGACCTCCTCCCCCAGCACAGCCAAGTGCAGGCCATCTCAGACACCTGCACTCAGGCCCGTGGTCCTGATCATCCTCTATTCGGACCTGCTGGGTAAAGCCACGAGGAACCCCAGAACGGGCTCCCACAGGTCCCCCCTTCTTAATATATAAAAAAATAACTATTAATGGCTTACAGCAATCTCCATAGCTGTTATACCTCCCAGTATGGGAGTAGAGGATGATATAGATGGCATTTCTCTTTTGAATTAGGTCCAAGGTGACTACAGCAGTCTTAGCTGCCTCAAGCCCTTTCTAAACCAAAACTCTTAAGGCGACTACAAACTTAAAGAATCCCTTAGCTTCATCATTACCATTAACAGGTTAACAAATATTGCTGTACATAGTCACAATTCTCTCAATCTTACAACTCAAAGCAAACTCTTAACAGAACCATTAGAATTAGCATATATGGTGCTATATATAGTTAATTTTCTCCGTCTTACAACTTTAACTCAGTCATTTGAATTTTCTTGTTAACAGAACATAGGAAAAACTTCGATGTATTCACATCAAACTTAAACATTTCCTCAATTTCACAAAGCCAGGGTGCATTAATATCAATAGGTTTCTGCGAACATAATTCAATCTCATAGCTCCTCCTTTTCTTTATAATTTTTTAAGCAAACTCTCAAGCCTAGTTAGAAAACCCAAACTTTTCTGTTTAAACAGTTCCATTTGTAACACAAAACCAGTTCCATAAGTAATCCCATTTTTACATAAACAGTTCCACAAAACAATTCATAAATCTCCAATTAATAAAGCATATATGCATACACAAAATTGCATCTTGATTCTAAGTAGAAATACATTTCTTCATTTAAACAGTTCCATTTTTAACCCAATTCCAGAAAACCGTTCCTAGGTCATTACTATAAGTAAGCTCAAAATTATCCCATTGCAGTGAAATCTCTATTGTTCATTTAAGTACCAAAATTCAAATGATAAATATTGGTACTAGCCTTCCAAATTTGAAGAAATCCATAACCAAAATGTTTTTGTAATTTTATCTCATTTTAAGTTCAAAAAGTTCAAACAAGAAATAAATTCTGGTATCAGACTTTCACTTCCAAATATGAAGAGACGTTTTACAACCAAAACTTTTTGCCGTTAACAATTTTAGTTCAAACAAGTGTCTCTGCAACTTTTGTTCTCACAGACAGAACTTTTTAGTTATAGTAATATTTTAAACCGCACCGTTTTTGCTGTTAGCTCAGGTTTTTCTGTGCTGCGTTGATATTCCACAGATCTCAGCTGCGGATGCCTTGTGCTGGTTCTGGCATCCGCCATTCTTAGCTTCTTAGCGGCTTCTGGATCTTTTGAAACCATTGCAGTCTACTAGGACACTATCTCCTGTGTCTCAGGTGTTTTCACCATATACATTAGTAGACTCACACTTAACATTTACATTTTACAAACCCACATAACATGTGCTTAAGCATAAACCCACTCAACATTTACACATTTTTACAAACTCACATATTAACATCTACTTATTTATACTTTAAGGAAACTATAGAACTACTTTAGCAAATATATTTCTTATTAATTCTCATATACTTATATTCATTCCATCTTATTTCTTATTTAAACTTACATTTACAACTAGCATCTTACAAGCTTATTACTACATGTCTTAAGACTACCTTAGATACTTCTTACAAGCTTATATTCTTAAAGGAACTCTATAGATCTATTTTACAAATTTATATAGGCTACCATTAGCATATATCTAACTTAGCAAACACCTAAAGATTTCTTAACACAGATCTAACAAGACAGAATTTTTACAAACTCACATATCTTATTTTCATCTTTCTACTTCTTACTCTTAATTATCACCATCTCTATTAGAAAGATTCTCTTAACTAGACAGGAAGTACATACATCATTTCTAAAGTTTACAGTTTATAGTTAGCTTTGTTATAAAGCACTGGGATTTAGTGAGTGTTGTCATTATAGAGTTGTGATACTTGTTGCTAGGGGATTGTAACATTCTCAGGACTAAGCCACACTCCAAAGTTGCCAGTTCTCTCAGCCGTTCTGGACCGGCAGAGATGCACTGTCAGCGGTAAACAGTTTTTAACTAGAGGCTGTCCCTTCACCCAAATTCATAATAGCTCCCCTAAGAACTTCAATTCAAACAAACGTTTCTATCACAGCAGTACTTTTGGTTTGTTCTACTGAAAAACTTTACGCTGAGGGTGAAATTATCATATTTAGCTTCTGTAAAGCTCTTCGCCAATACTGCACAGCCATTAGGTGATATAAGGTATTTTTCTAAAGAAGCTAGTAAAGCCAAAAGTGGCACAGCTCTGAACTCTTATTTCCTCACTGTTTGCATTAAACCAGTGACAAAACCTCAGAAGCACTAATCGAGCCACTTTCATTCTGGTTCCTTTATAGGAACGTCATTGGAGCTGACTTTTCTTAGTTCCACACTCCTTACCAAACGCTCCGGTAACCACCGAGCTTCATTCTCCTCTTTCGAAAAAACACAAACATGTCCTCGGCCCCATATTACAACAGGATCGGGACCCTTCCATAATCCCGAGCAGGGATCTTTCCATTTCACTTGAGTTTCAGGATTTATTATTTTCACTTCATTAGCTTTAACTCCTGATGTTATTAGCAGCAGTGATATTTAGCATTGATTTCTTATAAGGAACTTTCAGGTAAAGCAACTCTTTTGTAAGACAGCTAGATTTTCTGAAGTTTGTTTCCCATCTAGAAAGCAGTCATTTCTTTTTTGAATGCCTGTTTCCTTGTCTCCTTATTAGATTTGCAAAGGAATTACTCATTGCAGGCATTTTGTTCAAAAGGCAAAGAACTTTAATTTCAACATGTTTCTTCATATCTAAGACAAAGTTCAGTCTATAAACTGCTTTCCCTTGTTTTAAGGATTTTTAAATGGCTTGTTTGCTCTTAAAGGTAGCTTTTTGTCACCCAACTACCATAAAAACTTTTCACAGCTATTAGGGTAAAGAAGGCATTTTAACAACGGAGCCCCAAACCGCGAAGCGCCTAGTTCCGTATCCTTTCAATTTTTCATTGGAACTGACACTTAAACTCTTAGATGATTTTCCTCCTTATTCTTTTTAAAGGCTGTATTTTAAGTTTACCATGAACGTATTTTTGAGCTGACAAAAGTGTTTCAAGGGCAATGTCGCCATCTTTAGCAGAAAAACTACCTTTCCCAGAATGCATTTCCCTTATATCAGTCAATAATATCAGTCCCATATCAGTCCCTTATATCAGTCCCTTATATCATTTCCCATATTTCTTATCGGGTTTGAGAGTCAACTGGTTCTTTTACCAGACTTGCTTACAAATTCTTGCCTGGGAGGTTTGAACAAAGTTTTTTGCTTTTGCAACGGGAGATTTGAACAAGCATTTTACATTTTCAGCTATGGCACATTGGGAGGTTTCTATTCTCCTCAGCTGGCTTTAACAGGTGTTTCAACTTCATCAGACACTGGCCCCCGAATCAGAACCACACCTGCCTCGTTAGCCGGCATTGAGGCTGGCATTTCTGATAGCAACTTTCCTCGGGGCTTGTGCTTGCCTTAGCCAGTCAGTGGAAAAACAAGATCATTTACAACAGCTTTTCCATAGCTCTTTCAGAGAGATTTTCTCCCACTGATCTTATTCTCATTTTGCTTGTTCCTTCCCCTCCAGATGCAGAGCTTCAGGTATCTGTCTGCGGCTCTGTACCTCTGCTAGCTGCTTTTGGAGGTAGGGGCTTTTTTTTTTCTCCCCCTGAATCTGCCTCAAATTCTAGCAGCTTTGTCAGGTCATGCATTTCCTGGGGAGGTATCTGTCCCTCTGTTTCTTCAGAGTCTTTCTCTCAGACAGTTCCCAGTTTGGTCTCACTTTATCCCCTCTTCCCCAGAAACAGTTTCCGACACTACAGTGGCGGCTTTCCCTGCTACTGAAGGTAGGGGCTTTAGTCCGTTTGTTTTCGGGGTCTGTGCGATTTGTGTACAGACTGAAAATCTAACAAGGGAGGTTTTTGCCATTTCTAAACTCCCATTGGACAGGTGTTTTGCCTCATCAGGCCTTCACCTGGCCCAGTCCCCCAGTGGGTTGTGTTTGCTTGTCTGGGTGCTCAAGGACAGAGCTTATGCCAGAGGCAATCACCCCTCAGGGCTACACTCCCTCGTCTCATCGGGAGTCAGTTGAAACAAAGTTTTTCTCAAAGAGGTGCTTTCTCTGACAGAAAAGAAAGCTTTACTCCTGGATAGTTCTGTTCTGCCCTGGCTGGGCTCTTTCCCCAGACAGCATTCTGACTTGGCAGCACGACTGCTTCAGACACAGTTCAGCTTTACTGTTTCCCCGGAAAGGTCCTTTCTCTGATAGGAAAGCTTTTCTCAGATTCCTTTTTGCATTTGTGGACCTATCAACCCCGGGACTTGTAGCAAAGCAGATAACTGTGCCATTCCCACCGGCTTTAGCTTTGTTTGTTCATTAGCAATCTTCCCCTGGGTCCTGCACCTTCCTGCCTCAGCTCTGTGCTCCAGGAAGTTTACAACTGCAGGAACCCTCGTATCCCCGAAATGCACTCCAACTCAGAGACGCTGGCCAGTCGCCTCTAGGTTTTTGCTCAGAAGCGAGGATACAATGCTAACAGTTTCAGGGAATCTTTGCATAGGACGATTAGGAGCACCTTTCCATTCTGAAATGCTCACTCAGACAAAACCTTTGATGCCTCAGCTCGGCTGTAACTGAAAAGCTTGGCTTTTTGCTTTTCTCAGGTAAAGTTTCCTGCCCTTTTGGGCGCTCTCTAGCTCTTCACCCTTGCTCTCCCCCAAGCGTTTCCCTCAGGGTACTCTGACCCACTGTCTTTTACTAGCTTGAAGAGACAGAGCTTAGAAGAGGTTTTTAGAAACTTGTTCCAGCCTCCTACATTGCAGGGAGGATTGTTAAAGCTTGAAAACTTAGAGAGGTTTTGCTGTCTTAAATTTGTTGTTTTCCCTTAGAGCTAATCACAGGTGGTCCCCATACTAAAATCTTCAGGTGATTCTAATTTTTGTCCTGAGAAAGTTAAAGGCTTTAGTTTTTAAGTTTAAGAGCTTTTGAGAAAGATTAAGGCTTTTTAGATTTTCCCCCCAAGTTTTTCAAGAAAAGCTTTAGAGTTTAAGAGAAAGGTTCTTTTTTCCCCAGGAGAAAGACCAACTTTTCCCAAAACTTCCCAACTTTAAACTTTGACTTCTTACACCCCCATTTTTGCCTCAGGGAGAAATTACTTTCTCCTGCCACTTGGACTTAACATTTCAGCTGTCCCCAGGTTAAAAGCTTTCATAGGAAACTTTTTCTTCTCCATAAGCTCAAAGAAGAGTTTTTTTACTACCCGTAAAGCCCAAAGAAAGATTTTTTCCCCCAGTTTGCTTTCAAAGCCCCCAAAGTTAGAAAATTGAAGAGCTTTTCTGTCTAGTTGCCTTACTTATTTTTTCCTACACAATCTTACACTTCTAAGTTTTTCCTAAACTATATTACTACCCTATACCTTATACTTATCACAGATAGAAATTGAGAAAGGGATAGAAGATAGAAAATTGACAGAAGAGAATTTCGCTGCAGCATCGGACATCCTTCCAGTCCGCTTTCCTTTTCTCTCGAGGATAAAACCCCTGCCTCACCAAAAAATATATAAAAATATATTTTTTTTCATAACACCGGCATGCCTTTCCACTGGC